>NW_028182292.1:372600-897657 GCF_964339955.1 Pipistrellus hanaki
TCTCCTCCTCGATGCGCACACGGCTGCGCTCCGCCTCCTCCGCCTGCCGGGCCTTGGCCTGGATCTCGGCCTCCGAGCTCTGCCGCAGCTGCTGCAGCTCCTCCTGGATGCTGCGCTTCTGCTGCTGCGCATCCACCGCGGCCTCCTCGCGCCGCACCACCTCCTCCTGCATGCGCCGCTGCAGCTCCTGGGCCTCCCGCTCGGCCTGCGCCTTGGCCTGCGCGTGCGTCTCCGCCAGCTGCCGCTGCTGCTCCAGCGCGGCCTCCACCTCGGCCAGGCGCTCCCGCTCCTCTGCCCGCTGCTGCTCGGCCAGCCTCTGTGGCCGCGGCAGAGAGAGGAAGAGAACCAGAGAGACAGTGAGTGCGGCCCGGCGCGCAGGGGGCACGGCACCACCAGTCCACGCGGACAGCACGGTGGGGGTCAGGGAGACAGGTCACAGCCCGGCGCGGAGGGAGCGTGCACCCGCCCGGCACACAGGGCAGCGAGCGCAGCTGGCACGGTGCTCACCGGCCCCGGGAGGAGGCGCAGGCACGGCCCTCTTCCCTCAGACAAGCGGCGAGACAGGCGAGGAGAGAGAGCAAAGCAGAGGCTCGCAGGCCCCGAGCCGCACACCATCAGCCCTGCCCGAGCACGTGAGCGCAGGACCCGACCCCGAGGCGGCCGGCGGGACCCGGCGCAGACCGCCAGCTCAGGACGCGCACCCTGCGCTGAACAGAGGAGGCTGCAGGTGGGCCACGGCGAGGCCGCCCGAGGAGCCAGAGAGCCGGTACCCCGCCTCACCAAGGACACCCGCCCTGCCCGCAGTCCAGCACCCCAGCACCCAGCTCTTCCAGAGCGGCAGCCGCGAGGAGCGAGAAGCGGCGACGTGGGCTCCCGAGGAGGAAGAACCCCAAGGAGAGCCGGTGGGGCAGCCCGTGGGGCAGGTGCAGACCAGAGGATGGGGAGGAGGAGGTGCCAGCCACCGTGGGGAGCAGGCCGAGCTCAGGGTGGGCATTGGTGGCATCAGGCAGCAGGAGTGGGGGGCCGAGGAAGTGATGAACCCGAGCTCTGGGCTGCGCCTGGGCAGCGGGAGTCCCGCCTTCCCGCCCTCCCCCCCCCCCCCCCGAGACCCCCCCCCCCGCGGCCCCGACCCCCGCTGTTACCTCCTCCTCCTCCATGCGCCGCAGTGTCTCGCTTATGAACTTGATGTACTGACTCGTCAGCATGGTCAGCTCGCTGTAGCGTGTGCGCAGGTCCACATACTGGGGGCGGGAGGGGGGCAGCCAGTGTCAATCCCACCCCACCACGCCCCCAGCCACCCGGCCCGCCCCCAGCCACCCGGCCACGCCCGCCGCCTCACCTCCTGGATGACGCTCTCAGACCCGGACTGGACCTTGGGCTTCTTGGCTGGAGAGGCCACGGGCTCCAGCTGCGCCTTGTATGTGATCAGCTGGAGCTCATAGTCCTGCGGGGAGACACGGAGGAGGCACCGTGAGCTGCCGGCTCAGCCGTCCCGGCCCCACCAGCTAGGCCTGTGCCTGGGGCCACCCCTGAGGGCTTAGGCCCCAGGACCCAGCCTGGCTGAGATGGCAGGAAGCAAAAACCTCACTTTTGAAAAAAAGTTTTTTAAAATATATTTTTATTAATTTCATCAATGAGAGAATCATTGATTGGCTGCCTCCTGTATGCTCCACACCGGGGATGGAGCCTGCAACCCGGGCATGTGCCCTTGGCTAGAATCGAACCTGGGACCCTTCAGTCCACAGGCTACGCTCTACCCATTGAGCCAAACCGGCTAGGGCTTGAAAAAAAAAATTACCTTTAATTGATTTTAGGGAGGGAGAGAGAGACAGCAATGATAAGAGAGAATCATGAATCGGCTGCCTCCTGCACGCCCCCCACTGGGGTCAAGTCCGGAACCCGGGCCTATGGTCTTGACCAGCAATCGAACTGTGAGCTCCTAGTTCATAGGTCAGCGCTCAGCCGCTGAGCAGTGTGGCCGGACAGGAGCCTCACCTTGATGGCGTTGATGTACTGCTTGGCGAACCTCTGGCACTCCTCCACTTTCTCTCCGTGGCGCTCAACCTCCTCCAGCAGCGCCTGGGGGCGGAGCGGAGGTCAGCCCAGGCTCTGCCCCCCCCCCACCCCCCTCACACCCCCACCCCCGGCTCCAGCCACCCCGCCAGGCCCACCTTCTCCTGCCGCAGCTGCTCCCGCACGGCCTGGCTGCTGGCCAGTGGCAGGGCCTGGATCTGCTCCTGCCGCTGCTTGGCGTCGCGCAGCCAGGCGCCCAGCGGGTCGGCGCTCTCCCGGTAGTACCGCAGCTGCCGGCCCAGCTGCTCCAGCTCCCGCTGCCGCATGTCGATCTGGGCCAGCACCGCCTGCCAGCGCTCCAGCAGCTGGGCCACCCGCTCCCGCCAGCGCTCCACCTCCACGTCCCGCTCGCCGTGCCGCTGCTGCAGCCGCTCCCCCACCTCCTGCGCCCCCCGCAGCTCATCCCGCAGGCCGTCGAACACCGGCTGCTGCGCCTCCGCCTGGGCCCGCAGCTTCTGTGGGGAGGAGGGTGTGCCGCGTCAGCCCGAGGCCCCGCCGCCGCCCGGCCGCCCGCCCGCCGCCCGGCGCGTCGGAGGCGGTACCTTGAGCGTGGCCTTGGTGGCCTCCAGCTCCGGGAGGGTGGCGGGCACGGCCTGGGCCTCCTTGAGCTGCTCCTCGTGGCGCCGGAGCACGTCCTCGGCCCCCTGCGTGCTGCGGATCACCAGGCTGATGGTCTTGAGCCTGGGGAGAGAGGCCGGAGCTGGGTGGGCCGGCTCCGGGAGGACCTCGGGCCCGGTGCCGGCGTGGCGATGGAGGCGTGCTGGCCGGACACGGAGCTCACTCGGGCCTGGGAGCGCTCAGCTTCCCGCCCAGGCGGGGGAGGGACCTGTGGGCCTCGGGGGTAACGCCCGGCGGCTGTGGGCCTCGGGGGTAACACTGGGCCGGCTGTGGGCCTCGGGGGTAACGCTGGCCCGCTGTGGGCCTTGGGGGTAACGCCCGGCGGCTGTGGGCCTGGGGGGGGGTAACGCCCGGCGGCTGTGGGCCTCGTGGGGGGGTAACGCCCGGCGGCTGTGGGCCTGGGGGGGGGGTAACGCCTGGCGGCTGTGGGCCTGGGGGGGGGTAACGCCCGGCGGCTGTGGGCCTGGGGGGGGGGTAACGCCTGGCGGCTGTGGGCCTGGGGGGGGGGTAACGCCCGGCGGCTGTGGGCCTGGGGGGGGGGTAACGCCTGGCGGCTGTGGGCCTCGTGGGGGGGGTAACGCCCGGCGGCTGTGGGCCTGGGGGGGGGGAACGCCCGGCGGCTGTGGGCCTCGTGGGGGGGTAACGCCCGGCGGCTGTGGGCCTCGGGGGTAACGCCCGGCCAGCGCGGCTCAGGGGTGAGTGTTGGCCTAGGTACCAGGAGGTCACAGCTCAATTCCGTTCAGGGCTCAGGCCCGGGTTACGGGCTCCATCCCAGGTGTGGGGCATGTGGGAGGCGGCCGATCAATGATTCTCTCTCATCACTGATGTTTCTATCTTCTCCCTCTCCCTTCCTCTCTGAAGTCAATAAAAACATAAAATAAAAAGAAAACGTGGTGAAAGGTTGCCACCATGTCAAAGGGAACCAGGACAGGGGACCCGGGCGGGTCTGGGGGGGGGGGTCCGAGATGCGATGGGGCAGAGGAGGGGGCATCTGAGGTGCGATGGGGGAGGGGTCCTCTCTACCCCAGTGAAGGAGAAGCAGTGAGCCCCGGTGTGCAGGCTGATGAGCCAGAGGCACGGGGGCGGGGGGGGGGGGGGCAGGACGTTGGAGGCAGGTGCAGGTCCCTCATCACGACCTCGGCATGGCCCCTCCCACATCCACAGCCCCATGCCCTGCTCACCCGCCCCCTGCCACCCCGAGGAGCGCTGGAGGTGGCTGGCACCCCCAACCCTCACCTGCCCAGGGTCACCTCCCCCGGGGCCCTCCTCACCCTCCTGGGCTCCCTCTGCCCATCCCCGTCCACACGTTCCTCAGACACCCATCTGCTGACATCACACGGGGGGGGGACCCCCGAGTCCTCACTCCCACAGCCCCCACCTCCGGGAGCCACCTCCTAGCCCGGGTCCAGTCATCAGGAAGTCCCGCCTTCCAGGCACAGGGCTGAACCCCTCTCCACATCCATGCCCCCCACCTTGGTCCACAACCACCACCTCTTTTTTTGTTTGTTTATCCCCATCCAGGGATGTTTCCCATTGATTTTAGAGAGAGTGGACGAGAGGGAGAGAGAAACATCCATGTGATAGAAACACAGAGATAGGGTGCCTGCTGCACACGTTCCGACGGGTCCAGACCAGGAGGAGCCTGCAGCCAAGCACCATGCCCTTGACCGGAATCGAACCCAGGACCCTTCAGTCCATAGGCCGACCCTCTAACCACTAAGCCACACTGGCCAGGGCCACACCCACCGCCCCCTGAGCACCCCCCCCACAGACCCCCACCGCCAGCCTGTCCTCCCCACGGGGGGTCCTCTGCTCAGCGCCCTCCCGCGGCCGGGCCTCCCCCCTGCTCGGCGCCCTCCCGCGGCCGGGCCTCCCCCCTGCTCGGCGCCCTCCGGCGGCCGGGCCTCCCCTCTGCTCGGCGCCCTCCCGCGGCCGGGCCTCCCCTCTGCTCAGCGCCCTCCCGCGGCCGGGCCTCCCCTCTGCTCGGCGCCCTCCCGCGGCCGGCACACTCACTTCTCCAGGTAGATGGCGGAGAGGCTGCGGACCTGCTCCAGCTTGCCCAGGGTCAGCTCCAGCTCCGAGCGCAGCGTGGGCGCGGCCGGGGAGGGCTCGGGCAGGGCCAGCACCTTCTCCGCCTCCTCGGAGAGCCGGGCCACGCCCTTGCCCAGCCCTTCCACCTCCGCCTGTGCTTTCTGAGAGAGCGAGGAGAGGGGGAGCTGAGCATGGCCGGGGAGGGAGGGGAGGGGAGGGAGGGGGCGGGCGGGCGGGGCGGGCGCCTGCCTGCTGCTCGGCGATGCGCTGGGCGCACTCCCGCGCCGGCTCCTTGTCCAGCGGCAGCCGCAGGCGGTGCACGGTGCGCGTCTCGCAGGCCTCCAGCTGCAGCCGGATGTCCTTGAGCTCCGAGATGCAGCGCTGACAGCGGGACTCCTCCTGCTCACCTGGGGGCGCGGGCTGCTCAGACGCCGCCCACCTGTCCACCCAGGCCACAAGCCCACCCGCCTGCCCGCCCGCAGGCTCAGGCCACAAGCCCCCCGCCCGCCCGCCGGCTCAGGCCACCAGCCTACCCTGCTCCAGGCTCTGCAGCAGCTGCTGGTAGTGGCGGCTGCAGGAGCCGTACTCGCGCTCGGCCTGCAGCCGGTCCTCGGGCCCGAAGCTGCCGGCGTCCTGGCTGTCGCGCAGGAAGGCCTGGTAGTGCAGCTCCAGGTTGCGCAGGGCCTGGCGCTGCTCCTCGGGCTTCAGCGTGCGGAACTGGGGGGAGGGGGGCACGGGGAGCTGAGCACACGGCCGGCCCGCCCGGCAGAAGCCCCCGCCACGCCCGGGGCCCGGCCTACCGTGACCAGGGACCAGGAGCGGATGAGCTGCAGGTCGCGGCTGAGGCTCTGCCACGCCAGGAGGCTCTTCATGTCCACGTGCAGCTGGTGCCACAGCGTGACCAGCGCCTGGTGCTGGGCCTCCAGCCTGGCAGGTCAGGGGAGCGGTCAGCAGCGCCAGGCACCCCCACCCCGCCGCCCGCCCCGGCGGCCAGACCGGGCCTCCCACCCCCCACCCAGCCACCCGCCCCCCTCCCCCGCCGCCCGTCCCCATGGCCAGACCGGGCCACCCATCCCCCACCCCCGCCGCCTGCCCCCCACCCCTGCCGCCCACCCCGGCGGCCAGACCGGGCCTCCCACCCCCCACCCAGCCTCCCACCCTCCACTCCGCCGCCCGCCCCCCACCCAGCCACCCGCCCCCGCGGCCAGACCGGGCCACCCACCTGGCGACGGCCTCCTGGGCCTCGGGGTTGGGCGGGGGCACGAGGAAGCACACGGAGGGCACGGCGGCCTCGGAGCCGGCGCTGCTGGCCACCTTCCAGTGGTTCGGCTGCACCGGGCCCACCAGCTGGCACTGGTCCCCCTTGTGCACGGTCACCTGGGGCAGCGGAGCGGTCAGTGCGGCCCCGCCCGGCCCCGGGCCCCGCCCGCACCCTCCACGGCCGCCAGCCCAGCGCACCTCCACCTGCTTGTAGTCGCACACGGCCAGCAGCGGCACTCGGCCGCGCACGGGGTGGGCCGGGTTGCGGGGCTTCAGCTGCACGATGGCCTTGGCGCGCTTGGCGAGGCCGGACAGGTGCCCCCGGTACTCGGTCAGCTGGTCCTTCTCGTCCTGCGGGGAGGGGCCGTCACGCCGCGTCCAGGCAGCAAGTGCCCAGGGGACCGTCCGTGAGGCCCCCCCCGCCCCGTGCAAGGAGCCGGCACGCTGGGCACGCCACCCGAGGCCAGGGGGCCTTCCACGGCCCAGGAGGGCGCCGGGCACGTGGAAACGGGACACGGGGCCGAGGCAGGTCCCCAGCGTGGCCTCCCCGGCTCCTTCACTCCTCGCCAGCGCCGACCCCAGGCCACAGGCTGCCCCTCCAGGGACGGCCCAGCTGCACTCTGGTCCCCAAGCAGCCCGTCTCCTCTCCCCTCTCCCTCCCCCTGCCCGTCACCCCCTCCCGTTCAGCCCTCCAGGGGGCCAGACCCACCCAGGACTGCCCAGGGCTCCCCCAGCCTCCACTGGGCCTCCCTCTGAGCACCGAGCCCAGCCAGCAGCTCCCTGCTTCTCTCTCCTCCGTCCCTCCCCCAGCACTGCCAAAGCCAGGCCTCCGGGCGCCCCACCCCAGCCCAGGGCATGCCGCCTCCGCCCGCCTCAGCCCCTCTCGCCAGCCCCTTCGGCACCAGCTGAGACGCCCGAGGGCCCGTGTCCGGGGAAAGGGCTGCAGCCCTCGCCCTGCCCGCCCCTCCCGGGCCGGCTCACCTGGGCGTCCTGCAGCAGGTCCTCCAGGCGTGTGACGGTGATGGAGCGGTCGCAGGTGTACTTCCTGCGCATGGTCTCCTGCAGCTTCCGCAGCTGCTCCTCCGCCTCCCGCACGTCTGAGAAGAACTGCAGGGAGGGGCCAGGCGGGCTCAGGGCGGACACGCACACCGCAGGGGTGGGGGGAGGGGGGCGGTGCAGGGCGGTGCAGGGCGGGGGGGGGGCATGCCCCGGGGGGCCTAGGGCTCGGGGCACCCCGAGCGGGCAGCAGGCTCACCTGGAAGTAGGCCGTGTTCTCCTTCAGGTGCGCCTCCACGCAGCAGCACAGCTGCAGCATCCAGCTCCACTGGGTCTGCAGGGCCGCCTGGAAGGACTGCACACGGGCCCCTGTCAGCCTGCAGCCCCAGCCCTGGCCCTGCCGTCCTCCGACCTCACAGCCCCGTGCCCTCAGCCCCCATGCCCTCAGCCCCCGTGCCCTCAGCCCCGGTGCCCTCAGCCCCGTGCCCTCAGCCCCGGTGCCCGCAGCCCCGTCCCCCCTCAGCCCCCGTCCCCCCTCAGCCCCCCATCCCCCCTCAGCCCGGTCCCCTCAGCCCCCCGTCCCCCCTCAGCCCCGTCCCCCCTCAGCCCCCGTCCCCCCTCAGCCCCCCATCCCCCCTCAGCCCGGTCCCCTCAGGCCCCCGTCCCCCCTCAGCCCCCATCCCCCCTCAGCCCCGTCCCCCCTCAGCCCGGTCCCCTCAGCCCCGTCCCCCCTCAGCCCAGTCCCCTCAGCCCCCCGTCCCCCCCTGCCCCGGTCCGGAGCCCGTCCCCGAGCCCCACCTCCACGGTGGGCCGAGCAGGGTGGTCCTCGCGCAGCAGCCGGTCCCCCGTGGTCTGGATCTCCTTGATCTTCTTCTCCTTCAGCTCCAGCTCACGCATCAGCGCCTGACAGTCGGGCAGCCGGTCTCAGGGACAGCGTCGGGCCACACCCGGTTTGCTGGCTCCCGCAGGGGGCTCCCCGGGGGGCCTGGACCTGCCTGCCCAGAGGGGCCCTCCTCGTGGGCCTGGAGCTGCCCGCCCGGCCAGCACCGAGGGGCCCTCCCCCGGGGCCTGGAGCTGACCGCCCGGCCAGCACCGAGGGGCCCTCCCCCGGGGCCTGGAGCTGACTGCCCGGCCAGCACCGAGGGGCCCTCCCCCGGGGCCTGGAGCTGACCGCCCGGCCAGCACCGAGGGGCCCTCCCCGGGGGCCTGGAGCTGACCGCCCGGCCAGCACCGAGGGGCCCTCCCCGGGGGCCTGGAGCTGACCGCCCGGCCAGCACGAGGGGCCCTCCCCCGGGGCCTGGAGCTGACCTGCCCGGCCAGCACCGAGGGGCCCTCCCCGTGGGCCTGGAGCTGACCGCCCGGCCAGCACAAGGGGCCCTCTCCCGGGGCCTGGAGCTGACCGCCCGGCCAGCACGAGGGGCCACAGCTCAGGGTGCAGGGGGCGGGGCCTCACCGAGTAGCTCTCCTTCTTGGCGGCCATGTTGGCGTTGCGCTCGCTCCAGTCGAAGCCCACCTCCTCCTCCTCCTTCTCGCTCAGCCACATGAGCTCCTTGGTGGCGGCGGCCACAAAGCCGTGCAGGCTCTCCAGCGCCCGCAGCCGGGCCTTGGAGGAGTTCTGGGGGGAGCGGGGCGTGTCCACAGCGGCCGTGCCAGCCGCCGGCCCCGCCCTAGAGCCCGGGTCCCTGCCGCCCACGCCCGCGCAGCCGCCCGCCCGCTCACCAGCAGCTTGGCGTACTGCAGGTCCAGCCGGCCCAGGCACTCGCGGTAGGTGCCCCGGATGGCGGGGGAGAGCTGGCCCTGCGGGGACGGGAGGGTGAGGCCTGCGCGCGGGGCCTGGCCCGCCCCGCCCGCCGGCCCGCCCGCGGCACCCACGCACCTCGTCGCTCCGCGCCCGCTCGATCTTGGCCCGGAACTCCTCGATGGACTGGTGCAGGCCGCGGTGGCTGCCCAGCTGCGCCTCCACGCTGGGCAGGTCCACGCCCCACTCGGCGCCATCCACGCGGTGCTGGTTGTCCTCCACCCAGGCCAGCAGGTCCTGCAGGTAGCGCAGCGTGGAGTCCTCGAGCTCGGGGCGCCGCTGGGTCTGCAGGGTCACCTGGGTCACCGGGGTCACCGGGGTCACGGGGGCGGCCACGCCCGCCTTCAGCCGCAGGTTGTACTCGGTGCGGATGGCCACCAGGCGCTCATGCAGGCGGTAAACCCTGGAGGAGGGCGGAGGTGAGCGGGGAGCTGGCCCGGCCTGGCCCCGGCCCCGGCCCCCGGCCCCGGCCCCGGCCCCCGGCCCCGGCCCCCGGCCCCGGCCCCGGCCCCCGGGGGCGCCCGCCCACCTGCGGTACATCTGCTCGCCCTGCGGGTGCCGCCCGTCCTTCAGGGCCTGCACGTCGTTGAACAGCAGCCGGATCATGGTGTCCGCCTTGTCCAGGTCCCGCTCCACCTCGCCCGCCCGCTGGGGCGCCTTGCCCGCGGCCAGCAGCCGGATGTCCTGCGTGGTGGGCGCCGTGACTCAGACCCCGGCCCCGGCCTTTCCCCTGCCCTCCCTGCACATCCTCCCAATGCACAGGCTGCCGGCCCTGCCCGGCCTGGGTGGCTCAGTGGGTAGAGTGCAGCCTGGAGGGTCATGGTTCGATTCCCGGTCAGGGCCCACGCCCCCGTGGCAGGCTGGATCCCCAGTGTGGGGCGTGCAGGAGGTGCCGATCCATGATTCTCCCTCATCACTGATGTTTCTGCCTGGCTCTCTCTCCCCCTTCCTCTCTGAAATCAATCGATAATAATCTATAACAATAAAAGCCTAATATGCCGAAGCCGGTGTGGCTCAGTGGTAGAGCGTCAGTCTGCGGACTGAAAGGTTCCAGGTTCGATTCCGGTCAAGGGCATGTACACTGGTTGCGGGCACATCCCCCGTAAGGGGTGTGCAAGAGGCAGCTGGTCGATGTTTCTCTCTCATCGACGTTTCTAGCTCCCTATCCCTCTCCCTTCCTCTCTGTGAAAAACCAATAAAATATATTTTAAAATAAAAAGTAAAAAAATAAAAGCCTAATATGCAAATCGGCCAAATGGTGGAACCGCTGGTCACTATGAACGACATGCACTGACCACTAGGGGGCAGACGCTCAACGATTCTCTCATCACTGATGTTTCTCTCTCCCCCTCTCCCTTCCTCTCGGAAATCGATAAAAATGTATTTTTTTTTTTTTAATTCCCAGTCCTGGCCCTCGGGGGACCAGGACCCTGTCCAGGGGCCTCCCTGGGTCCAAGCAGCCAGTCCCTTCATGGCTCAGTCACAGCCCCTTCGGTTCCCGGGCCTCGCCCGCCACGCCCTCTGAGCCTACGGTGCCCGGAGCCAGCTCAGCCCAACTAGCAGTCAGCGTGGGCCACAGGCCAGGAGGGAGGAGTGGGGGGGGGGGAGGCGGGGCAGGTGTGGGCTCCTCCCCCCTCCCTGCACCCCTCCCGCCGCCCCCCCCCCCCCCCGCCCTTGCCCAGCCCAGCCCTGCCCCCCTCACCGACTGCAGCAGGGCGTCGGCCTGGTTCAGCTGCTCCTCGCACAGCCCGGCCTCCATCTGCAGCTTGCTGACGATGCGCTGCAGGCTCTCCAGCCTAAGGCCCAAGGCCACGGACGCCGTGAGGGGCTGCCCGGGGCCGCCCGCCGGCTCAGGCTCCGATGGCAGAGCAGTGCCCGCCCGCCCGGCCTCCCGGCCGCCTGCAGCTCAGTGTCCTGCCGCCGGCTGGCCGGTGTGGGTGTGCAGCCCGGGGCGGGGGGGATTTCCTCCCAGGCGGTGACTCATCCGCGGGTGGCTTCCCTGCCACCGCAGGGCCCGCCCGCCGGCGACCGCAGCCCGGCCCGCCCAGCGCCCGCCGCCCGCCGCCCGGCCCCGCCCACCTCTCAAACTCGCTCCGCAGCAGCTTCTCCCGCTCCAGGATGGCCACGTGCAGCTTGCCCCACTCCTTCTCCACGTCCAGCGGGTGGTAGCCGGGCGGCACCTTGAGCTGGCCCGCCTGCACTGCCCCCTGCGGGCGGAGCCAAACTCAGGCCCGGGCCACGGGGGGGTGGGGGGTCCCCAAGCCCCCCAGGCCTCCGGACACCCAGCCCACCCGCCCGCCCGCCCACCAGCCGCCCTGAGGCCGGCCCCCGAGCTCTGAGACCACGCCCCCAGGGCCCCGCGCCCGCTCACCTCCAGGGACTGGTAGATGCCCCTGGACCGGGTCTTGTCGGCCTCCTTGGCCGGGAGCTCCGTCTCCTTGAACTTCAGGAACTGGCACCACAGGATCTGCGGGGCCGAGCGGTCAGCACCGGCCCGGCCCCGCCGGCCCTCCCGCCCGCCCGCGGGGACGGACGCCCACCTCGATCTCCTCGAAGCTGGAGGGGAACTTGCGCTCCTCGAAGACGGCAGTGTGGTGCCGCACCCACTGCAGCAGCAGCATCACCAGCTGCCGGTACTCCTGCCAGCGCAGCTGCAGCTCCTGGGCCGGGCCGTCCGTCAGGGCCACCGGGGCCACCGGGGCCGCCGGGGCACCCCCACCCCCACCCCCACCCCCACCCCCACCCCACACACCCCACCCGGGCCCGGCCGCCACTCACGTTGGCCTTCACCCCGTCCTGCGCGTCCGACACCCGCGGCATGGCGTCGTACAGGGAGGACACGTACGTGATGATGGACTTCTCGTCCGGCTGAGGGACGTCCACGTCTGGGGGGGGGGTCGGAGGTCAGCAGGAGCGGGCGGGAGGAGGGGACGGGGCAGGAGGAGGGGGCGGGGGGAGGGGCGGGGGGAGGAGGGGGGAGGTCGGAGGTCAGCAGGGGCGGGCGGGAGGAGGGGGCGGGAGGAGGGGACGGGGCAGGAGGAGGGGGCGGGGGGAGGAGGGGGGAGGTCGGAGGTCAGCAGGGGCGGGCGGGAGGAGGGGGCGGGGGGAGGAGGGGGCAGGGGGAGGAGGGGCAGGGCACCCACCCTCCGGGTCCAGCAGCCGGGTCACGCCCAGGTCCCGCTCGGCCACGGAGAAGGCCTGGTCCAGGTTCTCCAGGTTGCTCTGGCCGTACACCTTGTTCATGTCGATGAGCATGGGCCTGTGGGCACAGCAGGCGTCCGTGGGGCCGGCGGGCGGGGGCACGGGGCCGGCGAGGCCGAGGACTCGTCAGCACACAGACCGTCCGGTATCAAACCCCCAGCCCCACTCCCCCTGGAAAGCACCCTGCCCCCCCCCAGGCCCGGCCTGCCCACACAGGTGCCCTCTGCCCTCTGGGCCCGCCCCTGGTGCTCCAAGCCCCGTGTGGGCACAGGTGCAGGTGGCGTGCGCGGACTGAGGGTGCTGGTCAGGAGGCGCCCTGCAGCCACCCTGCCCCGCGGCCCCAGGCCCTTCCTGGGTGGGGGCCCAGGCCCCCTGAGGACCATCCCCCACGCGCCTGGCCACCCAGACCCCCGGGAGCCCGGCCGGGTGGGGGCTGGCGTGCGGGTGAGGCGTGGCTGGGCCTGCGTCCGCCCAGCGAGCAGGCTGGCACGGGCACCGGCCCCCGGGCAGGGGTTCCTGTGGGCTGAGCCGCCGCCCCTGCGCCACCTCCCTGCCCCGGCTTGTCGGCCGCCCGCCGCGCCCACCTGTGCCGGTGGATGATGGCGTTGAAGAGCCGGCCGTCCCGCCAGCTGGTGGTGAAGTTGTCGCAGCGCAGGCCCTGGTAGCCCTCCACCATCCGCTGGGACCACAGCAGCAGCTTCTCCTTGGCCGTCATGTCCTCCGACTGCCCGCTCACCTGGATGTCCGAGATCTGCCCGCGGGCGGGAGCTCAGCCAGGCGCCCGCCGGCCGTGCCACCTCCCACCTCCCACCACCGCCTGCCGGGCAGAGGCGGCCTGTGGCACCCTAACCCTCACCCTCCCGAGCAGCTGGGACCCACCACACTGCAACCCCGGAGGCCAGGCCACATCCGCCTGCAGCTGCTGGAGCCCAAGTCAGGCCCCCTCAGCCCCGCTGTGGACACAGCCCGTTCCCAGGGGGCTCCCTCCGCTGGAGCACAGCCTGAGCCCCCCAAGGTGGAGGGGGGCCGAGAAGAGCAGCTGCAGGTCCCAGAGCTCCCCCAGCTCGGGCCCAGCAAAGGCCACGGGTGAGGGGCGGGCGGCAGGCTGGGGGGAGGGTCTCTGGGTCTGGGCACGGCCGCCATGGCACCCGCCTGGCCCTGTGGGATCCACCCTCAGGCCTGGCTGCCTGTCTCCTCCCATCTCTGCCCATCGGCCTCTGACTCAGCCCCTGCCAGCAGGGCTCCGCCTGCCCAGCCTCAGATTTGCGGCTTCCTGTGCAGCCGGGCGGGCAGCGGATGAGTCACCGGTGCAGGGAGCTCCTCCACAGCCTCCCCGGGCAGGCATTCCTCCGCAGGGAGGCGCTCGCAGTGCCCAGGCAGGGCCAGAGGGCACCGGGGAGGCGGGCGCAGGAGAGGCAGCCCGGGGCTGGGGAGCGGCCGGGCGCGGGCAGAGGCGGCGGGCGCTACCTGGAAGTGCAGGATGATGGTCCAGATCAGGCCGAGGGTCAGCTTGGGGTTGCCGTCGGCGATGTCATCGTTCCTGATGTTCACCAGCTTCACCTGCAGGCGAGGGGCCTCAGAGGTGCCCGCGGGCGGGGGCGGGGGCGGGGGCGGGGGCGGGCGAGGCGGGGAGCGGGCGGGCCGGCCCAGCGGAGGGGGCCTCACCTGGCGGTGCCGCAGGTAGTCCAGGGCGATCTGCACGTTCTGCAGCTTGTGGAAGCGCATCCTCCCCTTCTCCCGGGGCTGTGAGGGGCGGGCGGGGGCGTCAGGGGCAGAGGCACAGCCCCGCCCCCTCCGGACCCCAGGCATCTGCACCGCGTGCTCCCCGGTGTGGCCGCCCCCCGGTGTGGCCGCCGCCCCCTCTGGTCTCTGGCCCCTCCGCCCCCCCCCCCACAGCTGCAAAGGGGGCCGTGGACCCGGGGCCAGGCCCAGCGGGTTGGGAAGTCCAGCGGCCAGGCCCAGGCTGAGGGAAGGAAGGAAGGGGCTGGGGAGGAGACAATAGCCAGGAAGCCGCGGGCGGAGGGAGGGCAGTGGCATGGGGGAGGGGTCCTCTTGCCCCGCGGTGGCAGCCCCGCGGGTCCCAGCCTGGCCCGGGCAGGGCAGCGGGCGCTCGGTGCACCGCCGTCTGCCCGTCCGCGTGCCCGGCGCAGGTCGGCCGGCGAGCTGGGGTCCGGCCTCAGGGAGCCCGGCCGCCGCGGCCAGCGGGCGCAGCCACTCACCAGGCGCGAGCTCCTGATTATGTCCCACTCTCTTGGCTGCCCGGCCAGAGCAGGGCAAAGGGTAAAGGGCAGAGGTCAAGGTTCAGAGTCCAAGCAGCAGAGAAACCAAAGCAGAGTAGAGCGTGAGGTTATTGTATCGGGGTTCGGGGAGGAGAGCAGCAGGGCCGTGCGCCCGCAGCGGGGGCCTGGCCCGGCCGGCCCGAGGCCCAGGGAGGCGCGAGCCGGGGAGGCCTGGAGGAGGAAGGCAGACAGGGTCCGGGTGAGGCGTGCGGGCCGCAGGGGCGCGGGCGGGCGGGCACACGTACCAGGCTGTCCCCCGAGAGCACCTCCAGCAGGGAGATGAGGTTGTGGCCATCGCGGAGGTCCTCGTACAGGTCACTGATGTGCCTCTGAGCCTGCGGGGCGGGGGCTGCGTCAGCCACAGGCTCCCCAGTGCCACCCACAGGCCCCGGGGCAGGCGCCCCAGGCCCCAGGCCCCAGGCCCCCTGCGTGTTCAGAGGCACCTACCTCTGCCTTCCAGTGCTACAGGGCAGGTGAAGAGAGACCAGGAGAGTCCAGGAGAGAGAGAGGAGGAGGAGGAGAAGGAGGAGGAGGCAGGCGACAGGAGAAAGCCAGAGAGAGAAAACCACAGGTTGGAGATGAAAGGTGAGCTCCCAGCCTTCGGGCCCTGAGGGCAGGGGTGGGGCACCTTCGGACAGGTCAGGCAGAGGGCCCGGCACCCCCTCCACCGGCTCCTCGTTCCCCACCCCCGTTCCCCCGTCCCCCGCACACACACAGGCGCCCACCTTGATGAGGTGCTTGTTCACCCACTTGGTGAAGGTTTTCTTCTGCACACGGTCCCGCTCATCTGCAGAGACAAAGCCGGTCACCGGGGGCCGGAGAAGCCCAGGGGTCAGCCCCAGGCCGTCCGGAGCCCGCCGGGCGGGGCTCCAGCCACACAGACCCCACGCCCACCAGCCTGGCAGGGGCCACGGGGCCCAGGCCCGGCCACGGTGTCCTGGCAGGGAGGGGGCAGGAGGCCAGACCAGTGCCCACTGCTCAGTGCCCCCCACAGATGGGGGTCCATGGTGCCCCCCACAGACGGGGGGTCCAAGGTGCCCACTGCTCAGTGCCCCGCTGTCCCCCACAGGTGGGAGGGTCCAGAGCTGCAGCCGCGCCCGGAGGGCAGAGCCAGAGCGGAGCCGGAGCCGGAGCAGGAGCGCACAAGTCCCAGCCTGCCCGTCCCCACGCTTCCCAGACGCCCGAGCGGAGAGAGGCTCCCTGACCGGCCGTGTCCCCCAGCGGGTGATGGGCCCTCTGCGGGGCCAGAGCGCCCCGCCCAGGAGGCCCCGAACCCAAGCCCGAGGCCCCGCCAGCCTCGCCAACCTGGGCCCAGCCCCTCCCTTAGCCCCGGGCCCTGTCTGTCCCCCACATTCAGACCCGAGCCGGCCGCCCCGCCCGCTGCCAGGCCCCCGGCCGCAGGAAGTGGCCGCGGCCGCCCGAGGCCGCCGCCCGCGGGGGCCGCTACCTTTCTTGCCCTCCGAGGCCCGGAGCACGGCCAGGTAGAGGTTGTCCTCCGAGCTGGTTCTCTTGCCGCCCAGGCCCTGGGGCTCAGGCACGCGCAGCCGGTGCTGAGACATGGCGCCCCCGCCCTCGCTGTCCCCGGCCCGGGTCTGCGCTCGGACGCCCTCGGTGTGCGCGCACGGACGGACGGACGGACGGACAGAGGTTGCGGCGGCGCACAGACTCCCTCGCTCCGCTCACAGCGGCTCCCTCCGGCCCAGTCTGCCCGGCCACTCCCTGCCCGGTGCTCCCCAGCTCCGTCCCCGCCCAGGGGCCCCACCCCACCCCCCAGAGGGAGTGTTCCGGAGAGAGGCAGGAGCCCTCCCCCCGCCCCACCCTCCGCCAGCAGAAACAGGAAACCCAGGGGTTTCCTCACCCATCCTGCCCACAGCGGGACTGAGTGTGTGTGTGTGTGTGTGTGTGTGTGTGTGTGTGTGTCTGAGGGCCGCACGCTGTCTGCATCCCCACGGCCGCCCCCGGGGCAGCCCCTGCACCGGGCGTACAGTTAGTGGGGGGCTGGGCCCAGGGTGCCTACCCCACCTGCTGGAGGGGCCCCCGAAACCGAGTGCCTCCTGGCCTGGGGGACCCACTGCCCCCCAAACCCCAGCTCCTCGTAGGCCCACGTGCCCGCGGCTGGGCTGGTGCTGGCCTGACTGGGCCCCTCGGTGCTCCGGGCAGGCCTGGTGCTGCCCGTCCGGCCGGGCCCGCCCGTCCTGGCTGCAGGGTCTGCAGGCAGAGCCGCGGTGGGCAGGGCGGTGGGCAGAGCGGCACATAGCTGGGCGCTGACTCACCACAGGGCCGCCCAGGCCGAGCGGCAGGAACTCTGCCGTCGGGGAGGGAGGGGCTGGGCCGCGGGGAGCAGGGGGACGGGTTGGGGCGCAGTGAGTCAGAGCTGGGGAGGGGGCCGGTGACTCACGGGACAGGAAGCCGCCCGGGGCGGGGGGCGCAGGATGGGTGGGGATGTTTGCACTGGGAGGGCCCACAGATAGCCGCTGGGCTGTAAAGGTGGGAGAGGAGAGGAGCAGAGGGCGGCGGCAGGGACGCACCGCTCCCCTCGAGGGAAAGAATGCGGCCCCGACCGCAAGAATTTTCCAGCCGAGCCTCTGCCTGATGGGATCCAGCTGTGGGCAGCCCCCTCCCACTCCCCACTCGGGCCCCATTCCGGGAAAAGCCGCCCCCCTTGTCCCCTCCGCTGCCCTCGGCGGCCACAGGAGGGCGCCCAAACCCTGTGGGGCGGAGCCCAAGCCCGGAGGAGCTGGCTGGGCCCCCACCTTCTCTCAAGGTCTCAGTCCTCCTCCTCCTCCTCCTCCTCCTCCCCCGCAGCCGCCGCTCCCACCCTCACCTGGGCAGGGCCGGCCACGGCTCCCAGTACCAGGCACACCCAGACCTTGTCTCAGCCCCAACCCCAACACCCCCACCGGGCCTCCCCAGGTTGGAGTCTCTGAGGACCCAGCAGCGGCCAGAGTCCAGGGGTCTGTGTGAGCACCTGCTGACGGCAGGCGCTGGGCTGCCTGCAGGGGGCGGGCACTGGGTTAGGGGACACTCCAGGGGCCCCAGGAACGGGTGCGGGGGAGGACAGGGACCCCAGAAGATGCATGCAGCCAGGGGCACCAGGCCTGACACCCAAGACTGGTGGGAGCACCCCTCAAACCCCTCCCCCGCCTTCTCTCCGCCACCGGGGCCCACGGGTGCAGGTGGGGGGGAGGGGGGAGGAGTGGCACCGCCATCCCCTGGAGGCCCCGCCTCTGAGGCCCTCGGGGTCTCAGGGCTCATCCCCACCCCCTCCGCAGACCCCTCCCGCTGCCCCGCCCCTGCCCCCAGCCCAGCCGCCCCCAGGACACACTGCCCGCACCGGCTCCTCCTCCATGTGCCTGACCCTGAGCCCCCCAGAGCTGCCCGAGGCCCCCTCGGTGTCCCCGGAGCTTCCCAGGGCCCCATCGGTGTCCCCGGAGCTGCCCTCCGCCCATCGGTGTCCCCGGAGCTGCCCCTCCGCCCATCGGTGTCCCCGGAGCTGCCCCTCCGCCCATCGGTGTCCCCGGAGCTGCCCCTCCGCCCATCGGTGTCCCCGGAGCTGCCCCTCCGCCCATCGGTGTCCCCGGAGCTGCCCCTCCGCCCATCGGTGTCCCCAGAGCTGCCCGGGGCCCCTGCGGGCACCGCGGCCCCATGGACAGCCCGGCAGGCCAGACCCGGCCCTCGGCGCCCGCTTCCCTCCGCCCTCGTCCCGGCCGATCCAAGGCCAGACCCCGCCCCCCTCCCTCTCCCTCCCCCTCCCTCCTCCCAGGTGTTTCCGGGAAGGGCGGGGGCGGGCTGCACCTGGAGGCACCGCGGCCCTCCCACCCTCCGCCCTCCCGCCCTCCCGCCCCGGCAGCTCGGGACGGAGACGGGACGGCCCCCCGGCCCCCCCCCCCCCCCGGCCGCACCCACCTACGCAGCACAGCAGCCCGTACAGGTAGCCCCTGCGGGCGCGCTCGCAGCCGCCGTCCAGCCAGCACGGCCGCTCCAGCAGCGCCGCCCCGGCGAAGGCGCCCCCCGCCCCCCACGCGCCGGCCGCGGCCATGGTCCGCGATCGCTCCGATCGATCTGCACCGAGGCGGCGGCCGAGTGCCGCTGCAGCCCACGCCGGCTCTGGCCCTCCCTCCCTCCCCCGCCGCGGCCGCCCAGACCCGGAGAACCTGCCCCCGTGGGCGCCCCGCCCCGCGGCCCGGAAGCCGCACCCCCGGTGGAGGGGCCCTGCTCTCCTGGGGGCCGGGCGGAGGACAGGGGCCGGGAACTGGGGGCGCCCAGGCTCCCGAGGAGGGAACCCCCGCCCCACCCCCCCAGCCGGGAACTCCCGAGAGGAGGCTCCCTCCCGGCGGGACGCACCAGAGGCGGGGGCGGGGAGATGGGGGACTGGGAGGCGCTGGGGAGATCAGCCCAAAACGGGCAGAGAGGCCGAGCCCAGGGCACTGCCGGCGGGAGCAGCCGGGACCGGGCGGAGGGATCCCCGGGGGGCAGGGAGAGGGGGGCAGCGAGGGCGGGCCCAGGGGAGCAGCCGGACCGGGCGGAGGGGCAGCGAGGGCGGGCCCAGGGGAGCAGCCGGACCGGGCGGAGGGATCCCCGGGGGACAGGGAGGGGGGTCAGGGAGGGGGGGGCGGGAGGGGACAGGGAGAGGGGACAGGGAGGGGGGGCGGGCCCAGGGGAGCAGCCGGCCTGCGCACGGACTGACCGCAGCTGAGTCACCGCCGCTCCCAGCCCCCCGAAACCACGCCCTGACGCCCCATCCTGACTCAGTCCTCGGGGCAGCGGGCCTGCCAGGGGGTCCGATCACCCCCACGGGGACGAGGCCCGCACCCAGGCCGTGGGCGCAGACCCTGCCCACCCTCCCCGCGCCCCATAGGGCGGCCCCTCCGCCAGCAGCCGGCCCCCAGCCCCGCGGGCGCAGAGCCCTCCGCGCCGGCCGGTGGGGGCCGTGCTGTGCGGGGCCGGGCTGCGGGCTGCAGCCCAGGGCGGTGACTTTGAGCCGGGCGGGGGCGGGGGGGCAGGTGCAGCCTGGCTGCCGCCGGGCTGTCCCGGGCACAGGGCGCTGGCACCGGCTCGGAGGCACCTGCCTCCACTGGGCAGCTCGGCCTGCAGGGGGCGGGCTCGGCGGGGCAGGAGCGGCCGGGCACCTGCGGGCCGTGTTGACAGCCGCCCGGGCTTCCCCGTCCCTCCCGCCCGGGGCTCCCGCACCGCCCCGCCGCGCCCCGCGCCGGCTGCAGCCCCGACCAGAGGGGAGCGGCGGGCGGCGGGGCGGCCGGGCGAGGGGAGCGGCGGGCGTGGGCGGTGGGAGGCGGGGGCAGCACGGCTTCCCGGGCCACGTGCGGCTCGGGGACAGGAAGGGGAGGGAGGGGAAATGCGGGGTGAGAGGCGGCGGCCCCCGCCCCGCCCCGCCCCGCCCCCGCTCCCTCGGGTGACAGCTCCCAGCACGGCCGGCGCGGCTTACCTTCCTCCTCCTGCGCCCGCCGGCGCCCCCGGCGCCAGTGCCACACGGCGGCCAGGGTGACGACGTGGCCCGCCACCACCAGGGAGGGGAACAGGCCGCCCGCGGGCTCCATGGCGGCGGCTGCGTGCGGGCAGAGCCGGGCGCTGGCTGCGAGGCCGGCCCCCTCCCTCCCTCCCTCCCTCCTTCCCTCCGAGGGCGGGCCGGGGGCGCGGACCGCCTGCAGCTCCGCCGGCCGGGCTGGGACTGGCGCGGCCCCTGCACCGCCCGGGCTCCCACCGCCTCGCCCCTCCTCCCGCCGGTCACTGGGCACCGTCCCCGCGGCCGCCCAGCCCGGCTCAGCTGTCCCTGCGCGCAGCTACCGCTCAAGGTTAGCGGGAGCCTTAACCCCTGTTTACCCGCGGCCACACCCGCGGAGGGAGGGGCCTGCGGCGTGCTGACTCCGTGCCAAGGAGCACCCCCGGCAGCCGCCGGCCTCCGCCCGGGCTCCCCACCCCCACCGGAGGGTGACCCCGTCCGTGCCCAAGCACCCACTCTGCCCCCGAGGGTGCCCCCTGAGACAGCTGCCGGGCGCCCCAGGGAGGCATGGAGGCCCGGCCCCCAGCCCCAGCCCCAGCCCAGGCTCTGGCCCCACGGAGTCCCGAGGTCCCCACACGGACGGCGAACGGGGCCGGGGCTGGGGAGGGGCCGGGGAGGCGGTCGGCCGGGGCGGGCGGCGGGCGGTGTGCAGGGAGAGAGGCCGGCGGGCTGGGCTCCCACCTACCGGGCACGACCTTCATTGGGGACGGCGGCGGGAGGCCTCGCGGACGGGAGTGGGCGCGGGTGAGGGAGGGTCGCAGGCCCCTCGGAGGCGGCGGAGCGCGGGCAGCGGTGTCGGGAGGGAGGGCACGGGCGTGCGCGGTCAGCGGCGGCGCCTGTGGCCGTGGGGGAGGGGCGGGTGGGCAGGGGGCCCGCGGGATATAAATATCCGGGGACAAGCAGGGCCGTCATCTGTCCCGACTTAGAACATGACGCGCAGCGAGGGCACCGGGGCCTGGGCCCTGGAGGCCAGTCCGGCGCGGTGGCGCCCCCCGGCCTCGGCCCCGGGCTCTCCCGGCCCCGCGCCGGGCGTGGGCGTGCGCGGCTCCGCGTGCTGGTGCTCTGGGTAAAGGCCACGTGGGCCAGGGTGCGGACAGCCTCCGAAGGTCACGGGCGGCCAGAGACCCACGCGGGCATAAGAGCCCCCTCAAGGGGCTGTGCCCCGCCCAGGCCACTCCGGCCTGCCCCGCCTCCCGGAGCCCGGGCTGTGGAAGGCCGGGGCCAGAGGCTCGCCGGCAGCCAGGCCCCCTCTACATCCTGACCGGCTGGAGCTCCGTGTGCCGGGAAACAGGATACGGGGGTCACCATCCTGCCCCTCCGCCCAGGCCCCAGAGACAGAGGGCCAGGACGACACCCGGGCATTTTGTGGCACTTCCCTGCCAGGCACCATCCTGTGTGACCCTCACAGGGCCCTGGGACGGGAGTCCTGTGCTGTTCCCGCATCAGGCCGGTGAGAAACCGAGGCACAGAGAGGGCGGGGAGCCGGCCTGCGGGCACACAGTCCGGCCTGAGCCCGGGCGGCCGGCAGCAACGCCCAGCAAACCACACCGGGCCCGGCCCGCTGGGGTCCCCGCCTGGCCCTCGCCGAAAGGCCCGCTCCCTGCTTCAGAGGCTCCCGTCTGAGGGGCCTGGCCTGCTGCGGCCAGCTCTGAGGGGCCCATCAGGACCCCGGGCCAGGGCCAGGGCCAGCTCGTGAGGGCGAGGGTAGCCCTTCACACACACACACACACACACACACACACACACACACGCTCTCGCTGCCAGACCTGGGCCAGGGCCAGCACCTCCATCCCTCACCAGACACGCCCTGGCAGCGCGGAGCGGAAGCCGCTCTCATCCTGCATCCCCGAGTTCCAGCCCCCCCCCGTCCTGGGCCCACCACAGCTGCCGCCGGGGAGCCCGGCCCGTGGGCGGTCGGCCCGCGCCCCACAGGCCCTCGGCCTGCCAGGCCCTGCCTACCTTGGCCCAGCTGGATCAGCTCCTCCATGCTGTACCTGTCCATGGCGCCCAGCAGGCCGGGCCGCGCGGGCCGGAGAGGAGAGGAAGGCAGGCAGGAAGGAGGGAAGGGGTGGGAGGCCGAGGGAGGGCTCCCCACCCAGCCGGGAGCCTGGCTCCTCCTTGCAGCCGCCCCTTAGTCAGAGGGGAGCAGCGTGCGGCCGGCGGGCCAGCGGGCCAGACCAGCCCGGTGGTGCAGTGGGCCCGCCCGGCCGGCCGAGCCCTCTGAGCCCACAGGCAGGGCCCCCGGGCACCGTCTTCCCTACTGAGCTCTCCTGCCAGCCCACGCCCCCTCCTCTCCACAGCCCCCCGCCCCAGACGTCCCACCCCAACCCCTCCCTGAGCCGGCCTTCCCCTGCCCCTGCCCCTCCCCAGGACCAGCTGGGCAGAGCCACACCCGCATGCCTGCTCAGGGGGCCTCCTCCACCGTGTCCCACCGCCACTGCGGGACCAGCTGAAAGGCAACCCCGATCCTGCCATCCCCCCGCCCCCATCTACAGACAGATACCCTCCCCCCATCTACAGATACCCTCCCCCCATCTACAGACAGATACCCTCCCCCCATCTACAGACAGATACCCTCCCCCCATCTACAGATACCCTCCCCCCATCTACAGATACCCTCCCCCATCTACAGATACCCTCCCCCCATCTACAGATACCCTCCCCCCCTACCCCCCCATCTACAGATACCCTCCCCCCATCTACAGATACCCTCCCCCCATCTACAGATACCCTCCCCCCATCTACAGACAGATACCCTCCCCCCATCTACAGACAGATACCCTCCCCCCATCTACAGACAGATACCCTCCCCCCATCTACAGACAGATACCCTCCCCCCATCTACAGACAGATACCCTCCCCCCATCTACAGACAGATACCCTCCCCCCATCTACAGACAGATACCCTCCCCCCATCTACAGATACCCTCCCCCATCTACAGATACCCTCCCCCCATCTACAGATACCCTCCCCCCATCTACAGACAGATACCCTCCCCCCATCTACAGACAGATACCCTCCCCCCATCTACAGACAGATACCCTCCCCCCATCTACAGATACCCTCCCCCCCTACCCCCCCATCTACAGATACCCTCCCCCCATCTACAGATACCCTCCCCCCATCTACAGATACCCTCCCCCCATCTACAGACAGATACCCTCCCCCCATCTACAGATACCCTCCCCCATCTACAGATACCCTCCCCCATCTACAGACAGATACCCTCCCCCCATCTACAGATACCCTCCCCCCATCTACAGACAGATACCCTCCCCCCATCTACAGACAGATACCCTCCCCCCATCTACAGACAGATACCCTCCCCCCATCTACAGATACCCTCCCCCCCTACCCCCCCATCTACAGATACCCTCCCCCCATCTACAGATACCCTCCCCCCATCTACAGATACCCTCCCCCCATCTACAGATACCCTCCCCCCATCTACAGACAGATACCCTCCCCCCATCTACAGATACCCTCCCCCATCTACAGATACCCTCCCCCATCTACAGACAGATACCCTCCCCCCATCTACAGATACCCTCCCCCATCTACAGACAGATACCCTCCCCCCATCTACAGATACCCTCCCCCCATCTACAGACAGATACCCTCCCCCCATCTACAGATACCCTCCCCCCATCTATAGACAGATACCCTCCCCCCATCTACAGATACCCTCCCCCCCATCTACAGATACCCTCCCCCCATCTACAGACAGATACCCTCCCCCCATCTACAGACAGATACCCTCCCCCCATCTACAGATACCCTCCCCCCCTACCCCCCCATCTACAGATACCCTCCCCCCATCTACAGATACCCTCCCCCCATCTACAGATACCCTCCCCCCATCTACAGATACCCTCCCCCCATCTACAGACAGATACCCTCCCCCCATCTACAGATACCCTCCCCCATCTACAGATACCCTCCCCCATCTACAGACAGATACCCTCCCCCCATCTACAGATACCCTCCCCCATCTACAGACAGATACCCTCCCCCCATCTACAGATACCCTCCCCCCATCTACAGACAGATACCCTCCCGCACACGGGACCCAGATGCCAGCCTGGGGACTCTCCCAAAAAGCTGCCTGGCACGGGTGGGGCTCTGTGGTTGAGCAGCGACCTATGAACCCGGGGGTCACGTTCGGTTCCTGGTCAGGCCTGACCCCCAGTTGGGGGGGGGGGGCTCAGGAACAGAGGAGGCTGCAGAGCAGGCCATCGGGGCAGCCGACCGATGATTCTCTCATCGTTGGTTTCTCTCTCCCCTCCCTTCCTCTCCGAGATCAATAAAAACCTAAGATTACACGAAAAGCTGGCCAGACCCTGGTGTCCCGCAGCACACGGCCCGGACAGCGCGGCAGCTCCGGTGCTGACTCAGCGTCCCTGCGGGCGGGGCCGCGGGAAGATCAAGGTGCAGGCGGGTGGGGGCACCCGCAGGCACAGCTCAGGCGCGTCCTTTCCTATAAACCTCCGGCTTCAGTGGGACTTTGGAGACGGAGAAAGTGCGGCTGCTTTGAGGTGTAAATGAAGTTCTTTATGGAGACCCACCCCACCCACAAAGCAGGCCCACACCGGTACCCAGGGCCTCGGCCCTCCCAGCCGCCTGGCCTCCTGTCCCACCCTCGCTCGGCTCCTGGTGGCCAAGCAGGTCCCTTCCCCCTCCTCGGTCAGGGCTCAGCTCAGGCACCTCCTCCGAGGGGCCCTCCCGGGCTGCTCCTCAAAGCTGCCCCTTCGTCCAGACGGTGGGGCTTCCTGGGTCCGGGCTCGGTCTGGGGCTTGGTCTGGGCCCAGGGCTCGGTCTGGGTCTGGGGCTCGGTCTGGGTCTGGGGCTCCGTCTGGGCCTGGGCCCGGGCTCCATCTGGGGCTCGGTCTGGGGCTCGGTCTGGGCCCGGGGCTCGGTCTGGGGCTCGGTCTGGGTCTGGCTGGTACGCGGACAGCGTTGGTAGAGACCTTCCCACACGGAGGAGACACCACCAGGGCACAGGGCCGGGCTGGGGGCACGTGTGGCTGACCTGCAGGGACCGGGGCTCCCCGGCCAGGGCCGGGCGGACACAGGCGGCCCATTCGACCCAGGTCATTCTAGGAACCAGCGCCGTCGGCCCACAAGCTCCTGACCTCGCCCTCTGCCACCTTCCTACTTGCCCATCTTTAAGCTGCAGCCCAGCTGGTGTGGCTCAGGGGCCAGGACTGGAAGCAGGAGGTCATGGTGGTTTGATTCCAGGTCAGGGCACACGCCCTGGTTGTGGGCTCCATCCCCAGGGTGGGGCGTGCAGGAGGCAGCCCATCCATGATTCTCTCTCATCATGGATGTTTCTCTCTCTCCCTCTCCTTCCTCTCTGTAATCCGTAAAAATAAAAATAAAAATTTGAAAAGCTCCGAGCAGCGGAGGCTCCAGGCTTCGGCCCACGTGCGGAGCCCTCATGCAGGACCCGCAGGCGAGGAGGAAGCTGGTGCCACACCCTGGGGAGGGAGAGGGCCGGCCCGGGCTGGGCCTGAGGGACCAGGGAAGGAGGGAGCCCGCACCCGGCCCTGACTCAGCCCGGGGCTGGAGCTCATTTCCTGTTGGAAACTCTGAGCGGCCACCGGCGGCTGTGGCTGCGGCTGCGGCTGGGGCTGGGGCAGGGAAGGGAGAACTGAGTCACCCCGTTGGGGCCGGGGGTGCCCCCCTGCCCACGGCGGCCACACCCAGGCCCCCTCTGGCGCTGCTGCCAATGCCTGCCCCGCAGCCCGCGGTCCAGCCTGGCCTGGAGGAGGAAGGAGGAGGGAAAGGGAGGGCGGGGACCAGGGTCCCCACACCAGGACCAGGGGCGGGGAGCGGGGGTCTGCAGACCACGAAGGCGCAGGGTGCGGCCAGGGGAGGCCGGGCAGAAGGCTCTGGGCGGGGACCTGGCCTAGACGCGGCCAGTGCTGACCAGTCACTGCTGGCCGGCGGCCTGGCCTCGTCTCCTTATGGGAACAGACATCTATCCTTGGCCAGGAGCCAGAGAGGCCACGGGAGAGCCAGAGGCGGCCCCTGAACCCCACCATCCCAGCACACTGCCCGGGGGGGGGGTTCCCCAGCACAGACCCGGCTGAGACGGGGACTCCCGCTCCCCACCTGGGTTCCGTGACCCCCATTCGCCTGGCAAATCCCCACCCCCCAAATCCAGGCCCCCCTCCCAGCCCCTCAGATGTCAGCTCCTCCCCAGGCGTCGAGACACAACGAGGGAAGCGGGGTCCAGCCTGCCTGGTGCTGGGGGGCAGTGAGCTGCCCAGTGCACGGCACCCCGCCGCCCACCCCCTGGTCCGGCCGCAGGTGCTCAGGGACAGAGGATGCTGCAGAGCTGGCCACAGCCAGGGCCCTGGCAGCCCCTGGGACGCGGGGCCTGTCCCATCCTCTGAGACCACAAAGGGCCTGCCCGGTGGGGCTGGGCCCCGCCGGTGCCTGCCCTCCGGCCGCCGTGTGCTCCTGCCTGGGGTCTGCTCGTCTCCCCCAGGCCATCACCAGCCCCAAGCAGCCAAGCACCAGTCACCGCATCTGAGCCACAAGACCGTGCGGGCAGGGGCCACCCCCACTGGACGGACAAGAGGCTCAGAAAGGTCAGGCAGGGTGCCCGCCGCCCTGCTGGACCGAGCTACAGCCCCTGCACCAGCACCTCCTCTGGATGGGCCGCCAGGAGCGGAGGAGGCCGAGGGGCGGACAGGCCTGGGTGAGGGCAGCACCGGGGAGAGGGCAGGGCCGGCGAACAGCTGGTCCTGCCAGTCCAGGGCCACAAGCCCCACCCCGCGCCCCGTGCTCGGGGCCGGCTGGCAGGGGCCCATGTGCTTCCTCCTTGGCCTATCCACCCGGGTCCTCACGCCGGGAGGAGGAGCCACGTGGCCCGGTCCCAGGGCACCCAGCACCCTCAGGCACAGAGAGCACCCCCTGCTGGCGGGAGCAGACCCCCCGCCTGTGCGACACCCCACTCCAGCCCCCCAGGCCCAGGCCCCGGCTCCCCCTCCCGTCCCCCACGCTGGGGCCGGGGTGCGGCTGACCTGTGGCCGGGGCAGGCTCCGGGCCAGGCCTGGACAGGGCTCCGGGGGCGGCGGCGGGCACCACGGGGGGCTCGGGGGCCCCCTCCTCCGGCTGCTTCCGGCGGTACACCCTCCGCTCCTCACCCACGGGGTCCTCGGGAGGCGGGCGCCCCCGCTTGGGCGGGCAGCCCAGGGGCCCCTGCACGGCCTGCACGTGGTGGGGGGCGCGGCGGGCGGGCATCACCATGGCGACGGGCCGGCGCACGCGCTGCAGCGAGGCGGGCACGATCTCGGGCGGCAGGTGCAGGTACTGGCGCAGGTGGGCCACGCCCTCGTCGGTGAGGTACCAGTAGCAGTGGCGCCAGGCGAAGGTCTCCCGCACCAGGCCCCGGGCCCGCAGCGAGGCCATGGCCCGCTGGACCTGCAGGTTGGTGACGCCGGGCACGTGGGGGTGCAGGCTGCGGGGCCGCCGGTCCTTCTTGGCCACCATCACCCCCTCCCGGAAGAGCACCTCGTAAATGGCCCGGAGCTGGTCCAGGGCCATGAGCATGCCGGCCACCATGGCTGCGGGCGGCGGGGCGCGGGCGCGGGCGGGGCACGGGCAGGAGGCCGGGGAGGCCCTTCGGCAGAGGGAGCGGCAGGGGCCTGGGCGGCGGGCGGCGGGTGGGCAGGCCTGGTGCCGGGCTCGGGCCTGGGCACGGACTGAGGCTCTGGCGCCGGCTGCCTGGCTCCTGCGATTCCTGATTCCTGCCGGCACTTGGCCTGCCCACCGCCTGCGAGAGCCTCCCTCCAGGCCGGCCCCCTCTGACTCAGCACCGCCGGCCCCTCCCACCCGCAGCACCGAGGCCCGGGGAGAGGGGGCACCTCGCCGGCGGCAGCCACCCACCCCGGGCGGCCCCGTCCCCTCCCTCCCGGCCACACCACTCGGCTCCATCATCAGAAATTACATCAGTTTCCAAACACTTCCTTCTATGTGCCCCGCCGGGGGAGGGGGCGGGACAGGAGCAGGAGGGACCCAGACTCTCCGAGTGGGTGAGGGCGTGGGGGGCAGAGGGCAGAGGGGACCCACACAGGACGGTGGCTTCACAGGCTCCTAAGATCTAAAGGGTGCGGCCCCGGGTCTGGGGGAGGGCGGGCGGGCTGGGGTCTGGGGAAGAGGAGGAAGGGAACTGCCGGCAGCCTGAGGCTCAGCACCGTCAGGAGGCTGTGGGCACCGCTGGCTGCTGTCCATCACGCAGCCCCCACTCGGCTGGGCGCAGACAATGCCACCCTATTTAAAACTTCCAGGCGGATCCCAGGCAACCCGGGAACATGGGGCCCGGGAGCAGGGTGGGGGCTCGGCGTGGGGTGGGGCCGCCCTGCATTCCCAGCCCCACAGGCCAGCTGTCGGGCCAGAAACATTCAGCTGCCGCCGGCGATCAAAGTCACCGAGTCCTGCAGCCCCGAGTGCCGCGGGAGAGCCGGCCGGACAGAGGCTGGTCAGAGGAGCCACAGAGCAGGGAGGGCCGGGGCCCAGCGTAAGGGGACCCAGCGCAGCGGCTCCCCACCAGGGCCTGAGCCTGGCCCGGCCACACCCATCGGCGCCTGCAGGCCCAGGACTGAGGCTGCACCGTGGCCATCCTGTGCCAGCCCAGCCTCCAGCACCCAGGCCCCAGGAGCGAGGCTCCCTCCCACACAGACCCACTCCCGGATCTGCGCTCCCTCCCCCCGCGGACACACCCGTTCCCACAAGCGCCCGCCCGCGGGGGCGGATTATAAATAGGCGGGAGGGAGGGTGGGGATCCCGAGGAGGGAGGCGCCTGCGGCGGCGCTGCTGCAGCCAAGAGGCAGCGCGTGGGGCCGGTTTATGCGGCCGTTGCCATAGCACCGCCCTGCCGTCTGCAAACACACAAGCACGCACACACGCATGCACACATGCGCGCACACACCGCGCGCACACGGAGCGGGGGTGGAAACTGGAGGCCGAGCCTGGCGTCCCACAGCCCGGCCCGCCGGCCCGGGACCCGCTCGGGGGTGGAGCTCGGGTCCAGGAGGAAGCGCCTGCGGACTCCCCGCCGCCGTGGTCCCGGCCGGCACAGGCCGGTGGCCCAGCCCGGACCCAAAGCCAGCGCCCTCCGCCCCCAGCCTGGCCCTGAGTCCCCGGGACCCATGTGCCCGCTGCTCCGCACGGCGCCCCGCACACCCCGCTCTCCTCCGGTGCGGATCCCCGACCTGAGCGCCCACCGAGCCCGCCGGCCCCCTCCTTGCCCGGAGACGCCGGCCACGGCCCCGCCCGGACCCGACTCAGCGCTCAGGCCGGGCCCGCAGGAGGGGCTCCCGGGAGGAGCTCCGGGGAGCGGGCGGCGGCCCCGCAGGAGGAGCTCGGGGAGGGGGCGGGGCGCGCGGGGAATCCCCGACCTCCCACGCGCCCGATGGAGGGGGAGGGAGGAGCCGGAGCAAGAAGTTCCCGCCGCCACGCCCCTCCCCGCCCCCCGCCCCCTCCGCGCGCGCCGCCCCCTCCCCGCGGGTCCGCAGCCGCATTGCTGATTCAGCGCCCGGAGGGCCAGGCCGGCACCATGGCCCCGGCCCCCTCGGCCCTCAGTTTCCAGAGCAACCGGCCCGGGCCCTGGGCAGCCGGCCCCCGCCCGGAACAAAGGGCCGCAGTGTGGCTCCGGGGCCGCCGGCCCGGCGCCTCTGCGCGGGGACCCACCGGCCTGGCCCCGCGCCCTCGGGCTGGCCGGGGACCGGGGCCCGGGGGCCGGGGATGAGGGGCCGGGGGCCGGGACCCGGGGGCCGGGGATGGGGGGCCGGGGGCCGGGGGCCGGGGGCCTGGGCCCGGGGAGCCGGCGGGGAGCGGCCGCCCGGCTGCGGAGCCCGCGCCCTCCGCCCCGCCCCGCCCGCCGGGCCGCCCCGCCCCCGGCGCACGGCCGGGCTGGGGCAGCGGGAGGCGCCCCCGGCCGGTCCGGGCGGACCCCACCCCGGGGGCCCTGACGGCCGGAGCCTGGGGTCCCCGCGCCCCAGCCCCTCCCCGGAGCTGTCCCTGCGGCAGCTCTGACCCGGCCCCGCGGGTGCACCCGCCCGGGGTCCCCGCACCCGGCCCGCCCGCACCTTTGAGGGAGCTGATCTCCTGCTGGATGGCTCGCGAGGGGTCCATGCTCCGGCGCAGAGGGGCCCGGGCGCCGCACGCGGAGTCCAGCCCGCACCGCGCTGCCCGGCCAGAGCCGCAGCCGGGAGGAGGCGGGGCCGGGCGGGGCCTGCGGGCCGGGGCGGGGCTCCAGCGGATCGATGCCGGGCATGGCCGCGGGCATGCTCCCCGCCGGCCCGCCACCCTCCAGCCCTCGCCGCCCAGGTCCAACCCCAATCCGCCAGCCCCGCCGCCCAGGACCAACCCCAACCCGGCCGATGGCCAGGCCCGCCGCCCAGTCCCGGCGCATTGCAGGCCCTCCAGGAGCGCGCACCCGTCCCTCCCGCACAAGCCACCAGGGCCTGGGCCTCCACCTGGTGAGATGGTGACCAGGCAGGGGTGAGGCCCGCCCTAGATCATGCCCTCATCACCAGGACCCATACCCCCACCTCCTATCGCCCCCCCCCCCCCCCGTGGTGCTGCCCCTGCCCCTGCCCCGGCCCTCCCTGGCACCTTCCCCCACCCACCCGCTCCTGCAGCCGGCTCACCCTGGCCTAGGACCCAAGCCGCCCTCCACAGGCTCACTCGTAAGCTGGAGCGTCCCTCTGGCCCTCGCCGGCACCAGCCTCTGTGCTCAGCAAGCCGCCCATCCCCTCCTGGGCCGGGCCGGCCGGGGTGCAGGGCACAGAAGCTACCGACCCCCTTTCCGCCCCATCAGGCCCACCCTCTGGTTCCCGCCGGCTGACCGGGGCCGCGTCTCTAACCCGGAGCCGCTGGTCTGGGCGGGCAGGCGGGGGGCGGCGGTCTCCTCGGGCCCGGCCGGCCACGGGAAGGCAGGGACACCGTCCTGCAGGTCGAGGGCCGCACACCTCCCAGGAAGGCCACTGCCAGCTTCACTCACGAACGAGAGGGAAGGCCTGCCCGGCCGTGGGACGCCCAGGTTAGGGCGCCGGCCACGCACCAAAGGGTCACAGGTTCGATCCCCCGTCACGGCATGTGCGGGAGGCAACCACTGCATGCGTCTCCTCACATCGATGTTTCTCTCTCTCTCCCCTCTCTCCCATTCTAAAAAAAAAAAAAAAAAAATCAATGGGAAGAATACTCTCGGGTGAAGATTACGGGAAAAAGGAGAAATGTGTCTGCTGTCCTCCGAAGTGCTGGCCGCTCGTCTGAGCAAAGGCACCGCATTTCTTGTAAGAAGGGGCCGCACTCTAGGAAAGAGGATGCACTGGTATCCCCAAAACCGAGACCCCTGGGCCACACGGCACGAGACACGGCGGGTGGGACGGGGTGCCCGTGGGGAGCAAGCCAGCGCCCCTCAGCCACAGGCTCAGGGCCCCAGCTCGGCCTGCAGGGCCCTCGGCGGGAGGCCAGGCCCCTGGGCCCTCGGCGGCAGCCAGCCTCGGCTCTGCCTGTGGGTGGACCCAGGTGAGCGGGGGCCATGGAGGCCGCTGGTGACGCTGTGCAGCTGCCATCACAGCCCAGGCCTGGGACTGTGCTCAACCCATGAACCAGGAGGTCGCTGGTTCGATTCCCGGTCAGGGCACATGCCTGGCTTGTGGTCTCCACCCCCAGTGTGTGGGGCCTGACTCTGTATCCTTCTCCCTTCCTCTCTCTAAAAGCAATAAAAACATTTAAACAACCATGTACTGTGGAATGTGAAGACTGAAAACCAGAAGGAACTTACGGGCAGGAAGCCAGCGTCGCACAGGAACTCAGGGGCCGGGGACAGTGGCTTCCAGGAGGCCCAGCCCCACAGGATCGCCGCGCCCCCCACGGTCACGGACACATTTGCCAAAACTGCGACTCGGACCCGCGCGGCCCCACCCGACACCCCCCTCCGCCCCCACCTCGCTGGCACTCCCCCTCTGCCCCCCACCTCGCTGGCACTCCGTGTGGATGAAGCGCTCAGGCTGGGAGCGGCGGGTGTGGGGAGGAGAACATCTGAGCCGTAACCATGACTCCACTGCGCCCCCTCCCGACGGCCCCTCCCCCCCCCCCCCCGCCCGTGTGGGGGCTCACTGTCCCCCGATTCCGGTGTGTCCCCTGGAATTCCTTTATGGAACATCGGTCAACATGGGCAGGATTCTTGGTTTTCCCCTTTTTAAAAATATATTTTTCATTGATTTCAGACAGGGGGGGAGAGGGAGGGAAACATCAATGATGAGAATAATTGATCGGCTGCCTCCTGCATGCCCCCCCAATTACAAAATTACAAGCAACATGCACGCAACCCGGGCATGTGCCCTGACCGGGACTCAAACCCCAAACCCTGTGACCTCCTGATTCATAGGCCGACGCTCAACCACGGAGCCACGCCGCTGGGGAACGGCTTTCCCCCTTTGAACACACACGTGGCTTCTCACACACCGCGCGGGGGGGGGGGGGGGGGGGTCTCCGGCCGGCGTGCAGCCCCCGCCCTCCTCCAGGCTGCCGATCCCACACACGCCCCTGGCCCGGGTCCCACAGCGGCACCACCGCCACCCAGACACCCGGGCTGGGGACCCCTGCCAGTCTGAGGGTGAACGGGAATCCGGGCGGAGATAACGCCGACATTGTGCGCACCCTCTGACCCAGAAATCCCGGTGTAACCCCGTTCCAGTCACACTCAGCAATCCCGCTACAAAACTGCGCTGCGGCAGATCCTAATCCCAGAGAACAAAACAAAACAAAACAAAACAGAATGACCTAATGTTCTACGGCAGGGGGTTCGCTCAGATAACAACAGGGCTACCACTCAGGGGGCTGTTTTATCGTACGTTCATGTTGCAGGAATTTGTCCGATTGGCAGTAAGCAAAAAGGAGTTTTGTGTGTCTACCATACGCCATCCTCGGCCCGGCCGGCGTGGCTGTGGCTGAGCATCCACCTGTGAACCAGGAGGTCAGGGTTTGAGTGCCGGTCAGGGCACATGCCCTCGTTGTAAGCTTGGACCCCAGTAGGGGGTGTGCCAGAGGCAGCCAACCACTAATTCTCTCTCATTGATGTCTCCCTCTCCCTTCCTCTCTGACATCAATAAAATAAATTTTAAAAGCCGAAACCAGTTTGGCTCAGTGGTGGAGCGGGATGGAGCCCACAAGCCAGGCATGTGCCCTGACCGGGAATGGGATTGTGACCTCCTGGTTCACAGGTCGACGCTCAACCGCTGAGCCACACGGGCCCGGCTGTTTGCTGTTTTTTAAAAACGTGCACCTTGGAAACAGAGGATCCAAGATGGCTGCTCGGGTAGACACCTAGCCGCAGCAGCACACAACAATTTCAATGGAATACAACTAAAATGTAGAGTGGACATCGCCCAGAGCTACAGGTAGTCGACTGACTGAAAATTCTACAACAAGAAGGAAAGAGAAAACCAGAAGGAAAATCAGAGGAGCTGAAAAAAAGCCTAAGGTACGGAGACGTGCTGCGCGCTCGCTCGCACGCACTCGCGCGCGGAAAGGTCGAAGCCGGAGAGGAGGAGAGGGCTGGGTGCTGCCTGGTGTTCCCTATCAGGAAGGAAATAGAACCCCCAGCCTGGGCTGAACCCCCGAACCGGCAGCGCTGAGCCCCAGTTATGAGCCAGACCCTGGGGACCCAGGATCCGGCGGGGGAGACGGGGCTGTGAGGCGGAATCCCAAGCAAGCAGCGAAAAGCAGGGCCCCCTGAGTCGCGCACACATTGCGCGCAGAGGACTGAATGTTGACTCTGATGCTGGATTACCCTAGCGGGAAGAAACAAAGCCTCCGGCGGCGCTGAGCCTCAGTCCGGACTGCTCTGAACCCCAGTCCTAGACCAGACCCTGGGAACCCAGGCTCGGGCAGGGGGAGACAGGGCTGTGAGGCGGAATCCCAGGGGAGTGGCGAAAAGAGGAGCCCCCAGAGTCGCGCGCACTGCGCGCAGAGGACAGTCTGTTGACTCTGATCCTGGACTCCCCTAGCGGGAAGGAGAAAAAAAAAAGCTCCAGACTGGAGGAATGCGACAGGGAGCAGGAGCCCCTGCCGGACACCAGCCAGCCGGGCGCCGGCAGGGAGCCGGGCAACGGGGCCCCCCGGGGGAGGGGGGGTGCCCCTGAGCCTTCGACCTCTGAGCGCCGGCAACGGAGCCAAGGCTGGGGGCTGCTTCCTGGGCGGAGCCGACCCCGGCAACAGGCTAGAGCAGCACGGGAGCCCGCAGAGAACAAAGGGGTGCCACAGGCCAACCTGCTGAGCTCCCAGGACAAGGAGGAAGAAACCAAAGTTCTCAATGTGAAGAAATCAAGTGAGAGCAAAAGATAGTAAAATTACTTAAGAAAGAATACAAAGAAGATCTTGAAAAATCAAAGACTAAGTCAGAACTCAACTCACCAGCCAACATTGCAACATAAATGCGTTTTTTTAAAAAGGGAAGAAAAAAAAAAAGGACAGAATGTTGGAACAGCGGTGGCCAGGCCTAGAGTGCCCAGGCACAAAGCAGTGGCAACCGGGCCCGGAGCAGCAATGGCCGGGCCCCAGAGCAGCAGCAGCCAGAACCAGAGCAACAACGGCCAGCACTGGAGCAGCCAGACCTGGGGCAGTGGCAGCCAGGCCTGAGGCGGAGGCAGCCAAGGCCGGGGTGGCCAGTCCAGGAACACCCAGACACGGAGTGGCCGGGCCTGGAGAAGCTGGGCCCAGAGCAGCTGGGTTGGGAGCAGCCAGGTGCAAAACAGCAGTAGCCAAGCCCGGAGCATCCAGGCTGGGAGCGGCCAGACTTGGAGCAGCCGGGCCCGGGGCAGCCGGGCCCAGAGCAGCCGGGTCTGGTGCGGCCAGGCCCGGAGCAGCGGTTGCCAGGCTGGGAGCGGCCAGGCCCGGAGCAGCCAGGTCTGGTGCGGCCAGGCCCGGAGCAACAGCTGCCAGGCTGGGAGTGGCCAGGCCCGGAGCAGCCGGGTCTGGTGCGGCCAGGCCCAAAGCAGCGGTTGCCAGGCTGGGATCGGCCAGGCCCGGAACAGCCGGGTCGGGAGCGGCCAGGCCCGGAGCAGCAGCTGCCAGGCTGGGAGCGGCCAGGCCTGGAGCAGCCGGGTCGGGTGCGGCCAGGCCCGGAGCAGCGGCTGCCAGGCTGGGAGCGGCCAGGCCCGGAGCAGCAGCAGCCAGGTCCAGAGCAACTAGGTCGGGAGCGGCGGTGACCAGACCCAGAGCAGTTGGTTGTGGAACGAACCAGAGCAACAGAGGCCAGACCCGGAGCAGCCAGGCCCAGAACAGCTCGCTCCTCGCCTGCCCCTGCCCCACGGCAGCCTCTCAGACATGGCTGGAAACTTTTGTGGGAACTTGAGGGTCTACTGAATCAAGTGATGAAGGCTTAGATCGGGATGTGTTGAGTTAGTATAGGGCTGGGGTGTAGATCTGTGAGTGCCTTGGGTGGGGCCTGGATGAGGCTGGTTGACCTATTTGGAAATGTCTTCTGTGTGAAATGTATCATTGGGCATGTGGTGGTATTATTGATATGAGAAAATGCTAAGTAACTGATTTACTATCTGAAAAGGGATTTAGTATCGGGGAAAGGGAGGGAGGAAGAGACTGAACATAAACTGCACCTAGGGATGAGGACAATGGGGGATGGGGAGGGGGCGGAGGGTGGGGTGGGAACCTGGTGGAGGGGGGAAGAAATGAGGAACCTTTGTAACAATATGAACAATAAAGATTGATTTTAAAAAAATAAAATAAAATAAAATAAAAAAATAAAAACGTGCACCTTGTGGCCTGGCCGGGTGGCTCCGTGGGTTGGGGCATCATCCCTTGCACCAAGAGGTGGAGGGTTTGGATCTCGGGGGGGGGGGGGGCACAAAGGAAATAGGATTCCACAGGAACCTCTATCTACCGTACCTACTCCAGGACTCTGGGAGGATCATCGGAGACGAGGCAGAGGAACGCCTCACAGACATCTGGTTAAAGTGTGAAATGTCTGCACATGGCTGTAAAGCAAGCCGTGTTCCTGGGCTGAGGAAACTCCTAGGAGGCTGGCCGCTAGGGAGGGGAAGCCGGGGGCTGCTACCTGACGTCATTACCCGGAGCCCACAGCACCCGTTTTGGGCTGGGCTGGGCTGTGGGCCGCATTTTGCACCGTGGGGCCTTGGCAGCGTTGGCTTCGATTTGATGGGGCGTCGCTCAGGGGTGGTGGCGGGGCCTGTGTGGCTTTGTGGGCGCCAGGTCTGTGGTAACAGTGCGAGTCACGGCAGCTCCTGCATTGAGCACATGCCCCCTGGTGGTCAGTGTGCGTCATAGCAGCCGGTCGGCCGGTCGGACACTTAGCACGTTAGCCTTTTATATATACATGTAGGGCCTTTGCCACCGAAATTACAGATCTCGGGCAATCGCCCTGGATGGGTTGGCGGGCTCTGAATCTCACCAGTGTCCCCACAGGACAGAGAAGAGGAGCCACGCAGGGAAGCCATGTGAAGACGGGGCGGGCGGAGAGTGGGGGATGTGGCCACAAGCCAAGGGCCGCCGGGAGGTGCTGGAGCCGTCAGAGCAAGCACAGCCCTGCCGACACCGTGGCTTTGGACTCCGGCCTCCGGGACCGTGAGAGGTTCTGTGTCTGTGCCGCCCCCCCACCCCCCCCGCCCCGTCCCGCCGCCCAGGACACAGCCTGCGGTGAGGCCCGTGGCATCGCGAACAGGGAGGCCCATTGTGTCTCCGGATACTTAATCCCCTGCCTGTTTCATGAGCTTCCCATGTAGCAGGCGTTTACTCAGAGGCGAGAACAAAGATGCGTTTCAAAAGGTCAGCGCACACACGCGGTGAAAGCCAAAAGGAACAGGACGAGGATGATGAAGCCTCGGGCTGAGACACCGCTGGGGACCCCGCGCTGCCCCCCCCCCCCCCCCGCCCCGTGCCCTGCGGTCCAGGACGTCAGAACCCAGCTGCCCCCCCCCCCCCGCCTTCCTTCCAGATCCTTCCTTTCCCGCGGCTTTGGCCCCGGACCTGCCCCACCCAGGAGCCGAGGGGGCAGCAGGTGCCCGTCCTCCTCCTGGCCCAGGCCCCTCTGCCGAGCCCCCCGAAACGAGAGGGAGGTGAAGGCGCCCAGGGCCTGCAGGGGGCGCCCCAAGTCTTCCCAGGGCCCAGTTCCTCGCCTGAGAACACTTCCTGGCTCCCCCCCACCCAGCCCACAGCACCCAGGGCCCCACCAGGCACCCAGCCCAGCACCTCCCTGCCCCCCGTGGGCCTGCCCCGGGCACTGCCCGTGGCCCCGGGGCCGCCTGCACATCCCGCCCTGGCCTCCTTGTCCCTTCCCACGGTCTCAGACCCCGGCCCCTGCTCCCAGCTCCCCCAGGTCCTCCCCGGAAAGACTCAAGGCAGACCCTGCCTCCTGCCACTCGCAATTATTAACTCAAAACGGATCAAATGCCTAAGCCAGTGGTCGGCAAACTCATTAGTCAACAGAGCCAAATATCAACAGTACAATGATTGGAATTTATTTTGAAAGCCAAAATTTTTAATATATTTTATTGATTTTTTATAGAGAGGAGGGGAGAGGGATAGAGAGTTAAAAACATTGATGAGAGAGAAACATCCATCAGCTTCCTCCTGCACCCCCCCCCCACTGGGGATGTGCCCACAACCAAGATACATGCCCTTGACCGGAATCGAACCTGGGGCCCTTTGGTCTGCAGGCCGACGCTCTATCCACTGAGCCACACCGGCTTCGGCAAGAGAGAGACAAATTTTTTAAACTAAACTTCTTCTAACGCCACTTCTTCAAAATAGACTCGCCCAGGCCGTGGCATTTTGTGAAAGAGCCACACTCAAGGAGCCCAAAGAGCCGCATGTGGCTCGAGAGCCGCAGTTTGAGGACCACGGGCCTAAACACAGGAGCTAAAACTATAAAACTCCTGGAAAAAACAAACAGCCGTAAATCTTCACGACTTTGGAACAGGCACTAAAACCAGAATCTCTAGCAACCAAGAAAAACGAGGAAGTGGGCTCACGTGAGGAAGCGTGGCGAAGGACGCACGCAGGAAGTGAAAACCCACCTGCACACCAGGCCACGTTTCTGCAAACCGCCGTTTGCTGGGCTCCCATCAGGAACCCACAGAGGGCGCTCCAGCCACTCCGCCACAACCCGGTTAAAGGATCCGGCGTGGGGCTCAGCGGTTGAGCGGTGACCTATGAACCAGGAGGTCACGGTCGGATTCCCGGTCAGGGGCGGGCTCCATCCCCTGTGTGGGGTGTGCAGGAGGCAGCCCATGGGCGATTCTCTCTCATCCTGGGTGTTCCCCTCTCTCCCTTTCCGTTCCCCTCTGAAATCAATAGAATATATTTTCTAAAATGGACAAAGGGCCCTCACCGGTGTGGTTCAGTGGACAGAGCATCAGCTTTCAGACTGGAGGTCCCAGGTTCGATTCCGGTCAAGGGCATGTACCTTGGTTGCGGGCACATCCCCAGTAGGGGGCGTGCAGGAGGCAGCTGATGGATGTTTTTCTCTCATCGATGTTTTCTAACTCTATCCCTCTCCCTTCCTCTCTAAAAAAAATCAATATATATATATTTAAAATTCTAATGCAAATCAGTTTCTCTATAAATTTTTTTAAAATAAAATAAAATGGACACAGGATCTGGACAAAGGTTTCTCACAAGAAGACACACGGAGCCAAGGAGACGAGAAGGCGGGAGGCGGGCCAGGCGTCAGGAAGCACAAACAAAACCCAGCGGCCGGCCCACTTGACACCCACTCTACTGGATGTCCCCAATCAGCCGGGCAGATAGTGCTGAGTGCGGGAGGCTCCTGGGGCGGGGGGAGGAGGGGGCAGGGCGGGGGACCGACTGGCAGTTCTCCGAGCAGCTACGACCCCCGGACCCAGCAATTCCACTCTTTGGTGTCTGCCCAGGGGTGACGAAGACAATAAAAATCTACCGAATCCCGGAAACTCACACGCCATGCTCACAGCAGCCCTGCTCAGGCCGCCACAAGGTGGAAACAGCCCACATACCCATCCAGTGTCATCGATCACGTGTACAATGGCATCACATAAAAAAAAAACACCACCACACACACACACACACAAAAAAAAAAAACTACAGCCCTGGCCGGTGTGGCTCAGTGGATAGAGCGTCAGCCTGCAGACTAAAAGGTCCCAGGTTCGATTCGGGTCAAGGGCATGTACCTCGGTTGCGGGCACATCTCCAGTGGGAGGTGTGCAGGAGGCAGCTGATCGGTGTTTCTCTCTCATAGATGTTTCTAACTCTCTACCCCTCTCCTTCCTCTCTGTAAAAAATCAATATATTAAATAAATAAATAAATAAAAACCTACAGCCCTGGCTGGTGTGGCTCAGTGGATAGGGCGTCGGCCTGCCGACCAATGGGTGCCGGGTTCAATTCTGGTCCAGGGCACGTGCCTCAGTGGCAGGCTCCTCCCTGGCCCAGGCCCTGGTCAGGGTCGTGCGGGAGCCAACCGGGCGGTGTGTCTCCCTCCCATCGATGTTTCTCTGTGTCTTTCCCGCTCGCTTCCACTCTCTCTAACGACCAGTGAGGATCAGCCAACCAGCAAACAAAACAAAACAGAACTACACGCCTTAGTTTCCTTACTGCTGAGTGGCGCTCACCAACACCTGCTTTGTGGGGAAACGGTGCCCACAGAGCGGCTGGGTGCTGGTTGCTACAACCTTCCATCAGTTAAAAAATGAAGGCCGTCCCTGAATCCAGGCCAACCCGTGGGGACTGAAGCAGATCGGGGTTTGCCCAGGGTCAGGTGATGTAAACGGTCTATTAACATGTAAAAACCTCTGGATTCTCTCTCTCTCTCTCTCTCTCTCTCTCTCTCACACACACACACGCACGCACGCGCGCGCGCGCGCACACACACACACACGCACGCACTGTGATGGCACCGCAGCCGGTGAGACCAGGGCCAGAGCTGTGACGCTGAGTTAAACCGTTTTCTCTGAGACGCCCATCGAGCTTGCTGTCCTTCGGGCGCTGAGCTCGGTTTACTTTTGACAATAAGCACAGACCAAAAGCCTCTCCCAGAGCACCGGGCTCCTGCCAGCCCCTGCTCCTGCCCCCAAAGATGACGGCACGCACCCCCCACGCGGGCGCCCTGCACACGCGGGCGGAGGGCTGAGGGCTGCTGCCAGGGACACAGATAACGGAGCTCAGAGTCCAGGGCAGGACGGCCAGACAGACAAGGAGGGTGCCTGGCACAGGGCCCGGCCGGCCGGGGCGGTGGGGGAGCCGCTTTACTTACTTACTTATTGGTTTATATCGTTATTGATTTTATAGAGGAAGGGAGGAGAGAGAGAAACATTAATGATGAGAGTGAATCACGGACCGGGCGTGGGCCCTGACCAGGAACGCACTGTGACCTCCCGGGTCACAGGTCGACGCTGACCACTGAGCCACGCAGGCCGGGCGCCATCAGCTGAGCTCCGGAGAAAGTCACAGGTGCCCTGAGGACAGGCTGACGCCGGTGACCTCCTCCTGACCTCCGTCCGGCCTTGCCCTCTGCAGCCCCACCTCCGATCGGATCCACACTGAACCTCACCTGCTCCCAGCCCTGAGGGGTCACCCCCACCCCCACAGCTGCCCAGGCCCTCCTGGCTGAGCCCGCCCCCCACTGCGAGGCCCTGTGCACACCCTGCTCCCCTCAAACCCTCCCCGCCCTGCACCCCTGCCCCCGACTCCTCTGCCTCCCCCAGAGCAGCAGGCCAGGCTCAGGCCCCTTGCCGCTGGGCTGGCCGGACACCCGCCCCCACCCAGGGGCTGCAGCCCCACGGAATTTGCCCTGGAGGGAAGGCTTGGAGGAGGGTGGGGAGGGGCAAGGGGCGCTGGCTGGCAGGAAATCAAGAATGTTCTGGGAGGATGGTGACTGCTGGGAGCTGGAATGGCCCGGGATTCCCAGGGCCGCACGGGGACGGCAGCGGGTGGTGACGTGTCCAGGGTGGGGCCTGGGTGCGGTGGGGGGTCAGGGGTGAGAGGCTAGGCTGACCTTTGGAGGGGAGGACGAAGCTGGCTGGTGAGTAAGAACAGGGGATGGGGGGATGGGTGACTGCCCCTGGGGAGCAGGCCCGGAGGCAGAGCCAGGGCCCTTCCTGGGCCCAAGGAGGGACCAGGAGGGGTGTGCAGGCTGGGCAGAAGGCAGCGCCAGCGCGGCGAGGGGCTCCCCACACCCCAGCCCGGCAGCCACTCGCCGGCTGGCCCCAGGGGCCGGCTCCCCCTCCCTCCCTCCCGGGGTCTCAGGCCTCTGGTAGGGCCAGGGGCTCACCAGCCAGCCACGGGCCCAGAGCCCGGCACCTCCAGCCCTCGTTTTTTAAAAAAATATATCTTATTGGTTTTTTTACAGAGAGAAAGAGAAAGGGATAGAGAGTTAGAAACATCGATATGAGAGAAACATCCATCAGCTGCCTCTTGCACACCCCTTACTGGGGATGTGCCCACAACCAAGGTACATGCCCTTGACCAGAACTGAACCTGGGACCTTTCAGTCCACAGGCCGACGCTCTATCCACTGAGCCAAACCAGTTTTGGCGCCTCCAGCCTTCTCTAGGCCACGCCTGGGCTCAGTACCGGCCCACCCCTCACCGAGTCCCGGGCTCCAGCCAGGAGCGGAGGAGCCTGGGTGCCTGCTGTGCTCCGGACTCCTGCCCCAGAGACCCTGGCCACACGGGGACCCCAGCACCTCTTCTCCTGCTGGGCAACTCCCAGCCACCCTCGGGCGAGGGCCACACGGGGCGCTGCACCCTGATTCTAGATAATTCCATGCTGGTGGGTGCCCGGTGCCCACAGGCGCAGGCATGTCACCCACCGAGCCCAGGAGGGACCATGGCCGGGGCAGCCCAGTGTGTCCAACACCCACCCCGACCACCGAGACGGGACCCCGCCCGCCCCCGCCCCGGCCCCCCACAGCTCACTCCTGGGGCGTTGGGGCCGGACAGGCTCTGGATGGAGCCACACGCAGCCCCGCGCCGCCCGGACGAGCGTCCAGTTAGGTGTCCCATGTTCCACAGAGCGGCCAGCGGAGTGGCCAGCGGAGAGCCGGCTCTGGCCCGGTCTGTCCGGAGCGCTGTGGCCCTGCCCTGCCCTGCCCGCCCCAGGTGTGCCCTCCCTCCCTGTGCCGGCCACGGACAGACGCCGAGCCCCCAGCCACAGGAGGGGCTCTGCCCGGCCCCGGGCAACGGGCACAGAAGCCCACGGCTGGCCCCAAGGAGAACCTCACAGCACATCCATCCCACTCAGGACCGGACTATTGGAGAAGGATCCAGCCCCACCTCCACCCCCACCCCATCCCACCCCCAGCCTCTCCCCCACCTCCACCCCCACCCCCGCCCCCACCCCCACTCCGCCCTCCCCCGCAGCGGAGGAGCCTGGGCGATGGGAGCGGGCGCAGAGCGGTGCCCACAGGCTGGGCAGAGCCCCAGCAGCATGCTCTCCCTGAGCTGCCCTTGCCCGGGGCAGAGCCAGCGGGACCAGCCGCCGGGAGCTGGAACCTGCTCTGTCGGCTGTCCCAGGGCCCCCTCCCCCTGCCCAGGGGCTCACCCCAGACCCTAAGCCGGGGGCCTGAAGGCCCCCCCACCGGGGGCTGCAGGCAGCTGGCAGCAGCCTGGGTCCCGGCGGGTCCAGAGGGGTCGGGGTCACGGACGGGGGCTGCCCAAGGCCGGCAGGGTCTCCCCGAGGGGGAGAGGGCTCCGTCTCCCGGCACAGCTGCCGCCGGCAGAGGGTGCGGTGGGTCCCTGCCAAGGCCCGATCGGGAGGTGAGCAGAGGCCACAGCTATGCGACCCACTGCCAGGCGGAGGCGGAGGCCGCCCCCGGCCGTGTGGGAGGCGCCGGCCGGGCCGGGCCGGCAGCACAGCCCGGACCCACGTGTCTGCCGAGCGGCCGCGGGGCCGGGACCGCCGGGAGGAGCCCCCGCCGAGCGGCCACCACCTCCGCCGCGCGATGCCCTATTAAGGGCATGACCGACCGCGGGGCGCGGGGCTGGCGGCGGGGCCCGGGGGCCGAGGGGCTGGTGGCAGAGCCGGGGGACCGCGGGGCCGCGGGGCCGAGGGGCTGGCAGCGGGTCCGGGGGACCGCGGGGCTGGCGGCGGGGCCGGGGGGCCGCGGGGCTGGCGGCGGGGCCGGGGGGCAAAGGGCTGGCGGCGGGGCCGGGGGGCCGGCGGCGGGGCCGGGGCAGCGGGGACAGCGGCGGAGCCGGGCTCAGGCCGGGCGCCTGGGCAGCCCGCGGACAGGGCAGAGCCGGGCGGCGGGGCCGGGCCGGGGCTGGGGCCGGACAGAAGCCGGGGCCGGGCCGGGCTGGCGGCGCCTACCTTTGTAGCGCTCCCGCACCTCCTCGTAGGCCTGGACGAAGTCCTGCTCGCCGGGCGGGTCGGGCGGGCTGAGCGGCGGGGCGGCCATGCGGGCGGCGGGCGGCGGGCGCTGGACACGTCCGGAGCCTCCAGCCCCGGCGGCCACTCTGTCCCCGCGGCCGCGGCGCCGCCCGGTGCCCCCCCCCCCCCCCCCCGCACCCAGGATGCCCCAGGGCGGCGGGCGGGGCGGGGCGGCGGGGAGCGGCCGGCGACCGGCTCGGGCCGAGCTCTGCCCGCGGCGCGGGCACCGGGCGCCCCGCCTCCTCCGCTCCGGCCCGCGGTGGCCCCCGCCACCCCCACGGCCCGGGACCCCGGGGTGGGCTCCTCCACCTGATCACCGGGCCGCCTCCTCCCGGCCTCTCCCTCCGCCTCTCCCTCCGCCTCCGCCAGGAGCCCCTCGGGGCAACCTTGGACCCAGAATTGGTATCAACAGAGAAAGGCGCTCAGCCCTGGCGGGTGGCTCAGTGGTTAGAGCGCGGGCCTGTGCACCAAAGGGTCACAGGTTCGATTCCTCAGGCGGCAGCCCGTGGAGGTGCCTGCTGGAGGCCACCGATCCATGTGTCGCTTTCACATCAATGTTTCTCTTCCTCTGCCCCCTCTGCCTCCGTCTCCCCCTCTCTCCTCCCCCCTCCATTCTCTCTAAAAAAAACAAAACCCAATGGGTGTCCTCAGGTGAGGATTTAAGGGAAAAAACGGGGGGGGGACCTCTTTTAAAAACCCTGGCTTGAGTCCTGGCTGGTGTGGCTCAGTGGATAGAGCACATGTGTCAAACACAAGGCCCTCGGGCCAAGTCCAGCCCGCCAGGCCTTGCAATGTGGCCCGCACCGCGCTGTCATCACTGCACTCTGCTGTCAGTTTATGACATTGTCAGTTTATGACTGTTCAGTAAACCATTCGGCCTGCGATTTAGGCTGGATTTTAGATTTTGGCCCCTTCTCTGATTGAGTTCGACACCCCTAGGATAGAGCGTCGGGTTCAATTACAGTCCAGGGCACATGGCCGGAGTGTGCACTTGATCCCCAGTAGGGGGCGTGCAGGAGGCAGACGTTGGGTGATTCTCTCTCATGGATGTTTCTGTCTCTCCCTTTCTCTTCCTCTCTGAAATCAATAAAAAATATTTTTAAAAATAACAAATAAATAAATGAAAAGCCCGGTTTGAGCCCTAGCTGGTGTTGCCCAGTGGATAGAGGATCCGCCTAAAGAGTGAAGGGTCTGGTCAGGGGTTCAATTCCAGTCAAGGGCACATGGCCAGGTTGTGCACTCGATCCCCAGTAGGGGGCGTGCAGGAGGCAGCCAATATATGTCTTTCATTGATGTTTCTACCTCTCCTCCATCTCTCTAAAATCAATAAAAACTTACTGGGTGAACCAATTAACAATGCAGATTTTTTTCAATAGGTGGAGTTACACATTTGTTGATATATATGCAATTTGATATGTATGCTATTTTGTTGTATTGACAACAAGTTTCTAAATTTCATATGTCAAATTTTCTGAAGGTGTTAACATCATAGATATTTTTACACTTAAAAATGTCTAATTTCATGCCAAAAAAAGGGCATTTGCGGGAAGTTTTAATTCATTATTTTGAAGAAAAAGTTATCTATACTTCAGGAAGCTTATGGTGAACATGTTCCATCTTAAGATACTTGTGAATGCTGGTTTAAATACTATAAAAGTGATGATTTCCACGTGAAAGACAAAGAACGTCCAGGTCAACCGAAAAAGTTTGAAGACCAATAATGACAAGCATTATTGGATGAAGATGCGTGTCAAACTCAAAAACAACTTGCAGAAAGATTACACGTTGCTCAGCAAACAATTTCCGATCATTTACAAGCAACGGGAAGGATTTTAAAGGAAGGAAAATGGGAGCCACATCAACTGAACGAAAGACAAATGGAAAACTGAAATGTCATCAGTAAAATGTTGCTTCAACGGCACAAAAGCAAGTCTTCTTTGCATCGAATTGTGACTGGCGATGAAAGGTGGATTTATTCTGAGAATCCCAAACGCACAGAATCACGGGTTGATCCAGGTCAACCATCAACATCGACTGCCAGGCCAGATCGCTTCGGAAAGAAGACAATGCTCTGCCTTTGGTGGGATCGGGAAGGTGTGGCGTATTATGAGCTTCTAAAACTGGGTGAAACTGCTAATACTGATCGCTACGGACAACAAATAATCAATTTGAATCACGCTTTGATCTTGAAACAACCAGAATGGGCCAGAAGATACGGCAAAGTAATTTTGCTTCATGATGACGCACCATCACACACTTCAAAGACACGTGAAAAGATCCTGCCTGGGAAGTGTTAACCCACCCGCCGTGTTCACAGACCTTGCTCCTTCAGATGACCACGTGTCCCGATCGTGGCACACGCACTGTCTGAGCAGCACTTCAACACGTTTCCCCATCTGTCAGGTAACTGGTGGATACCGTCCCGATAGAACTTTCCTGTTCTGAGGCAGACCATTCAGAGACCCCGTTTTCCACTTCTTCATAGTCTTTAAGTGCTGCTCAGAAAGTGCGTGTGCCATCGATCGGAACAAGTGGTCATCTGAAGGAGCAACACAACAAAATAGCATACATATCACATTGCATGTATATCAACATATGTGTAACTCCATCTATTGAAAAAAAATGCATTATTAACTGGTAACCTAGTATTTTTTTAAATTAAGTACAAAAAAGGATTAAAAAATTAAGTACAAATCCTGTGACAGAAACCCACACTGAAACCTATATGATCCAATTAACCAACGTCGCCTCAATAATTTTATTCTGAGAATTTTAAAAGGGGAAAAAACAAACAAAAAATATATCTTCCCATCCTCCCCCCCCAAAAAATTAAGACGATTACAATAAAAATAAACTTTATGCAATATAAAAGGACTGAAATAGGGAATTTTTAGAAGAAAGAAAAGGCTTGGTACCAATAAGAGACATTTTTTTCCACCGCACTGGCAGGCACCTGGCTTTCTGAGATGCCCCGGGCATATTCCTCAGACGCCCCACACAGAGACCCCAAGCCCCCTCTGGGAATCAATGGTGAGAACATCCACGGGCCATGCCTGCGGCCCCGCCCTGGCCCCTCCAGGCCAGAGCCCACTGCTGGGGCAGGGACCACGGAGAGGAAGGCGAGGCCAGGGAAGGACATTCCTGATTGGCCTTCACTTGGGGGAAAAAGGGCCTCTGTTTTTGGTTGTTGTCAATCCTCACCCTGAGGATATTTTTCCACTGATTTCTTTTTTCTTCTTCAAGAATGCAAAGGAGGGGGGGAAGAGAGGGAGAGGGGGAAAGAGAGAAACTTGGGTTGGTTGCCTCCGAGGCCAGGATGGATCCTTCACCCCTCGACTGGGAACCCAACCTGTGACCCCTGTGGAGGTCTCTAACCATTGAGCTCGCCAGCCAGGGCAAGGATCACTTTTTAAAAATATATATTTTATTGATTTTTTTACAGAGAGGAAGGGAGAGGGATAGAGAGTCAGAAACATCAAGGAGAGAGAGAAACACCGATCCTCTGGGGATGTGCCCACAACCAAGGTACATGCCCTTTACCGGAATCAAAGCTGGGACCCTTCGGTCGGCAGGCTGATGCTCTATCCACTGAGCTCACCAGAAAAAGGGAGAGGGAGAGAGGGATAGAAACATCAATGAGAGAGAATCATTGATTGGTTGCCTCTTGCACGCCCCCTACTGGGGATCAAGCCAGAAACCCAGACATGTACCGTTGGCCGGAATCGAACCTGGGACCCTTTAGTCCGCAGGCTGACGCTCTATCCACTGAGCTCACCAGCCAGGGCCAGGACTTTTAAACTCCACATGTGACGCCTGAAAACCACCTGTCAGTCATGGGTCCCCTTCACACCTGCCCCTGGGGGTGGGGGGACGGTGGTCAGCCCCCTCCCCCTCCTGGTCCTCTCTGCTTCCACCCCAGAGTCCCTTGCTGCCCACACCATCCCTGCTCAGCAGCTGGCCACCCAGCCTCGCCCTCCCGCCTCGGGCCACCCTCTCAGTCCCCTCAGAGCCAGCCCTGCCCTCCAAATGCCTCCTCCTCATCTGGGTCTGTATGGTGGGTGCGGACGGACTCCACAGCCTGGCAGAGCGACCCTCCCCGGCTCCTCGGTGCCCAGCACATCCTGGGGGGCGTCCAGAACGAGGCCACCACTTCCCCACGGGCGGGAGGGGCCCGTCCAGCAGCCGGCCCTCCTCTGCCCGAGGCCTCTCCACCTGGCTTTCCCCTCTCACACCTGGAGAGCCAGGCCAGGCCCTGCGCCCTGCCCTGAGGACGGGCCTCCACCGCCCCTCAGGGGGGCCTGGGAGGCAGCTGGGCCCCAGGAGCCCCAGGACGCACCCTCAGGGCATGGGGCGCCGGGCTGGGTCAGGAGGCCTGTGATGGCGTCGCCTAGGGAGTTCAGCTCTGCCTGGTGCAGAGACTGGGTGCGGCCAGGAGGTGGCGCCGTGCCGCCTGCAATCGCGGGGAAACCGGGCCTCTCCGACCTCAGACCGCTCACCTGTCCCTCCAGCCCCCACACCTGCACCCGGCGCGGCCCTGGGCGGCTGCCAGGACGGTCAGCCAGCACCCAGACACCGGAGGACAGGCTGGTGCCCAGAAACTGGAGGCCAGCACCCAGACACCGGAGGCCAGCACCCAGACACCGGACAGGCTGGCACCCAGACACCAAGGACAGGCCGGCACCCAGACACCAAGGACAGGCCGGCACCCAGACACCGGACAGGCCGGCGGTACCTGCGATCCGGATGACGGCGCGCTCCGCCGGGTCCAGGACGCTGCCGTTGCCCGCCGAGCCGCCCCCGCTGCGCCGGCTGCGCTGCGTCTTGCCCAGGTTCCAGGGCAGCGTGTCCCCGGGGCTGGGGGAGCCGCTGCCGCCGCTGGAGGAGCCGTCCTCGGCCGCCGGCCGCACCTCAGTGTCCTCCCCCGACATGGCCTGCGGGAGAGGGAGCGGGAGGGGTCACGCCGGCGGACTGCACACTGACCGCGCCCTCTCCCCTGGACACGGACCCCCCCCCCCGTGTCCCACCTCAGCACCCACTGACCCCACCTGCTCCGCCCACATGGCCCCACCCCCCGGCTCACCCCGACACCAGCAGGGACCCCTCCCAGCACCGACCTCCCTGCGCCCAGGCATCAGGAGGACGGTGACCCCCCATGGCGGCCCCCTCCTCTGTGTCACCCACGCTGACCCCTCCGTGCTGTCACCCACGGGCTCGCCACAGCAGAGGACACTGACCCTGACCAACGGCGGGGGCAGGGGGCGGTTACCTCCCCTTGGACGCGGGCCCGGCCTCCACCGCATCACTGACACCGGCCGCCCCGCGCCCGGCACCCCCCACCTGGCCCGGCTCCTTAAGCCTCTGGCCACGGGGAAACCAGGCCACCCGGAAGCACTGACCGCTGCCCCTCCCGCCCAGGCCCCGGCCCCATCCCCCGGACAAGGACGCCGTCTCCCAGCGTCCTCAGCCTCCGGGGCTCCGGGCCCCGCCGCCCGCCCCGCAGGCTCCGCAGTGACTCCTATAAATAGCCGGCGCCGCAGCGCGTGGGCCGGGGCTGCGGGCTGCGGGCTGCGGCGGGGAGGGAGCCGCTGGGCGCCCACGCACCCGCACCCGCACCGCCCCGCAGGCGCCGCCCGCGCACGCACACCCACGCCCTCGCGTGCACACTCTCCCCTCCCCGCGCCCAGAGCGCTGGCGTGCGCGGTGAATGGGGCTCTGTTCCCGGGGGGTGGGGTGGGGTGGGGTGGGGTGGGGCACAATGTGGGCTCTGTGCCTCGGCCCTCGGGCTAAGGTGGGGGGGGGTCAGGGGCACCGGCCAGGGGGGCCACTGCGCCCGCCTCTCCCGGCACCTGCCCGGGCTGCCTGCGCTCCAGCCCCCCGCCCGGCGCGCGGGGCAGCGGAGCCGCCCGGCAATCTTTCCTGTCCACACCCCGGCACCGCCCGACCAGTTCCGCAGTCTCGGGGCGCAGAGGTGGAGTCCTCCCGAGGGAGGATGGGCCGCCACGTCGCCCCCAGTTCCGGGACGCAGCTCCGGGCTCTGAGGCCGGGGAGCCCCCGCCCCGCCCCAGGCCCCCGGGAGCCGCGCGCCTCCGCCTCGGACCCGGTCGTACGTGCCTGGTGCTCCGCTCCGCGAGCTCGGCCGCCGCAGCCCGACTGCTGGACCCGGAGAGTCTCGGAGGCGGCGCGGGCGGGGCGAGCCCGGAGCCCCGCCCAGGCTCCCGACCGAACGCCGCCCGCCGTGCAGTGGGGTGCCCAGTGCGCGCGGGGCCCGGCGCCCACGGCGGCGGCGCGGCTGGAGCACCAGCGCGGCTCCGCCCGAGCGGAGCCCCCGTTGCCAGGCGCGGCCACCTCCCCGCGCGCACGGGGCGGGCCGGGCCGTTGCTGGGGGAGCGTGCGTGACCCCAAGGCGACGTGGGGTGCGCGCCCTGGACCGCCCCAGGGAAGCAGCGGGCCTGCCTCACCGCACCCCCTCCACCCGCGCCGCCGCCGCCCCTCACCGCGGGGTCCCTCCCGCCGGTCCAAGGAGGTCGAACGGACTAGTTGCTCCAGCAGGTCCCTCCGCCGGGCTCCACGTTTATTCAAATGACAGAGTCGCGCTGCAGCGAGGTGTGGCCTCCGGAGGGTGTCGGCGTCAGCCTCCTCCTGGGCTCTGCTGACCCCTGGCGGCCGGGCGCGCCCTGCGGGGACCCGCCCCCCTCCTGGCTGCTCCCCGTCCCGCCCCTCCACAGGGAGGGGGGAAGGGGCCCCGGCAGCAGATCTGTCAGGCTGTGCGCAGCTGCGGCCTGCGGAGAACAGGAGGCCAGAGACCGGTCCAGAGACAGAGCCGAGGGGGCCGCTGGGGCTAGGAGTCCGGCGAGGGGCCCGAGAGCCCAGAGGGGTCCGGATGCGGGGCCCCGCGTATGTGCTCGCACGTGATGAGGTGGGTGGGCAGCGCCTGGGTGTCGTGGAAGATGACGAAGATGCTGGGCTGGCGGAGGCAGTCCACGGCGCTGTCGTAACGCAGGAGCCCGTGGCCTGGAGCGCGCAGAGGGGGCGCCCGCAGCTGGCGATGGCCCAGCCCGTAGTCCCCGGTCAGCACCCGCGCCACAAACACGGCCTTGTGGCCCTCGGCGTCCGGCGGCGAGTAGCGGTCTTGCACGGAGAGGGAGGCGCGCTTGGCGAAGTATACGCCCTGTCCGTAGAGCGTGCCTGCGGGGCCACAGGGCTGGGTCAGGGCCCCGGGCCACAGAGCCCACGCCCCCCTCCCCACACCCCACGCCCAGGAACCCAGCTTCCCGCGGGCTCACCATTGCGGCCGCAGAAGCTGCGGTTGAAGCCGTAGGCACAGATCTCGGGGACGGCGGGCACCGATGTGCCGTGGTACAGGACGTGCTCCACGGGCCGCTGCTCACAGCGCTGCTCCAGGCGCGCTCGGTGCAGCTCGTACTGCTGCTGCAGCAGCGGGTGCTCCAGGCGCTCCACCTGCCAGGCGGCCACAGGGTCCGTTGGAGACCGACCTTCCCGACCCTCTGGCCCAAAGGGGCCACGCTGGGGCGGGAAACGGAGAGCCCTGTGTTGGCCGGGCCAGCGTGGCTCAGTGGAGGAGCGCCCACCTGTGAGCCAGGAGGTCCTGGTTTGACTCCGGGTCAGAGCACAGGCCCGGGGTGTGGGCTCCATCCCCAGTGGGGGGCGTGCAGGAGGCAGTCGGTCCATGAGTCTCTCTCATCATGGATGTTTGTGTCCCTCCCTCTCCTTTCCTCACTGAAGTCAATAAAAACGTGTATTTTTATAGCCCTAACTGGTGTGGGTCAGTGGATAGAGCATCAGCCTGCGGAATGAAGGGCCCCAGGTTTGATTCCCATCAAGGGCATGTACCTTGGTTGCAGGCACATCCCCAGTAGGGGGCGTGCAGGAGGCAGCCAATCAATGATTTCTCTCATCATTGACATTTCTTTTTTTATTTATTTTTTACAGAGAGCAAGGGAGAGGGATAGAGAGCTAGAAATATCGATGAGAGAGAAACATCGACCAGCTGCCTCCTGCACAACCCCCACCGGGGATGTGCCTGCAACCAAGGTACATGCCCTTGACTGGAATCCAGCCTGGGACCCTTCAGTTCGAAGGCCAGTGCTCTATCCACGGAGCCAAACCTGTTTTGTCTCAACATTGACATTTCTATCTTCTCCCTCTCTCTTCCTCTCTGAAATCAATTAAAATATATATATATATTTTTTAAAAATCGTTTAAGGGCCGAAACCGGTGGAGAGCCAGCTGCAGCGCGGCCTTCTCCTCCAGGGGCAGCCTGTCCTCCCCGTCCAGGCCCTCCAGGCACCAAATGTTTCTAACTCTCTGTCCCTCTCCTTTCCTCTCTGTAAAAAATCAATAAAATATATTTTTTAAAAATCATTTAAGGAATTAAATTGCTGAACGAAATCTAGCGGGCATGGAGTTAAGGAGGGGCTCCGAGTGCAGAGGCAGAGAAAAGAGCGGAGCCTGTGGAGACCGTGAGGGAGGAGGCTGCGGCCTGGGCGAAGGGAAAGGGAGCGAGCGCGGGCAGTGCACAGGCCAGGCAGCGTCCCCAGCCGACGGCGGTGTCTCTGGTGGGAAGGCCCCCGGAGATGACGGGGACAGTGGGGAGGACACGTCCTGCCAGAAGGAGAGACCAGAGATGCCCACACCCACACCACCGTCAGTGCATGGATGGGAACGTCTCCCATCCTCACACAGGGCCTCCCCGCCGATACCGGGTGCTCAGAAACCAGAGAGATTTTCTTTTTTTAATTCTTCAAGAACAAATACTTTTAAAGAAAAAGAGCAATGTTTTCCCAAGATTCCTGGAAAGAAGACATATTCTGATCCTGAACACTACAAGTAGCCAAGCTGTTATTGGTGAGGACAAAAATCAGGGCACGTTAACCAAGGCAAGAACCAGCTGTGCTCATATAAGTGAACAGAAGTGTTTAAAAAAAAACCAAAAAAAAAAAAAAAACCACAGCCGAAACCGGTTTGGCTCACTGGATAGAGCGTCAGTCTGCAGACTGAAGGGTCCTGGGTTCGATTCTGGTTGGGGCACATGCCTTGGTTGTGGGCACATCCCCAACGGGGGTTGTGCAGGAGGCAGCTGATTGATGTGTCTCTCTCATCTATGTTTCTAATTCTCTATCCCTCTCCCTTCCTGTTTGTACAAAATAAATAAAAAAATATTTAAATAAATAAAACACAAGCCCTAACCATAGGGGGCGGGGTGGGGGAGGGTCTCAGGGTTATCCTCCAGAGTCACAGGTGGTGCTCGGGAGACTCACGCGCACAAAGCTGACCACACGTGCAGGGAGCCGGCATGCGGCTGCAGGGTGTCCCTCCCCTCCCGACGCCCAGAGGGACAGCTGCCAGGTGCAGAATGGAGGCAATGGACCTGGTCCGAAGGTTAGCGGGTGGTGGCAGCTGGCAGGGTGGGTGTGGGCAAGGCCAGAGGCCCTGCCCTCTGACCAGCTCCGGGTCGCCGAGGAGCTGGGCCCACCCACACTTTGTGCATCAGCAGAGGAGAGCACCTGGCTGGCATCACTGGCGCATGGGCCAGCTCTCATGCTCTCTCCCTTCTCGCTCTCCGTGAGCCTGCCCGTGAGCCCGCAGCCCTGCTCTCTGCCGCAGCGACTCCTCCCCTGCCTGCCTCCCTTCACCAGCTCCTCCTCGGTCTGGATCCTGTCCTCCCAGCCCAGCTCCGGCTCCAGCCCTGCCTTCGCCCTCCTGCCAGCTGACCAACCTGGCAGAGCCTCCTCCTGTCCTTCCTTCTGGCCCTGCAGCTGTCCTGGGCCTCGCCCCCCTGCAACACCCACCCCTGCCCAGCCCCTCCTCAGCCTCTCCTCCCTGCACCCCTGGGGTTTCACTCTGGCTCCCACAGGGGTCCCAGCCTTTTGTGAAGGGCAGCTACGCTCAGAGACGCCTCAATTAGCAAGTAACATGCCAGGAGGAAGGTGGCCCTGCAGCCAGCCCTCATCTTCTTTCTTTGTTTGGTTTCTCCTCACCCCTCCTCACCCGAGGGTATTTCTTCATCGATCGTTAGGGAGAATGGAAGAGAGAGGGAGAGACACAGAGAAATATCGATGGGAGAGAAACACATCGGTTGATTGCTTTCTGCACCAGCCCCGACCAGGGCCCAGGCCGAGGAGGATCCTGCAACCAAGATATGTGCCCTTGACCGCCATCGACCCCGGGACCCTTTGGTCTGCAGGCCAATGCTCTATCCATGGAGCCACACCAGCCAGGGCTGGCCAGCCCTCCTCTTGCTAGAGCCACTGTGAGAGGCAGAAGACCCAGAACAGCACCATCCCCTGCTCTGTGGAGTGAGTCATCCTTACAAGCACCACAAGATGGCGCCGCTGGTGCAGCTGGTAATGCAGGGGCCTGCTCCAGCCTGCCAGGACCTGGGACACTGCTCCCCACTGTCCCCCACCACCTCTACGCCCTTGTCTCTCCCAACCCAGGCCTCCGGGCGGGGAATGGTGCTGGGAGCCCGGTGCTCTTTCCTCCCCCAGAGGCTCCCAGCCTGCCCCAGCCGGGCCGCTCCTGGCCAGCTGACCTTGACCGGCAGAAATGACAGCCCAGCCCTAGCTGGTGTGTCTCAGTGTATAGAGCATCGGCCTGGGGACTGAAGGGTCCCAGGTTCGATTCCGGCCAAGGACACATGCCTGGGTTGCGTGCTTGATCCCCAGTAGGGTGTGTGCAGGAGGCAGCCAATCAGTGATTTTTCTCTCATCATTGGTGTGTCTTATCTCTCTAGCCCTTTCCCTTTCTCTCTAAAGATCCATAAAAACATATATATTATTTTTTTGTAAATGACAGCCCACAGGCTCTGAAGAGGAAAACCGTGCCGAGAGCCCAGGAGGCCACGAGGCTGGCGAGACGGAGCCTGGACTCACCCGGACGACGCGGACCCGGCTGTGGGCAGAGTCCAGGGTGTGGTAGAAGGCCTGCACCACCGCCCGGAACTCAGGGCTGTTCTCGGCCAGGCTCTCCAGCCTGCCCAGGGGACCCTTCAGGCTCTGCCTCGGCCCTGCCACATGGGGAGAGAGAAGGTCTGGGTGGGTCCGGAGAGCCGGCCCTCCCCACCCTCCCCTGTCCCAGGTGCAGGCTCACCGGTGGGGCTGGAAGCCTCCGAAAGTTCGGGCGAACTCTGACCCCAGGGGCCAGGCAGCAGCGCCCGTAAGTGGCGGGCCGCACGGGCGGGCTGGGCCCCGAAGCCGCGGAGGACGGCGCGGTCCCCGTGGAGGGCCACGCTCACGCCGTGGCGCTGCTCCAGGCGGGCGCGCAGCTCCGCGGGCAGCGTGGGGCCCCGGAGCCCCACTGTCTCCTCCCGGAGGTGCCCCTCCAGGGCGGCCCCGAGGGCCCGGTCCAGCTCCTCCATGTCCTGCTCAAAGTCCGCGTGCACCACCAGCTGGGCCCGGCCACCAGGCCCCCTGCCCAGGAGCTCCTCCTCGGCCTGCAGGGGCGTCGGCTCCAGCAGGGAGAGGGCCAGCGCCTGCTGCAGCGCAGCCGCTTCCTCCTGCTCGGCCGCACGGCCCTGCGGCTCCAGGGACCGGTGCAGAGCCAGCTGCAGCGCGGCCTCCTCCTCCAGCCCCGCGGGGGCCTCGGTGCCGGGGGCCTCGGGCTCCTCCCGGGCGCTGGGAGCAGGCTCCTCCTCTGGCGGCTCCTCCGGTTCCTCCTCCCCCAGCTCCAGGGGCAGCCTGTCCTCCCCGTCCAGGCCCTCCACAGTGGCCAGCAGCTCTCGGACCGCCTCTGGGGACAGGGAGAGGCACGGGTGAGGGGTCGAGACCAGCCAAGGTGGGGCTGAAGGATAGGAAGAGTCGGGGAACACGTGAAAATGAGGTGCTTGAGGGATACGGGATCGCAAGACAGGGGGGCGTGCAAAGCAAGGCAGAGGGTGAGGTCAAGAAAGGGTCACGGGCTGTGCGGGGTCCCAGAGGGCCTACCGAGGCTCAGGCTCTCGGGGTCCCCGCCTGTGCTGTCTGGGGGCCACGGAGCCTGGGACTGGCCAGGGGGGGCCTGCAGGGCCTCGGTGGGGTCCACCTGTCAGGAGAGAACAGTAGAGTCCCCGGCTCACACCCCTCCCCGGCCTCTGAGCAGGGGGAGGCGGTGCCGGGCGGAGGTGTGAGGAAGGGGCGGGAAGGGGCAGGGACTCCACCTCTGTGGGGTCTGTGTCCAGGGCGTCCCCGGCCAGGCGCTCCGTCCCAAAGACGCACTGGAACCGAGCCTCCAGCTCCCGGAGCAGGCGCTGCCCCTCGGGGCCCAGCAGGAACCTGGCGCTGCCCGGGTGCCTCAGGCTCAGCAGGTGGGAGCCGATGCTGCCCAGCAGGCTCTGCAGGAACTCCTCGGCGGCCCGGCACGGGGCCCGGGCTCCGCAGAGCTGCGGACGAGGGGTGAGTGAGGGGCAGCTCCCGGTTAGGGCCCCAGAAAGGGCCCCAGAGCTCCCAGGGGAGAGGCGCCGCCGGGGAGGACTCAGCGAAGGCCACTCACTCGAAAGCCGGTCACGTCTGCCTCCTCGAGGGGGAAGAGGGCCACGTTGCCCAGGCCGGCGAGGAGGTCCTGGCGATGGAGCTGCAGGAAGCGCATGGCGCCCGGCTCCATCGGCAGCACCGTCTCCACCAGCCCCGCTGGCTCCGGGGACCCCCCGGGCTCCAGGCTCCCGGGTCCCACCTGCTCTGGGGGCCCCAGGGCGGTCTCCGCTGAGCCCACGGGGCCCGGGGACTCTGCAGGCCTGGAGCTGACCGGCTCTGCCTGCCCTGAAGGCCCCGGGAGCCCCAGGCTCTCTAGCCCCTCCTGGTCCCAAGCCCCCATGGGCCCCGAGCTGAGGGGCGTGGCCCGGCCCAGAGGCCCGGCGGGCTCTGTCCTTCCAGGGGCTCCTGATGGGCCTGGCGCCTCCTCGGAGGCCAAGGTCACGGTCCCCGCACCCTGCAGGGTCCTGGCTGGCTCTCCAGCCTCCAGAAGAGCATGCTCAGCAGCCCCAGGCCCCAACGTGGCGGAGCGGTCCCCTCCTCCGGTGTCCGCAGCGAGGTCCTCGGGCTCCAGGACGTCGTAGTGGGGGACCAGGCTCAGCTCCAAGCCCTGCAGCCGGTGGTCCTGCTGCAGCACCCGCTCGGCCACTGGAGGGAAGGGAGAGGCCAGGAGGCCCGTGAGCGGCCTGCGGGGTGAGAGCGGTGGGCGGCGTGCCCCGCCCCACTCACCCTGCCACTGCTGGAAGGAGACCACGGTGCCCAGGGGCCCCGGCAGGCTGCGCAGGCCCGCCAGGGCGCCCCCACCGCTCCGGCGCTCGTTCTCCAGGTACAGCTGCAGCAGCAGTGGGTCCGCAGGGGCCGTGCCCCCGACCACGCGCACCGCCCGGGCCTGGGGCACCCGCGCCAGGGAGACCGTGGCCCCGTCCAGGTCCAGGGCCCGGGCCTGCTCCTCCAGCTCCCGGACTTCTGCGGGGAAGGTGCACGTTGGCTCAGCGCATGCCCTCTGCACGTACGCCAGCCCCGTCCCATCCCGTCCCGTCTCTCACCTGCCTCCGAGAGGGGCTGGGGCAGCTGGACCAGGGCCCGGTCTGGGCGGGGGCTGGCCAGGGCATGGCAGGGCTGCTCCGGGTGCCCCGTGGCACGCAGCAGGGCCTGGACGTGCTGCTCCAGGAGCTGGGGGGTGGTCCCCGGGGGCAGGCCTTGGAGCAGCAGGCGGGCGGGCGCGGGGGGTGGGGCCGGCCGCAGGCTCAGCCGGGCGCCCTGCAGCACGTGCTCCTTCTGGGCCAGCACCCGGGCAGCATCTGTGGGCAGGGCAGGGCAGGGGCGGGTGAGGCGTCAGGGCGGGCGGCCCACCCGCCGTGCCCGGCTGCCCTCCCCGAAAGCCCCTCACCTGAGGCCTCCTGGAAAGTGAGCACGCCCCCGAGGCCGAGCCTCTGCCAGCTCAGCACGGGCCCCCCCCCAGAGCGGCGCTGGTTCTCGAAGTAGAGGGTGAGCAGCTCGTCCGGGACGTCGGGAGGCAGCCCGCCGAGCTCCAGGGCCGCCCCCGCCGCCTCTTCCTCTGCCATCGGAGCCCTGGGCGGGACCAGCGGGTGGGCAGCCGCCCCGTCCAGCCCCCACCAGCTCCCCTGCCCCCGCAGCCTCCTCTGGCACCCCCTTCCTGGGCGACCCAGACCCTCACTTACACTGCCGGCTGCTGGGGCCGCCCCAAACCTGCTGAGCCGGCAGAAGCCCTGGTCCAGGAAACAAAAGTGAAACTGTCTGAGGGCAGAGGAAGGGAGGGGCCTGCAGCCCGGGCCGGGTGGCTGCCTCCTGCAGGCAAGTCCTCAGGCAGAACCTTCTCCCTGCCTGCACCTGTTGGCTGGGCGCCCACTCAGCCCAGCCCTCCAGCCCCGAGGTCCCACCCGGCCTACTGACGGCCTGGTGGGGGCGGGAGCCCTCTGTCCTCCACTCCCATTGGCCTCTCTCTGCGAACCTTTAAAGGCCAATCACCCTTCTTACTAAGTCCACCAGAGGGCTCCAGTCACTGTCCCCAACTCAGGGACCTCAGCCCCTGTGTTCCCCTCCCCCGCAGCTGGGGGTGGGGGGGTCCCCAGGCATGCCCCTAGCTCAGGCTGGCTTTCAGCGCTCCCGCAGCCTCCCCAAACCTGCCCCTCGCCCTTTACAGCGGGCAGGTGGCCGGGCCTCACCCGTAACGCACGTGGAGGGCGAGCAGCAGGTCCGGTCCACCCCTAACCTGCAGGTGCTTCCCCGCACGTCCTGCCTCTGCCTCCCTCCTTGATCGGTGCGCCCGCACAGCCTTCCCACCTTCCCTCGTCATGGTTGTCACCAGGGCTGGCCCCGAGGGGGCAGGCCCCGTGCCTTGCCAGCAGCCAATCCTCGTCACAGAGAGGGAAGTGGGGGCGCAGACAGGGCCCTCGGGGTGTGCACACCCAGGCTTCCCCTTGAGAATCCAACTCCCTCTCGCAACAGCGCCCTGCGACCCCCGCCCCCTCCGCCGCCACGCCCGTTTGCTTCCAGCCCCTCAGAGAGGTGTGCTCAGGGCTGTGCGCTACCTCCCACCTCCCCTTTACCCATCAGCCTCCACCCCGCTCGCTGCTCCTCCCAGGGACTGAGGACCTGACACCCTGCAGGCCCAGCAGCACACCGGCCTCTGGGCCGCCCCTGCCCTGGCCTGAGCCTCCGCCGTCTCTCACCTGGATCTGCCTCTACAGCAACCTTCTGACGAGCCTCCTTCTGCCCTCACAGATGCCTCGCTGTCCCTCCAGGGAGCAGGCAGAGTGAGCCTGGTCACGTGGCACCATCAGGGACTACAGCTTGGAACATGAGAAAAGCCAGTCACTCCCAGTGAAGATCCTTTGGGGGGCCTGTCCACCCCCCCTAAACTCCCCACGCTCAGCCAGCCCCAGCCTGGTCCTCTGGGACAGCAGGCCGATCCCACCTCCGTCCCTGCACTGGCCTTTCTCAGAGCCCCCGGCCCCCCAGCCCCGTACCCTGCTCTCAGGAGCAGATTTAACTCGAAGCTGAAAGTCTTGAAGGACCTTCTACAGGCCACTTCCAAGGCCCTGACCTCAACCTCATCTTCGATGGTCTCCCAAACTGTATGAGCGTTTAGCTCCGCGAAGCGGCAACGCATCCCTGCCTGCTCTGTGTCTCCTCTCCTCGCGGCGCGCACTCCCCCTGGCACCCGTGCAGCTCAGCCAGCGTGCTGCTGCCTGCTGCTGCAGAGCGGCTGCCGGGCTGCGGGCACCGGACGGCTCTTGCCATGGCCAGTGGTAGCTTGAAACCAGTCACGACGGGGTGTTTCCACCACGAGCATGTGCACGCCGGGGCTCCCCCTTGCCAGGCCCTTCGTTAACCCTAGGACCAGCACCTCAGGGGCACAGGACAGACAGAGCTTCCCAAACCACGGCGGGGCCTGGGAGAGGCTCACCACGCCACAGCCGGAACTGTCAAGGCGCCAGGCCCCGGGCAGAGGCACTGCAGCAGGGTGTCCTTGGCTGTGGCCGTCAGCGCCCCCTCGGGACGGCCGGACCGGACGGCCGCTGGAGCTGAGGGAAGAAATGAAGCCTCAGCCCCTAAGCGGTGAAACAGGTGTAAGGACTGCAGCCTGCGTGGTGAGGTGTGAGGACAGTGAGGGGGACAGTGAGGGTCAAGGTCTCCTGTAGGGACTGAGCTGATTTGCTCTCAAACACCGGGACAGGCGATGGACCAATTCAGTACTTAGGCCTCTGGGTTTGAGAGAGGCTTGGGTAAAAAGGGAGGTGGTGGCCCTAACCGGTGTGGCTCAGTGGATAGAGCGTCAGTCTGTGGACTCAAGGGTCCAGGTTTGATTGTGGTCAAGGGCATGTACCTTGGTTGGGGGCATATCCCCAGTGCAGGGCGTGCAGGAGGCAGCTGATGGATGTTTCTCTCTCATCGATGTTTCTAATTCTATCCCCCTCCCTTCCTCTTTGTAAAAAGTCGATACAATTAAAAAAAAAAAATATATATATATATATATATATATATATATATATATATTTTTTTTTTTTTTTTAAAGGACAAGTGGTGTGTTAAGGCCAAGAAAGGATGGCGAGTGCTTTGGGAATACATGTCTCAACCCCTGAACCAAGGTGGACAGGCGAACGCTAGCCTGCAGAGGTCAGAGGTCTTCAACCCCCACGACCAGGAGCCCGCAGCGGGCCCAGTCCGCCCCGAGAGGCCCCGCCCCGCCCCTGCCGCCAGGCCCCGCCCCGCCCCAGGCCCCGCCCACCTCCGTCACAAGGCCCGCAGCGTCTTCCGAGCCGCAGGCGCAGGCCCCGCCGAGCGGCTGCGGAGCGGGTGCGGGGACAAGTTCGGGCGCAGCGGCCATCGACCGCGCGGCCGCGCACCGCCCACCGTACTCACCGACCTGCCTGAGGCCCCCGAGCGGTGAGTCCCCGGCCCGGCCCCGCGCCGAGGCCGCTCGCCGAGCCGCCGCCGGCCGCCCCCGCCCCGCGCGGACCCTGCGCAGCCAGCGGCGCCCCCTTGGGTCCGTCGGTCGGTCGGTCGGTCTGTCCGAGGCTCGCGACCCGTTTGGGACCGGGGTGGTGACGGGGGTCGGAGGCCCGCGGCCTGGAGCGGGAGGGGGGAGCGGACGAACTGCGGCGGCGGCGAGACCCGCGGCCTGAGCGACCCCCGCCCCGGCAGGCAGGGCCCCCGCCGTGGGAGCAGGTTCCCGGCCGCCGCGGCTCCCGCTCGCCCACCGCCCCCGCCCCCGCCCGCTTTGTTCCCGCACGGCCTCCGCCGGCTTCCATCCCCCACACACCCCCGCACCCCGCCGCCGCCGGCGCACCCCGCTGCAGGCGCCCGCACCAGCCAGGCCGCTGCCCCCGCCCGGGCCGCTCGGAGGGGTCAGCCGGCCCGCAGACGGCCCAGGATTTCCTGGGATGGAAATAGCCGCCGGCTCGGCTCGGCTCCGGCCGAAAGCTGCTTAAGGGCAGGGATGCGAAGGGGGCGGTCTGGACACACCCCACAGCGCCCGCCCGACCGCACCCTCGCCCGGCTCGGCTTTGGGAGGCCCTTCCAGTTGCTTCTAAGAAAACCGGAGCCAAACCCCGGGCCGACAGCCTCCCCTTCACCTTGGGAGCGGGTCTAGCGCGGCCTCCAGGCGGGAAGCCCTCGCCCCACCACCCACCGACCCTCCCGGACCCAAGGGCCCCTCTGCGTGGGGGCCCGGGACTGCCCAGAGGCAAAGGTCGCGGGCCCTCCCCCTTCCTCCGTTCCCGGCAGCAGGTGGGGCCGCCCCGGGCTGCGGGGGACAAGTCGCCCCAGGCTGACTGTTCTCTCTCCCTCCTCTAGGGGGAGCCGCAGAACCTGAGGCCATGCCTCACGAGAAGAGTTTCTTGGTGTCCGGGGACAACTATCCTCCCCCAAACCCTGGGTACCCGGGGGTGGCCCAGGCCCCTGTGGTTCCTTACCCCGGAGCCCCTTACCCACAAGCCCAGTTCCAGCCTTCCCCCTATGCCCAGCCAGGGTATCCCCAGGCCCCTGATTCCTACCCCCAAGGGGGTTACCCTCAGGCCCCCTACCCCCAAGCAGGTTACCCCCAGGGTCCCTACCCCCAAGGGGGATACCCCCAGGGCCCCTACCCCCAAGGGGGATACCCTCAGGGGCCATATCCACAGAGCCCCTTCCCACCCAACCCCTATGGACAGCCACAGGCCTTTCCGATCCAGGACCCTGGCTGTGAGTAACGGGGCAGGGGCTCGGGGAGGGCAGGGGCTCCAGGGACCCACAGGTGGCCCTGACCTGGCCCCCCTGCTCCCCAGCCCCTCCGCATGGGACCTACCATGAGGATGGACCCCCGTCCTACTATGGCAACCAGGACTTCCCTGCCACCAACTGGGATGACAAGAGCATCCGCCAGGCTTTCATCCGGAAGGTGGGCCTCGTCCCCCGGGCTGGGGGTGGGGGCGGCGGTGCCGGGCGGGCTCTGAGCGGCTCCTCTCCCAGGTGTTCCTGGTGCTGACCCTGCAGCTGTCCCTGACGCTGTCCACCGTGGCCGTGTTCACGTTCGTCAAGGAAGTGAAGGGCTTCGTCCGGGAGAACGTCTGGACCTACTATGTCTCCTACGCCGTCTTCTTCGTCTCCCTCATCGCCCTCAGCTGCTGCGGGGACTTCCGCCGAAAGCATCCCTGGAACCTCATTGCACTGGTAACCGCCAGGGCCCTGCCTCCCCGCCCCGCTACACACACTCGGTTGGCACTGGAGGGGGGGAGGGTTGTGGCTGGAGCAGCCCTCACCCTCAAGGCCCCGTCTGCCCGCAGTCAATCCTGACCATCAGCCTGTCCTACATGGTGGGCGTGATCGCCAGCTTCTACAACACCGAGGCGGTCATCATGGCTGTGGGCATCACCACCATCGTCTGCTTCACGGTGGTCATCTTCTCCTTGCAGGTGGGGGTCCTGGCGGGGTCTCCTCCGTGCCTGGGAGGGCCCCGGGCTGGGCGGGGGGCGGCTGTCGGCCGGGGGCCTGGCCGGGGCACCAGGGCCTGTGTCCGCTGTCCCCGCAGACCCGCTACGACTTCACGTCGTGCATGGGCGTGCTGCTGGTGAGCATGGTGGTGCTGATCCTCTTCGCCATCCTCTGCATCTTCATCCGCAACCGCATCCTAGAGATTGTGTACGCCTCGCTGGGCGCGCTGCTCTTCACCTGCGTGAGTGAGGACCTCGGGGCGGGCACCGGGGCGGGCACCGGGCTGGGGGTGGGCACCGGGCAGGGGCGGGCACCGGGCAGGGGCGGGCACCGGGCTGGGGGTGGGCACCGGGCAGGGGCGGTCACCGGGCAGGGGGCAGGCACCGGGCGGGGGGCGGGCACCGGGCTGGGGGCGGGCACCGGGCTGGGGGCGGGCACCGGGCTGGGGCGGTCACCGGGCGGGGGGCAGGCACCGGGCGGGGGGCGGGCACCGGGCTGGGGGCGGGCACCGGGCTGGGGGCGGGCACCGGGCTGGGGGCGGGCACCGGGAAGGGGCGGTCACCGGGCAGGGGGCGGGCACCGGGCTGGGGGCGGGCACCGGGCTGGGGGCGGTCACCGGGCGGGGGGGCGGTCACCGGGCTGGGGGCGGGCACCGGGCGGGGGCGGGCACCGGGCTGGGGGCGGGCACCGGGCGGGGGCGGGCACGGGGCTGGGGGCGGGCACCGGGCGGGGGGCAGGCACCGGGCCGGGGGGGGGCGGGCGGGTCCCTCAGCACGGCATGCTGTCACCTCAGTTCCTGGCAGTGGACACCCAGCTGCTGCTGGGGAACAAGCAGCTGTCGCTGAGCCCGGAGGAGTACGTGTTCGCGGCGCTCAATCTGTACACAGACATCATCAACATCTTCCTGTTCATCCTCACCATCATCGGCCGCGCCAAGGAGTAGCCCGAGCCCTGCCACGCGGGGGGTGTGGCTGGCGTGGCAGTGCCATCTGGACCTCCCCTCTCTCTCCCGGATGCAGCCTGGGACAGAGGAAGCCCCCCTACCACCCTCCTGTGTATACACTGCAGATACTTCCGTGTGGACCCGCCGTGGCCTGCATGGCCCCTCTAGCCCTCCCGCTCTGACACGGGCAGCAGGGCTGGGTTTCCGTGCCGCCTCCTGCCCACTCACTGTTGCATGAGCCCTGTCTGCCAGCCCACCCCAGGGGGCAATCCCAGGTCCCGGGGGTGAGGGATGGAGCCGAGAGGTGAGGGTGCACGACTCGCCTCCTGACCCAGCTCCCCCGCCTGGCATAGAGTATCCCCTTCTCCCCGCCCCCGCCCCGGAGTGCTGCTCTCTGGGGGACCTGCGGGGGAAGGGTCTCGTTCCTGTGCTGAGCCCAGAGGGCAGAGAGGATGGAATATTTCGGGGAGAAGGATGCCTCTCTCTCACTCTGCTGTCTTTAAAACGCCAATAAATGGGACCCGCTGCTCTTCTTGTCACGCTTCTCGGTGCCACTTCTTGCAGGAGGCCAGGCGGGGACCTGGGCCTCCCCCCAGTGCTGAAGGGGCAGGACCGGGCCTCGGTGGTGGGGTTAGCTCACAGCAGAGCAAACGGCAGCGGCTAATCCTGCCTATCCACGCTTCCACCTCCCTCCTGGCACTCTTCCCGGCCATGTGCTGAGGCCGTGGTCGGCACTCTGCGGCTCGGAGCCACAGGCGGCTCTCTGGCCCTTGAGTGGCTCTTCCACAAAACACCACGGCCCGGGCGAGTCTGTTTTTGAAGAAGCGGCGTTAGAAGAAGTTTAAGTTTAAAAAATGTGGCTCTCAAAAGAAATTTCTATCATACTGTTGGTATTTGGCTCTGTTGACTAATGAGTTTGCCGACCTCTGGCCTAAGGGGTGAGCCAGTGTTCCAGGTGGCGGACAGGACCCTGAGGCTCCTGGGAAAGCAAGGTGCCTGGGTGACATGATGGTATGTGGCCCGGCTGGCTGTCACTCCCTCCTGGACCGGCACAGCGTGATGTGAGACCTGACCATCATGCTGAAGAGCAGTGCCCCTGCCAGGCTCCTCAGACTCCGCAGGGCCCCCGGCCGCCATCCTTGGGCGGCAGACATGTCACCCAGGCCTTGCCCCAACAAAGGCCTTCCCCAGCCCTCCGCCCGCCCCACCAGACGCCTGCGGACTAGAGCTCCCGGCCGAGAGCTGGGCAAAGACAGGCTCAGCAGTTGGGCTCCTGGCCTGCTTCCGGCACCTTCCGTTGGCCTCGACGGGCCCCACCCCTCCAGGACCCTCAGCCCAGCGAGTTCTGCACGTCCTCCCCTATGGCTTTGCCGCCACACCTCCAGCCCTCGCCCATCTGCACCCTGGCTCTCGGGTGCATGTCCAGGTGCCAGCTGGCTGTCCATATCACCCTGGCTCCCCAGAGATGGGTCCCTCCACTGCCCCAGGCTCCGCTCTGAGGACCAGGATCCTGCCTGAGCCTTCCTGAGCCCCTAACCCAGGGCACCTCCTCGCTGCAGCCTTCTCCCGCAGGACCCTCTATCCCGCCTGGCTGGAGAACCCTCCTGGGCTGCTCCTCCTCCCTGGGAATCCATCAACCCCCTCCTTTAGCCGGCACAGCACCCCAGCATCTGTGAAGAGATCCACACAGAGCCGGAGCCAGCACCGCCCCCCCCCCCCCATGTCAGCAGGCACCTCAGCTGAGGCCTGCCCCACACCAAGGCCCTCCTCCCCCCTAACCTGCTGCTCCTGTGTCCTCTCCCTCAGCAGCACCCACCCCAGCACCCAGGCCACACGGGGCTGGTCTCTCTCCCCTTGTGCCTCCTGCCTCAGCTCCTGTCTCCCTGCCCACCTTCCCGCCTCCCCAGGCCTGCCCCTCCGTGCTCACCTGTCAGCTCCACTCCACAACCTTCTCTCTAAACACGGATTGCACCACCCGCCTACCCCAAGCCCTCTGCCGGCTGCCGGTGGGACAGAGTCCAGATTCCTCCCTGGAACACGGTGGCTGCCATCTGCCCTCAGGCTGCTCCCGCTGGCCTCCCGCTGGCCCCTCGCCCTCCACGCCCAGGCCTGACCTTGCACAGCCTAAGCCACGGGCAGGCCCCCCTTCCCTGGGCTGGGAGGCCGCCTGCCTTCCCAGCCACCTGGGCCCCTTCTCGGCATCCACCTGGCCCGTTCCAGCCGCTGTCAGCCACCTTGGTCATCCTGCTTCGTTCACATGCTGCCCACTGACCGCCGGCACCGCAGCCCTCCCCCACGCCTCTGCGCTGCCTCCTGAGCAGGAGCAGTTCCTCATCCAGGGGCCCTGCCCGCCAGAGCTCTGCTCAGAGGCAGCTCACAGACCCAGCAGGACTTCCCACCGAGGAGGGAACATGGAGCGTCACGGGCTGAAGAGAACAGCGGGGCAGAAGGAGCTCAGGCATGAGCGGCAGGCGAACTGTGCAAGGACAGTCAAGTTCGAGGAGGATAAATTCTGAGTCTATATCTAAACGGAGAGGCTCCTGGGGACAGCTAGGGCCTCGCGTTGTGGGGCAGGGCGGGCAAGGACCAGGAGACCTTCCTGCAGCAGGGAGACCAGCCCAGGGGGAAGGGCGGGGCCTGTCCTTAGGGGAAGGGGACGCCGGCAGGGCCACAGTTGGGTGCTGAGGCAGACGAGTCCAGCCACAGGATGACCAGGCCGTGGTGAGCGGGTGCCAGCAGGTGAAGAAAGCCAGGAGGAAGACGCGCTGAGGAGGGCCGGCCAGAGAAGAGCTGGAGCAGTGCTGGGGGGCGGGGGGATGGCGCGGGCAGGGGCACTGGGAGGTCGTTTTTAGTGCTAAAAAGGGGTCAGGCTGGGTCGGGGCAAAGCAGGCAGGTGTTCCTGCCAGTGGACTGTGGCCTGCTGTGACCCACCCAGGGGGTGAGGGGCAGCCTCTGATAAGACTGGGCAGGCAGGTGGGGGTGCAGAAGGTGGGCACACTGATCCCTGAAGCTGAATGGAACCACAGCAGTTGTGAGGTCAACCACGTTGATTCTTCAGGGAGGGAAGGACCCTGGCCGGGGCTTATCAGCAAGGCCCAGTGTCACCAGCAGCGGGCACGGACGCCCAGATACAGGCCCGGGCGTTCTCCGTTTAAACAACTTCATACAAACTAGACTCAGACAAAGCCCCTCTGTGACCCGTTGAGACAACACCACTCCAGCCCCAGCTGGTTTGGCTCAGTGGATAGAGTGTCAGCCTGCAGACCAAAGGGACCCGGGTTCGATTCCTGTTAAGAGCACATGCCTCGGTTGCAGGATCCTCCCCAACACCGGCCCTGGTTGGGGCTCCTGCAGGGGGCAACCCACCGATGTGTTTCTCTCACATCGAAGTTTCTGTCTGTCTTTCCCCCTCTCTTCCATTCTCCCTAAAAATCAGTGAGAAAATATCCTCAGGTGAAGAAAAAAAAAAAAAAAGCCACTCCATAATCACATCTGAACACAGAGAAAACACGAGTCCCGTCCCAGCCAGTAAGAGCGAGCACGCCCTGCCCTGCCCCCTCTGAGCGCCACGGGCCTGCCTCCAGTCTGTCCCCCAAGAGGTGTGTGGAGATACCCGGTCACAGAATGGCTCCCCTTCCTGGCAGCACCCCATCCCGAGCAAAGCCCTGCTTCCAGAAGTCCCCCCAGAAGCCATCAAGCCAAATCCTAGTAAGGCCTTCTAGCACCCCATTCCTGCAACTCCCTGAGGTCCCTAACCCATCACCCCTGTCTCCTCTCTGAGTACAGCCCAGATCCAATGAGGGAGGGGGAGCCGGGGGTCAGAAAACCCCCACTTGGGCAGGTGTGGAGAGAGGCTGCAGCAGAATGGGTGAGCTGGAGGCAGGCAACGCAGCCAGAGACGAGGCTGCCTGCACAAGCCCCAACCCTGACAGCTGGGAAAGGAGAATCGGGCTGGTCGTGGGGACCTGGGGGAGAGCCCTGGAACTTGACATGACTGCGCCTCGGTGCCCTCACCTGTAGGACGGGGCATTCACACTGTCTGCCTGGATGGGAGGTAGGAGGTATGGACAGAGAGAGGGCTTGGGGATCGAGGTCCCTGTCCTCCAACAACTTCATGCCTTGAGAAGATGGCTTTGCAAAGAAGCTTGTTGCTCTAGCCGGTTTGGCTCAGCTGATGGAGCATCAACTTTCGAACTGAAGGGCCCCAAGTTCGATTCTGGTCAGGGGCTTGATCCCCAGTGGGGGGGCATGCAGGAGGCAGCCAATCGATGATTCTCTCTCATCGTTGGTGTTTCTATCACTCTCTCCCTCTTCCTTCCTCTCTAAAATCAATAAAAAGAAAGAAAGAAAGAAAGAAAGAAAGGAAGGAAGGAAGGAAGGAAGGAAGGAAGGAAGGAAGGAAGGAAGAAAGAAAGAAAGAAAGAAAGAAAGAAAGGAAGGAAGGAAGGAAGGAAGAAAGAAAGATGTTAACCCCACAAAAAACCCCAAGCCAAATGGGGCCAAGCCAGCTGAGTCTAATGGGCTCATCCGAAGAGGGACAAACATTGCAAAAGCCAGTGACACCCAACCAGAGGGTCAGCTAAGCAAGTAGGAAAACGCCGAAGGTTTGCGAGCGGCAAATGCGCGAGGAGCACAGACCCGGGTGGACACCGGGGGAGGAGGCTCCTGGTCCTCCTGCAGGTGAGACCTCCCGCCGGACCGGAACCAGGGGCCGTCCGAAGCCACGCTTTCCCAGAGCTCAGACAGAGCGGGCAGAGGACAAGGCCCGGCCAGGCAGCTCTCACTCCCAGGCTCGCTCCTCCAAACACGTGATCCCAATGAACGCTGATCACCTTGCTCTCCAAACTGCTGTTCTATCCCAAACGCAACCCTGACACAACAACAACAAAGGTAAGGCGGGTGCAATGAGAGGAGCTAAGAGAGCGCAGGTGAGCCCTAACCGGTGTGGCTCAGTGGATAGAGCGTCAGCCTGAGGACGGAAAGGTCCCGGGTTCGATTCCGGTCAAGGGCGTGTACCTTGGTTGCGGGCACATCCCCAGTAGGGGGTGTGATGGAGGCAGCTGATCGATGATTCTCTCTCATCGATGTTTCTAACTCTCTATCCCTCTCTCTTCCTCTCTGTAAAAACTCAATAAAAAATATATTTAAAAAATATATATATATATATTTTATTGATTTTTTTATAGAGAGGAAGGGAGAGGGAGAGAGTTAGAAACATCGATGACAGAGAAACATCGATCAGCTGCCTCCATCACACCCCCTACTGGGGATGTGCCCGCAACCAAGGTACACGCCCTTGACCGGAATCGAACCCGGGACCTTTCCGTCCTCAGGCTGACGCTCTATCCACTGAGCCAAACCGGTTTCGGCCAATAAAATATATTTTAAAAATCAATAAAATATTTTTTAAGAGAGAGAGAGCGTGCAGATGAGCCAGGAGAGGTAAGGGCTGAGAAAGACTGAGGGCTCTCACTCAGGTGCTGGGGGCCTGGGGATCTACAGAGAGGCTGGAGGCAGAAGCCGGCCCAGCACCCACACCAGAAACTATGAGACCGTCCTGGCTCTCGCTCATGCCCATGACCAGTCCACCAGTATCGCTAGACGTACACCACCTCTGCCCACATCTCACCCCACTGGGGTCAGAGCTGCCCTTGCAGCTTGCTCCGAAGACTGCGGCGGCTCTTTCTCCTCACCCCCTCCCACAGCCCCTCCCTTAAGCCTTTCAAGGGCTTCCCAAGGCCCTTAGGGTGAAGATCCACATCAGCCTGGGGCCAGGAGGCCTGAGCATGGCCTGGGCCCGGTGTCCTTCCCCATATGTCCCATCCCCTCCTCTGCCCCATCCCATGCCAGCCCCTTTCGTTCCTTCAGTGAGGCCACTGCCCGGCAGCCTCTGCCTTCCCACCGCAGAGAGACCCCCAGGGCATCTCGCTCAGAACTTCCTCAGGGAAGGCTGCCCTGAGCTGGCCTGGCCGGTCCGACCCGCCCACAATGCCCTCTCCCGGCAAAACCAGCAGCCTTCACCACCATGCCCACTTGACAGTGGCGGGGGATTGCTCAGTTCACAGTGCTCCCTGCTACACTGAACGGTCAGCAAGGCAGGGGCAGTGCCAGATTGTGACAAGCACTGAACCCCCAACCCCTAACCCAATGCCTGACACACAGTCGGTGCTCAATATATATATGTTTTTGTTGTTGTTGGGGGAGGGGGTGAGAAGCGTTATGCAGAGAAATAGAGATGATGTATCAGTCAGAGTTCTTATCTATTCAAAGGTCAGAAGGAATTGGCTCATACAATTGCAGGGTTGGCAAGTTCAAAATCTGCAGAGCAAGCCAGCAGGCCGGAGCCTCCGGCGGGACTGGTAGGACGGTTGAGAAAGAGTCCTTCTTCCCGGGAAGCCCTCCGGGTGCTGCATGGCTGGCCTGCGGCTGGCTGGCTGAAGCCCGCCCCGTGAGAGTCGTCGGTGCCCATCACACCGACAAAGTACCTCCCACCGGCCCTGGGGCACCCCAGCCCAGCCCGACAGACCCATAAGATGGAACCGTCCCAGATGGTGAAGATCGAATCAGCCCAGGAGAGGCCACCAGTGGGGCAAGACGAGAGGAAGAGGGAGTGTGGCAGGCTAAAGGGGAAGCCGGTCTCACCCGAGGGAGGACAGCCCAGCAGAGATGTTCTACCGAGAGCAGAGGTCTTCTCCGCTGACGGGATGCAGGCCCTGGCTTCCAGGGCCACAGTGACAGTCCAGGCAGGGGTACAGTCCAGGGTGTCCGAGGAGGGTGGGGGCAAGCCCCCCCCGCCCCCATTGTGAGGTCCAAGTAGAACGCTCAGCTCAGATGGACCCCAGTCCTGGCTGACCTCCAACCTCGTCCTCGCCCCCAACCTCCCACTGGGAGAGTGCCCTCCGGCCTCACCCTGGACGTCACCATCCTCCTCTGTTGGGGAGCGGATGCCCGCAGAGCCCGGGCGGATCATGAAGACACGGCCTCGCCTGACTCCAAGGTCAGGCCCACAGAGGTGTCAGGGTAGGGAACACTTAAAAAAGGAAGCACCATCGGGACTCAGAGGTCTGACTTCTTGGAACCTGATGGGGAATGCGGTCGGGTTCTTGAAGGACCACAGTCAGGAAAATCCAAGGAGCCAGAGAACGGAGGTATGGGTGCGGAGGGGGCCCCGCGGGGGGTTGGGAAGAGGGGAGCTGGAGTCACCAGAAACGGAAACTCCAAGTGATAGGGAGCCAGATGCTTGGACAAGGAAGGCCCTGGGCTGGCACTCAGAGAAAGACTGATCGCGGGGGCCGGCAGAAAGCATGGTCCAGGGTCCAGAGGTCCCTAGGAGGTCCCAGGTGAAGGCTGACAGGCTCCACCTGGGTGTGCCCAAGGTCAGAAGGAAAGGGCACCCTGGCCAGGAGGGAGGTGATGAGTGTTCACTCAGTAGACATTCGCTGGTTACCTACCTACACTGCACCAGGCCCTTTGCCGAATTCTGGGGAGTCCCACAATCCCTGCCTTCAGCACACAGAGGGTAGAACAGCCTTCGTGAGCTGACCAGACGGAGCGTTCTGACACGGAACGCCTCTGCAGAGGAGCCACGGCCTCCAGGGCAGGGACAAGCTTTCCCTGGGAGAGAGGAAGCTTCCCAGAGGGGCCACCATGGGAGCCAAGTTGTCTGGACAGCCTCTGACCTCACAATACCCACTGGGCCAGCCTTACAACTTGCAAACTCTGGCGCCCTCCTCCAGCCCGGGCAAGGCCCGGGGCCCTGGGCAGCCTCCAGGTGCAGTGCCCTCCCGCAGGCCACACCCTTCCCACTGCCCTGGGGCATGTCTCTACTCGCCAATTACGAGGGGCTTCGGCATCAGATCGAGAGGCTGGTGCGGGAAAACGAGGAACTGAAGAAGCTGGTGCGGCTCATTCGGGAGAACCAGGAGCTCAAGTCGGCGATCAGGATGCAAGCGGGTGCCCTGGGCATCAGCGGGTTCAGCAGCGGGGTCGGTGAAGCGCCACCTGGAGCTCCTCAACGCCAGGGTAACTATCGGAGACCTGAAGTCAAGGAGAGCAGGAAGGGAAGGGTGAGGCCGCACTACAGAGGAGAGAGGAGGCTGGGGTCGCGGGAGTCCCGGGGAGAAGGGCACAGATAATAACACACAGGTAGGCAGTGGCCCCTCCAGGGGAGGACACAGGACCCTTAGAATCAAAAGGCAAAATTAGGTAGCAGTCCCCTCCACCTGGCGGGAGGAGCCCAAGAGAGGAAGAGAGAGGGACAGGGAGTTAGAAAAATTAATGAGAGAGAATCATCGATCAGTTGCCTCTTGCACACCCTCCACTGGGAATGTGTCCACAACCAAGGTACATGCCCCTGCCCAGAATCGAACCTGGGACCCTTCAGTCCGCAGGCCGACGCTCCATCCACTGAGCCAAACCGGTTTTGGCTTTATTGATGTTTTACAGAGAGGAAGGAAGGGAGATAGAAACATAGATGAGAGAGAATCATCCATCAGCTGCCTCCTGCCCGCCCTCCACTGGGGATGTATCCGCAACCGAGGTACATGCTCCTGACCGGAATGGAACTTGGGACCCTTCAGTCCGCAGGCTGATGCTCTATCCACTAAGCCAAACTGGTTAGGGCTGTGGTCAGCAAACTGTGGCTCGAGAGCCACATGCGGCTCTTTGGTCCCTTGAGTGTGGCTCTTCCACAAAATACCATGGCCTGGGCGAGTCTATTTTTAAGAGGTGGCATTAGAAGAAATTGAGTTTAAAAAATTTGGCTCTCAAAAGAAATTTCAATCGTTGTACTATTAATATTTGGCTCTGTTGACTAATGAGTTTGCCGACCACTGGGTTAGGGCTTAAGTTTGATTCTTTTTTCTCAATTTAAAAAAATATATATTTTATTGACTTTTTTACAGAGAGGAAGAGAGAGGAATAGAGAGTTAGAAACATCGATGAGAATCATCGGTCAGCTGCCCCTTGCACACCCCCTACTGGGGATGTGCCCACAACCAAGGTACATGCCCTTGACCGGAATTGAACCTGGGACCTTTCAGTCCGCAGGCCAACGCTCTATCCACTGAGCCAAACCGGTTTCGGCTTAAGTTTGATTCTTCATAAAATCCTGGGCCACTCTGGTTTCCTGAAGGGTCGAGCTTAGGGGCTAGGCAAGGCTTTCTGGAGGTGAGCCCGGTCAGCGAGGGGTGAAGGGGGCAGCGAATGTTCCAGGGGGAGGAGCAACATGTGGAAGGTCTGGCCTTGGAGGTGCAGGATTGAAAAGCAGCTCGGTGTGGTAAAAGCCCGGGCTCTGTGTGTGTGTGTGTGTGTGTATGTGTCTGTGCGCGCATGTTGTATATTGAGTGTGTGGTCTGTGTGTGAGAGGGTGTGGGTGTGGGTATTGATGGGGGGAGAGGTAACAGAGCATGTGTGATGTGAATCACCTTTTGTCTCAGCTGTTGGCACATGTGTGCAAGCATGTGAACATGGTGTACAACTGTATGGTCCACAAATGTGTAGTGTGTAGTGTGATGTGTATGTGTATTGTGTGGCATGTGCATGCAGTGTGTGGGGCCAGTATGTGACTAGGATGTGTGGTACTTGTGTATATTATATGAGAACTAGTGACCTGGTGCATGGGATTCGTGCACATTAAAAGGGAACTAATTAGAGGAAATATTTTAATACTGCTATTTGCCCTTTCTCTATGATAGAAATGTCAGAGATGAAAGAAAATTAGCAAAATGTATATAAAAACCTCCCTCCTATCAGAGTCTGGGGTGCACCACGGGACCCAGAATTAAGTCCCCACCCACCCATGTGCACCTCAAAATCTTGTGAGACCCAGACCCAGCTGACCCCTCCCCCAGTGGGCTAGATCCAGATCTGGCCAACCCCACCGGGTGGGGGTGTAACCTGAGGTCCCTTAGCCCAGGCCAGGGACATGGCCTGAGGTTCCCTGTCAAACCCCACCAGCTGGGGGGTGCAGCCTCAGGTCCCCTGACCCAGCCCAGCACCACACAGCCTCAGGTTCTTTTTTCTTTTTTCTTCTTTTTTTTATATTTTATTGATTTTGTACAGAGAAGAAGGGAGAGAGATAGTTAGAAACATCGATGAGAGAGAGTCATCGATCAGCTGCCTCCTGCACACCCCCCACTGGGATATGCCTGCAACCAAGGTACATGCCCCTGACCGGAATCGAACCCGGGACCCTTCAGTCCCCAAGCCGACACTCTATCCACCGAGCCAAACCGGTTTCGGCAGGTTCTTTTTTCTTTTCTTTTTTTTTCTTTTTTAAATATATTTCATTGATTTTGTACAGAGAGAAAGGGAGAGAGATAGAGAGTCAGAAACATAGATGAGAGAGAGTCATCGATCAGTTGCCTCCTGCACACCCCCCACCGGGGACACACCCGCAACCAAGGTACATGCCCTTGACCAGAATCGAACCCGGGTCCCTTCAGTCCCCAAGCCGACGCTCTATCCATTGAGCCAAACCGGTTTCGGCAACAGCCTCAGGTTCTTGCTGATTGCTCCTTAAGTCTCGTTATGGGAACTCAACTTCTGCTGTGGGCACAGCCATCTTGTGTTATGGAATCCCTGCCATCTTATTATGGCATGATGGTCAATTTGCATATTCCCTCTTAATTAGATAGGATGTGTGTGAGTTTGTGGTATGTGTGCCTTGAGAGAGTTGTGAGTGTGGGAAAGTGTATGTGTTATGAAAGTGTGCTATATGTATGGTGTGTGTGACTTTTGTGAGTTGTGTGATGGTGTGTGTGTTTTTATGTGTGATATGTATGAAGGTGTGTGTTTATGCTGTGTGTGCTATTGTGTATGACCTGTGTATGTGTGTGGAGTTGTTTGTGTATGTTGGAGCCAACAAGAGGTGAACAGTGCAGCTGGAGAGGTCGGCAGGCATCAGCTGCCAAGGACGCCAGTGCCACCACACACAGGAGCTCGGCCCATTCCTAAAGGCAGGCGGCAAACACTGGTGATGGCGAAGGGGGAGGAGTCATGTTTGTGCTTCGGGAAGATGATCCCGGTGCTGTGGGGAAAGGAATCGAGGGAGACCAGGGAGAGGCAGGGAGAGGGTTAGGCTGAGGCTTTGCAGTTGTCCAGGTGGGAGAGGAGGGCGTAAACAGCAGTGAAGAAAAAGTGATTCAAGTTATTTTGTAAGAAAACTAGCTGCTTGGATGTGAGGCATGAAAAGGAAGTCCAGAATTTTCTTCAGCTCCTGCTGGGGCTGCTGAGTGATGGATGGCACCACTTCCTGAGACTAGAGACCTCTCCATGCCCATGCCTAGGCAACCCCAGCCCTAAGCCTAAGCCTAATCCTAACCCAGCCAACCTCAGCCCTAACCCTCACCCTACCCCAGCCAATCCCAGCCCTAACCCTAACCCTCACCCTACACCAGCCAACCCCAGCCCTAACACTAACCCTCACCCTACACCAGCCAACCCCAGCCCTAACACTAACCCTAACCCAGCCAATCCCAGCCCTAACACTAAACCTAAGCCTAACCCTCACCCTACACCAGCCAACCCCAGCCCTAACACTAACCCTAACCCAGCCAATCACAGCCCTAACCCTAAACCTAAGCCTAACCCTCACCCTACACCAGCCAACCCCAGCCCTAACACTAACCCTCACCCTACACCAGCCAACCCCAGCCCTAACACTAACCCTAACCCAGCCAATCACAGCCCTAACCCTAAACCTAAGCCTAACCCTCACCCTACACCAGCCAACCCCAGCCCTAACACTAACCCTCACCCTACACCAGCCAACCCCAGCCCTAACACTAACCCTAACCCAGCCAACCCCAGCCCTAACCCTAAGCCTAACCCTAACCCTCACCCTAACTCAGCCAACCCCAACCCTAACCTTAAGCCTAAGCCTAACCCTCTAGTTGCCCCCGAGGCTCTTTCGGGGCCGCTGCCTCCCTTGCCTGTTTTCCCGTGACCAGCCTCCCTCACAGGGTCAGGCTCTTTCTCTCGATTTGCTCTAGTGAACTTGGCCCTCAATTCCTCTTCCTGCTCCCACCCCCCCCCCTCCTTTTCTTGCCCTGGACTCTTGTGCACAGCTTTCCCTCCTGTACCCTCCAGCCAGAGCTCTAGCCCATCCCCACTTAGGAGGAATACCGGGGAGGGGGAGGAGTGCTTGTGGGTGCTCACAGAACATGTGCCAGCCCTCCTCCCCAGCCCAGATAGGAAGAAAAGGGTGAGAGATGGGCGGGGGAGAGGGGGCAAGACAGGTCTTCCCAAGCTACCACACTGTGGCACAGAACTCCAGGGACAAAATCCTAAGTTGAACCCTGACCTTTCCAGGTTGTTACAGGTGCATTAGTCTGATAGGAAGCTAGACCATCATTTAACACTTGGTTAGCTCAGTTGATAGCTTTGAATGATGTTGACATGCAGTATGCGTGTTCTCTGTGCTGTGGCACAGGGTGAGCCTGGGACAGTGGTGGGCAAACTGCAGCTCTCAAGCCACATGCGGCTCTTTGGCCCCTTGAGTTTTTTTTCTTTTTAAAAATATATATTTTATTGATTTTTTTTACAGAGAGGAAGAGAGAGGGATAGAGAGTTAGAAACATCGATGAGAGAGAAACATCGATCAGCTGCCTCTTGCACACCCACTACCGGGGATGTGCCCGCAACCAATGTACATGACCTTGACCGGAATCGAACCTGGACCTTTCAGTCCGCAGGCCGATGCTCTATCCACTGAGCCAAACCGGTTTCAGTGGCCCCTTGAGTTTTTAGCAAAGGCCAGCTTAGGAGTACCCTAATTAAGTTAATAACAATGTACCTACCTATAGAGTTTAAGTTTAAAAAAATTTGGCTCTCCAAAGAAATTTCAATCGTTGTACTGTTGACATTTGGCTCTGTTGACTAACGAGTTTGCCGACCACTGGCCTGGGAGAAGGACCTGCGGTTCGGGAGGAAGAGGATGCGTTCTATTTGGGACACACGGACTTTCCGACATTTGCAGGACGTCCATGCGGTAGTTATGGGCCTGGTGCTCAGAGGAGCAGTCAGGGTGCCAGAGAGAAGGATTCTGTGTTGGTGACAGAAGCTGCAGGAGGCGGCGGTGAGCATCTGAGGACAGAGCACACAGAGCAGATGGAGGAGCCAGTCCCAGTCAGGGCAGGTGGGGGACCTGGCCACGGAGCGTCAGGGAGAGGCAGGCCCAGCCACATGGTGCCGGGGAAGCCTGGACAGTTCCCAGGGACAGGGGCAGCAAATGAAGGCCCAGGAATACGGGGGAGGGGGAGGCGTGCTTGTGGGTGCAGGGAGGGCCAGCAAGGAGTGTGCTAGCGAGCCCCAGCCCGTTGGCTCCGTGCACAGAGCATCAGCCTGCGGACCACAGGGTCCTGGTTTGGTTCCGGTCAAGGCCCTGGTCCCCTTGTTGGCGTTAATGGCCTTGTGGGAGTGATTGGGTGGGAGAGGCCAGGAGTGTGGCGAAGAGGGAGGGAGACAACAGGAGGAAGGCTGGTTCCTGAAAAACCGAGAGCGGCTTTTCAGGAGGGCAGAGACCCCGAGTTTGCTGGTTTGGGGGGAAGGAGCCAGGGCAGGGCAGGGCGGGAGGACGCCAGAAAGGAGCACGACTCCCTTTCTCCCTAAAAATGTCTTTCTCTGGGGGGTGAGGGAGCAGGAGGCCGGGGAAGGGGCGTGGGCGCCTGGGCAGAACGGCTCCGGCTCCCTGTGCCGAGGCCCAAAGGGGCGCATCTGCGGGTCCTAAGGCAGCGCCCGCCTTCTCCGGCAGCATGTGGTGGAGGGAGGCCCCGGCTGAGGCGGCTCAGCAAAGGGGGGTGGAGCTGCCGAGGGACGTGGGGACGGCTGGGCTGCGGGGGTCAGGGAGGGTGACCCGCCCGGGGGTCAGGGAGGGTGACCCGCCCGGGGGTCAGGGAGGGTGACCCGCCCGGGGTCAGGGAGGTGACCCGCCCCGGGGTCAGGGAGGGTGACCCGCCCCGGGGTCAGGGAGGGTGACCCGCCCGGGGGTCAGGGAGGGTGACCCGCCCGGGGTCAGGGAGGTGACCCGCCCGGGGGTCAGGGAGGGTGACCCGCCCCGGGGTCAGGGAGGGTGACCCGCCCGGGGTCAGGGAGGGTGACCCGCCCGGGGGTCAGGGAGGGTGACCCGCCCCGGGGTCAGGGAGGGTGACCCGCCCGGGGTCAGGGAGGGTGACCCGCCCCGGGGTCAGGGAGGGTGACCCACCCTGGGGGTCAGGGAGGGTGACCCGCCCCGGGGTCAGGGAGGGTGACCCACCCTGGGGGTCAGGGAGGGTGACCCGCCCGGGGGTCAGGGAATGAGGGCTGGGGCTGGACTAACTCGCAGGTTGAGGCGGGCGGCCCCGTGGGACCAGGAGCAACCAGGACCCATGAGGCCTCAAGCCCTCCCCTCAGCGTCCTCCTCCCTGGGCCCAGCGCAGCCCCTCTGTCTCCTCAGGACCCCGTCTCCCCTCAGGACCCCCGTCTCCCCTCAGGACCCCCGTCTCCCCTCAGGGACCCCGTCTCCCCTCAGGGACCCCCGTCTCCCCTCAGGGACCCCGTCTCCCCTCAGGACCCCGTCTCCCCTCAGGACCCCCGTCTCCCCTCAGGGACCCCGTCTCCCCTCAGGGACCCCGTCTCCCCTCAGGACCCCCGTCTCCCCTCAGGGACCCCCGTCTCCCCTCAGGACCCCCGTCTCCCCTCAGGGACCCCGTCTCCCCTCAGGACCCCCGTCTCCCCTCAGGATCCCCGTCTCCCCTCAGGGACCCCCGTCTCCCCTCAGGGACCCTCGTCTCCCCTCAGGACCCCCGTCTCCCCTCAGGGACCCCGTCTCCCCTCAGGACCCCCGTCTCCCCTCAGGATCCCCGTCTCCCCTCAGGGACCCCCGTCTCCCCTCAGGGACCCTCGTCTCCCCTCAGGACCCCCGTCTCCCCTCAGGGACCCCGTCTCCCCTCAGGACCCCCGTCTCCCCTCAGGATCCCCGTCTCCCCTCAGGGACCCCCGTCTCCCCTCAGGGACCCTCGTCTCCCCTCAGGACCCCCGTCTCCCCTCAGGGACCCTCGTCTCCCCTCAGGACCTCCGTCTCCCCTCAGGACCCCCGCTCCCCTCAGGGACCCCCCGTCTCCCCTCAGGACCCCCCATCTCCCCTCAGGACCCCCCGTCTCCCCTCAGGACCCCCGTCTCCCCTCAGGACCCCCCGTCTCCCCTCAGGACCCCATCTCCCCTCAGGACCCCCGTCTCCCCTCAGGACCCCCCGTCTCCCCTCAGGGACCCTCGTCTCCCCTCAGGACCCCCGTCTCCCCTCAGGGACCCTCGTCTCCCCTCAGGACCTCCGTCTTCCCTCAGGGACCCTCGTCTCCCCTCAGGGACCCCCGTCTCCCCTCAGGACCCCCCGTCTCCCCTCAGGGACCCCCGTCTCCCCTCAGGACCCCCGTCTCCCCTCAGGACCCCCGTCTCCCCTCAGGACCCCCGTCTCCCCTCAGGGACCCCCGTCTCCCCTCAGGGACCCTCGTCTCCCCTCAGGACCTCCGTCTCCCCTCAGGGACCCTCGTCTCCCCTCAGGGACCCCCGTCTCCCCTCAGGACCCCCCGTCTCCCCTCAGGGACCCCCGTCTCCCCTCAGGGACCCCCGTCTCCCCTCAGGACCCCCCGTCTCCCCTCAGGGACCCCCGTCTCCCCTCAGGGACCCCCGTCTCCCCTCAGGACCCTCGTCTCCCCTCAGGACCCCCGTCTCCCCTCAGGGACCCCGTCTCCCCTCAGGACCCCCCGTCTCCCCTCAGGGACCCCCGTCTCCCCTCAGGGACCCCCGTCTCCCCTCAGGGACCCCCGTCTCCCCTCAGGACCCCCGTCTCCCCTCAGGACCTCCGTCTCCCCTCAGGACCCCCGCTCCCCTCAGGGACCCTCGTCTCCCCTCAGGACCCCCCATCTCCCCTCAGGACCCCCCGTCTCCCCTCAGGACCCCCGTCTCCCCTCAGGACCCCCCGTCTCCCCTCAGGACCCCATCTCCCCTCAGGACCCCCGTCTCCCCTCAGGACCCCCGCTCCCCTCAGGACTCCTCATCTCCCCTCAGGACCCCCGTCTCCCCTCAGGACCCCCCGTCTCCCCTCAGGACCCCATCTCCCCTCAGGACCCCCGTCTCCCCTCAGGACCCCCCGTCTCCCCTCAGGACCCCCGTCTCCCCTCAGGACCTCCGTCTCCCCTCAGGACCCCCGCTCCCCTCAGGACTCCTCATCTCCCCTCAGGACCCCCGTCTCCCCTCAGGACCTCCCTTCTCCCCTCAGGACCTTCTCCCCTCAGACCGCCCCTGTCCCCCTCTCCCTGGCCCCCCTTCCGCTGCCTCAGGACCCCCAGGACGGGGCTAGAGCCGCCTTTGCTCACCATCTACTTCCAGGGCGTCCCGCCTCCCCATTCGGTCTGCAGGCGTCATCCCACCCAGCCTCGGGCTCCGCCCCGCCCCTACGAAGCCCCGCCCACCAGGTCCACCTGATGCTGTAGCTCCGCCCTCACTTCAGGCCCCGCCCTCGCCGTAGCCCCGCCCCAATACTCTAGCCCCGCCTCCACGATGGCCCCGCCCCGGGCACAGCCAGCCTATCAGATTTAGCTCATGTCGGGCCCCGCCCCGCCTCTAGCCCCGCCCCGTGCAGGGCCCCTTCCTACCTGGGTCTCTGCCAGGTCAGGGCCCGCCCCTCCGGCCACCTGTTGCCCCTCTGTCCCTGCGTGGACCGGGTTTCCAGGCAGACCCGGCAGGGACCACGGAGGAGGCGGCTGCACCCCAGTGGAGGCCGGTGGACGTGGTGCGATGGAGGTCAGGACAGTGCAGAAGCGCCCCGACCTGCGCCAAGGGTGGGAGACCCCAGGGGCCACTCAGACTGGTCTGGGGGGAAGAACTGAGCTGCCCTGCTGGGAGCATTGGGGACAGTGAGTCCCTTCCGTTACACTGTTGAAAATACCGTAAATGACACTTGCAAATCTAAAGCACTGGCCTGCCTCCCTTTTTAACCTAAATTGTCCGAGGTAACAAGCAATCCTCCTTGGACACTAAGTAATTCTTACACATAAAATAAATGCAGCGAACCTAAAATTCCCTTTAGGTTTCTGAAACTGTCCTAAAACCCAGGAGATTTCAACTCACAAATCTAAATCAATTACAAATTACAGCCCTTGGCGGGTGCTCAGTGGTTAGAGCATTTGCCCAGGGACTGAAGGGTTGTGGGTTCGATTTCAGTCAAGGGCACACACCACACGAAGCTTCACACCTGTTCTAGCTCTGGCCTCCCTGCAGGTCTCCCCACCTGGGGTGGTGAAGCTACCCCTGCAAGGACGGAGGTCAAGAGGCCGGGCCCCATCCCTCCCCACCAGGGAATGAAGGGGTCCCTCTGACTCTCCCCTCTCCTTGTCCAGGGGTCAGCAGCTTTGTGTGGGGCGCACAGGTGAGGGGTGGGCAGCTGTGGAAGGTCCCTGTGGCTGGGGAGCAGGGGTTTAGAGAAAGGAGCCTGGGAGGAGCAAGGCTCCTTCAGAGGGGCCGGCCCCTGGCCTGGGGTCCCGCAAAGAGGGGAGGCTCAGAGGGGTGGTCAGCTCCTCCGAGGTAGACGGGCACCTTGGTCCAGGCCCCGCCACCGTCGGGAGAAAGCCCTCTCCCGGGGCCCACCTGGGGTCTCAGTGCTTCTCTGTGTCTCCCAGGTGCCTTCCCGCCCCAGGCCCCAGCCGCGGCTAACGAACCCGCCGCGGAAGAAGTGGGGGTGACTGGGCTGCCGTCCACGGCCGACATACTGAACAGCCCGCAGCTCAGCCCCACCGCCGTCAGCATGCTGCTGCCCTCCCTCGGGCAGAACAGCGCGCTCGCCAACCTCCTGGGCAGCCCCCTGGGCCACCACCTCACCAGCCCCTTGGCGGTGTCCATGCCGAGCCTCATCGCCAGCGCTCTGGGCCTGCCCTCCACCGGCTCCCTGACGCCACACAGCGGCTCCATGATGGTGCCCCCGGCGGGCACGCCGACCAGCTCCCTGGGCCTGCCCACCGGCTCCCTGACGCCACACGGCGGCTCCGTGATGGTGCCCTTGGGGGGCACGCCGACCGGCTCCCTGGACCTGCCGACGACCGGCTCCCTGATGTCAAGCAGCCCCCTGGTGGGCCCCCAGTTCACCTCCACGGCCGCCCCTCCAGGTGTTTCTCAGAGCCTTCTGGCCAACCCCATGACCAATGAGGCCTCCCGGGTGCGGCCGGCAGAGCCCCTCCAAGGATCCGCCTCTGGACCCCATCCCTCCCCTGGCGCCACGGGGCCTGCTGCCACCGGCAAAAGTAAGTTGTGGGTACGGGGGGCGGGGGGGGGGGCTCCCCGCCAGGCCGGTCCCTGGTCCAACCTCACCCTTACCCTCCTCCTCTCCTTTCTGCCCCACCTTGTCAACCAGTCCCACTCTCCACCGAGCACCCCCAGCCGAGCCAGGACCCCGAGTCCTTCAGCGTGACGTTCGTGGGTGCGCCCATCATGACCTCCACCCCCATCGGCGCTGTGGGCACGCCGGGCTCCGCGACCACCTTCTCCTTCGGCTCCTCAGAGATCCAGACTCAGGCGGGTGCCCCCCGGGGACAAGCAGCGGCTGGCCTCGTCCCCACCTCCCCAGCTCTCTGCCCCATCCTCCCCCACGCCCCTGATCCTGCTCCCCCCGCCGCCACCCCTCACAGCCCCTCAAACACCGTCCACATGGCCCAGGGCGCCACCCACTCCGCCACCCAGGTGAACCACTCCAACACCCGGCCCGCACCCACCTCCCACACCCCACCCCGCACCACCTCCTCCCCGGCTTCCGTCAACGGCCCACGCGTCTCTGAACCGTCTCGGAAGAGCAACCTGGAACTGGAGCGGAAGCTGGCCCACCGCAAGATCAGCAAGTTCCCCGAGACCCCCCGAGGTCGGTGCTGTCCCGGGGTGGACTCCGGTCTGGGGGCTCCTGGCCACCCTCGGAGACCCCTCCAGGTGCCCGCCTGGGCTATAGACCACGCCACTGCCCACCCCCTCCACCCCTTGCCGTTCCCAGAGCCGAAGCAGCTGGCCTTGGAGAGGTTGGTGGGCGAGATCGCGTTCCAGCTGGACCGCAGGATCCTGTCCAGCATTTTCCCGGAGCGCGTGCGCCTCTATGGCTTCACCGTCTCCAACATCCCCGAGAAGATCATCCAGGTGTGTGCCCGTCTCCCTCCCACTCCCAGCCAGAGGGCCTGCCGGCACAGGGCAGGCTTGGGGAGCATGCTGGCCCCTGAGGGGCTGCTGGGGGCTCTGCACTCCAGCCAGGTGAGCACAGAGTCCCCCAAGGGCGCCTGGGACAGAGCAAGAAGCCAGCAGTGCCCGGAGCATCTACCAGCAGGAGGCCGTGGTCCCCAGCTGCACCGACTCCCCAGAGAACAGGGCAGGGGAGCGGCTGAGCATGGTTCCCCTCGGCCCCTGCAATGGCTCCCAGCCCCCCGACCCCAGACTGGAAGGGGGTGTGCAGTGGCCTTCCCTGGGAAACAGCCCCCGGGGCCGCCGGCGCCTCCTCTAGGCCCCGTGTCTGTGCACCGTCCTCCTGGGGGTGACGGGCAGGAGCGGCTTTGGCTCCAGTGGGCCCATCCTCGCCCAGCAGCACGCTTGTCTTTTCCGGTTGTTAAGGTGCCCTCAGTCTTTCGTTGTCACACGGTGCCCGCCCACCCGCGATGCTCCCCAAGCCCCCTCCGTGGCTCCCGGAATGTTTGTGACTTGTGTGTGACGATTTAGTTAGCCAGTCCAAGCCTCCTCCTAGTTTTCAGAGCTCCCTTCTCATCAGCTCAGTTTCCCACACAGTCATTTTGTGCAGTAATTACGGGAAGCCGCCGATGTGGCAACATCCTGTTTCTGACTCCACGAGGGGCACTTCCTGTTAAGTAGGAAGTGTGTTCCAGGCTTTTAAAAATATCTTTTTTTTTTTTTTAATCATTGAATTCAGAGAGGGAAGGAGAGAGAAACAGCCATGATGAGAGAACTATGGATGGGCTGCCTCCTGCATGCCCTCTACTGGGGATGAGCCTGCAGCCCCGGCATGTGCCCTGACCAGGAATCAAACCCTGTCTTCCTGGTTCCTAGGTCGATGCCCAACCCCTGAGCCAGGCCGGCCAGGCTGCGCCAGGCTTTTGGCCAGGTCAGCCAGCTCCCGGTTGCAGAGGACAGAACCCTCCGAGCTGGTGTGAGCAGGAAGGGTTATGGCGTATGCATGGCCAGAAGCTCCAGGAAGCAGACACCACGGGGCGTTCTCTGCTCTGCAACCAGGAGAAATGCCAGCACCACCGGGGCCTTCCTCATGGACAGACACCCACTGCAGAAACCCAGGTCACAGGGGTGTTGGGAAAAGGTGGCTTTCAGTGTCCAGCCCCTTGAGGTCAGAGGGCACTAGAAGGCTCTAGAACAGAAACCAGATGAGCCAGATTCAGTATCAGGTTGAGAAATTCCCCCTCTTCCTCCTTTGTTGAGAGCTTTTTATTTTTTTTCTTTCTTAATTGTGAACAAACATTGGATTTTTTAGAATGTTTTTCTGTCTCTGATGAGATGACCACATGATTTCCACTCCCTCCCTTTTCCCTTAACACCGTGGTCGGCAAACCGCAGCTCACAGGCCACATGCGGCTCTTTGGCCCTCTGAGTGTGGCTCTTCCACAAAACACCACGGCCTGGGCGAGTCTATTTCGAAGAAGTGGCGTTAGAAGCAGTTTAAGTTTTAAAAATGTGGCTCTCCAAAGAAATTCCAGTCGTTGTCCTGTTGATATTTGGCTCTGTTGACTAATGAGTTTGCTGACCACTGTCTTAACATATTGAGACTCGAGATAAGATATTCTGATCATAAACCAATCCTGGTGTTTGTTTTGTCTCTTTTAAAATATATTTTTATTTCACAGAGGAAGGGAGAGGGGGAGAGAGAGAAACATCCACAGTGAGAATCAGGCTTTGTGCTAAACACGTAACAGAGTGTATTTCATTTGATTCTCAAAACAACTCTTCTAGGCGGGCCCACTGTATTCTCATGACCATTTGACAGATGAGAAAACCAAATTTGAAAATAGCTGTGGCCTCAGGACTCAGTGTCTGACACCTGGCCCCACTCTTCATGTAAGGAAGCCCAGTCCTCGGGGGGAATTCAAGAAAAGTTTTTGAGGTTAATGTTGGTCCACGCCTTGTCCCAGAAGCCAGAAAAACAGCCGTTAGGGAACAGGGGCAGAGAGAAACAGGGGTACAGGAGGATCGGCTGCCTCCCGTTCGCCCTGCACTGGGATCGAGCCCTCAACCCCCCAGACATGTGCCCTGACAGGAATCAAACCAAACCCTGACCCCCTGGTTCATGGGTCTACGCTCTGCCACTGAGACCCACAGGCTGGGCTATTTGTTTCTTGGATTGAGTACTTCATTTTATTTTGCATTTCTTTTGCTTTTAAATGGAGCATTTAGGACTGGGGGAGGGAGGGGGGCAGTAAAAACCTGGGACCACTGTTACTGCGGAGCACCAGCCGGAGTGGACGGTGAGGCAGGGTCTAGGGCCGAGGGAGCGATTCTATCGCTCAGCAGCTGGCGGGGAAGCCCTGTGTCTGCCACCCTGCTGCCGCTTCGGAGAGTGCCTGCATGGTGGATGAGCCCAGCCCTCCCCTCTATGGCCAGACCCCGTCCATCCCGTACAGTGGTCAGCTTGAGCATTTAAAACCACAGAGCCGCCCTGGCTGGTTTGCCTCAGTGGATAGAGCATTGGCCTGCAGACTAAAGGATCCTGTGTTCAATTCCGGTCAAAGGTTGCAGCTCCTCCCTGGCCCGGGCCCTGGTCCAGGTGTGTGCAGGAGGCAACCAATCGAAGTGTTTCTCTCACATCGATGTTTCTCATGGTCTCTCCCTCTTTCTTCCACTCTCCCTAACCATCAATGGAAAAAATATCCTCAGGTGAGGATTAGCAAAATAAAAACATTAAGTTTAATCACACACACACACAGCTCACCAGGGGGCTCCATCCCTCAGGACAGGGCCCTTCCCCCTGCTCTGCTCTCAGCTCCGGGGCGGGGCCGGAGGGGGGTGAGCTCAGAGATGCCCACAGCTCCCCAGCCCAGGGTGTTTGTCTTACTCTTCCCCACATGCTCCCCCTCCCCTCCACTCTTAAAGGGCCACTTCCTAGGGCAGCCCTGGCCTTGTCTCTCAGCCCACACTGCTCTCCAGGGCCCAGCTCCCTGCAGGGTGGGCTCAGCCTGGTCCCCACTGACCTCCTGCTCCCGTCTTGCGATCCGTGCCCTAGACCCTGCGCAGCAGCACTCAGCGAGGGCCCGGGCTGGGCAGGCCGCGGGGTCCTCCCGGCACGGCCCACAGCTGTGCACCCTCGGTGCTCCCTGCCGTCCTGGGTGACAGCTCCCCTGCTCACCCCCCACTGTGGCCTGAGCTACGGAAGTCTTTCCCAGGGGGCCTGGAGAGCAGGCTAGAATCAGAGACAGGAAGTGAAGAGCCGAGCCTAGAGCTCTGGTGTCACCTGCCAGAGGTCAGGGGTCACTTCAGCTGAGCCCAGCCCTAAGCCCAGCCCAGTGCTCTGCTCACATGACCACCTGGCGGGGGGTGGGGGGACAGGAGGGAGGACAGAGAGGCCTTCCTGGAGGAGGCGGTGCCTAAGCCTCTTGTCTGGGCCTTCCCGTCAGGTAAGGAGCCAGCATCTAGCAAGTGGCTGGAAGGGGGCACGCAGGTCAGCCCTGGCCCTAGAGCGGGAGCCGTGGGAGCCACAAAACAGCTCAGGCAGGGACACACCCTATCGGACGTCCACTTCCGACCCTTAGTTCTGCGGGCCTGCCCCCCCACACACACACACACCTGTGACAGGTGCACCCTGTGCAGGACCCGGTGCCAAGGAAGATACCGGGCTACCGCTGAGCATTCGGCTGTGTGTGGGGGGGGCCCTCTGAGCCGGGGGTCATGTGACTGCCCCGGTCATGTGTCCTGGAGGCCACAGCAGGGGAGGGGGGAGGAGGGACCGAATTCGTGGTGAGATGCTATGGAAGGACGCGGCCACCACCTGGCGAGGGTGAGGAAGGCCTTGTAGGTGGAGACGGCCCCCAGCCGCTGCCAGCCCCCAGGCCCAGGCACCAGGAGCAGACACCTGGGGGACAGCAGGACCCGTGCTGGGGCAGCATGGCTGGCTCCGGGCCCTGGGCGGCCATGTCAGCCTCAGAGGTGGGAGTGACGCCAGCAGGGCCTGTGCAGGGTTCAGAGGAGGCGGAGGCTGGAGAGAGGAAGGGTGGGGAGCCAGGAGGAAGCCTTGCAGAGCCCCCAAGTGGCGTCTGGTGGGTCAGGCAACGCTGGGGGCACCCGGCGCTCCCTCGCTGTCCCTTCAACCCCACCTCCCAGCCAGGCTCTGGCTCTCGGTCCTCAGTTCCTCTTGGCCTCAGCTCGGTCCTGAGTCCCCGGGTGATGGATCCGGGGATGGGGCTTAGGGAACCTCTGCCCCTCCCCTGACGGTGTCCCCTCCCTCTTCCCAGGCCTCCCTGAACCCCAATGACCACAAGCTGGACGAGGAGCTGTGCCAGACGCTCACCCAGCGCTACGTGAGCATCATGAACCGGCTGCAGAGCCTGGGCTACAACGGGCGGGTGCACCCGGCGCTGACGGAGCAGCTGGTGAATGCCTACGGCATCCTGCGGGAGCGGCCGGAGCTGGCCGTGTCCGAGGGCGGCTCCTACACCGTGGACTTCCTGCAGCGCGTGCTGGTGGAGACGGTGCACCCCAGCATGCTCACCGACGCCCTGCTGCTGCTCTCCTGCCTCAGCCAGCTGGCGCACGACGATGGCAAGCCCATGTTCATCTGGTGACGTGCCGGCTGCCCGACCCGGCCCTGCCCGCCGGCCCAGCTCCCCACCGTACACATTAAAGATTCCCACTGATGCCGGCCGCTGGGCCTGCCCTCACGCCTGGCCGTGCTGCTTCCTTGGGTGGTTCCAGTGCCCTCTGCCCTTTGCCCGGTCAGTCCTGCCAGCCCTGGGGCAGCTGCCTGGCCAAGGGTGGTGTGTGTCAGAAGGCCCAAGGTTCCCCTGGCCCGGCTGGCCGTGGGCACAGTGAGAGGCCCTGGGACTCCAGGGGAGGAGCAGGAAGCAGGAAGGAGCCCAGTGGCAGGGAAGGGCTGTGGCAGTGCCTGCATGCTGGCGACAGGTTGGAGCGGAGGCCTGGGCACCTTGCAGAAGGCAGACTGGACGCCAGAGGAGGATGTGGCTGCGGGAGTTCCTCCCTCTGGGCCAGGCAGGGAGGAAGGGGGATTCTGGACCCCCTTGAGGGCAGGGGGACCTGAGGGGAGGGAAGGGAACCAGGAGAAAGCCCTCCGTAGACCTGGGCACGGGTGGCCCAGGGGGGTGGGACTCATTCCCAAGGCGGCGGGGGAGGGGCAGGGGAGGCAGGAAGCAGAGGCAACTCCACTGGGCCGCAAGGGCAGAGGCAGGATAGGAAAGCGGGCAGAGCCGAGAGCTCGGCCCCAGGCGTGGCTCAGGGGTTGAGTGTTGACCTGTGAACCAGGAGGTCATGGTTCAGTTCCAGTCAGGGCACATGGCCGGGGTTGCAGGCTCCATCCCCAGTAGGGGGCGTGTGAGAGGCATCTGATTCAGGACTCATCATTGATGTTTCTATGTCTCTCTGAAATCAATAAACATATATTTTAAAAATATGCTTAAAAAAAAAAAAAAAAGCACCTGCTGTAGGGACTGGTTCACAGCTCCAGTTACAAAGGTGGGGGCCCAGCAACATCGGAGGGATGGGGGCAGCTCCCCAGCCTCCACCTGAGCGGTGGGAGCGGGCTCAGCAGGTAACGGAGACGGGCTCTCGTGCCGGGAGGGGGCGGGGGGAGCGGCCGCGCAGGGTGGAAACCAACGGCCCCTGCCCCCCAGGTGGGAAGCTCCGCGGGGTCCAAGAGCCGCCCTGCTGTGCGCCCGGCCTTGGGGGGCTCCGCGGGGCGCGGCTTGGGCGGCGGGTTAGGCCGCTCAGAGCCTGGAGACCATCCCTTCGCTGGGGACCCCTCTTTTGACTCGAGGGCTGGACACCGAGCCCCTGGGAGCCGGCGGGGTAGGATGGAGCACATCCCAAAGTCCGGCAGCCTGAGCACCCGGGCAGTCCCACGCGGACGTGCAGGAGGCAGGAGGGAGCGGGGCGCAGCGCTGCGCCCGCGCCCGGCAGCACCCTCCGCCCGGTGCGGGCCACTCTGCAGCCCCGGTGCCCTCAGGCGCATCTAGTTCCCCATGCGGCCTTCCGGGGCGGGGCGAGGAGGGGCGGGCCGGGGCGGGGCTGCCAGGCGGGTGTCCCTTTCGCTTTCCCTTTGCTTCTCTCCAACCGCCAATGAGACTTCGCGCGGGGGAGAGGGCCGTTTCCTGGACGCAAATCTGCGCCCGTGCGCGTGTCCCCGGGCACTCGGGCACCTTCCTGGGTCCGCGCACAGGTTCCGCCGCCTGGCCTTGACCCCTGCGGCCCCCGCACCTGCCCCGGCGGGCGCACTGGCACGTCACCTAGCAGATGAGTGGCTGAGGTGCCCGTGGCCGGCCTAGGAGCCCCGCGCACCATGCCCTCCCGGCCGGACTGGCCCCCGGTGCCCGGCGCGTTCCGGCCCTCGCCCTTCCCGCACCCGGCGCTGCACGCCCTGCACGCCCTGGCCCGCGCGCTGCTCTTCCCCACCTACTGGGCCCTGGACCAGCTGCTGGGGTGCTGGGCCCCCAGGGCGCGCCCCAGCTTGCTGACGGCGCTGCGCGTGGCCGTGTGGGCCGGGGCGGCGCTCCTGCTGCTGCTGCTGCTCGGCCTGCCGCTGGCGCTGCCGGGCCTGCTGCTCTGGCTGCCGTTGCAGGCCTGGCGCCGCCCCTTCTGCTACCAGCCCCCCCCGCAGGGCTGGGCGCCCCCCGCGCCCTGGCGCCCCCCGGCGGAGCCCGCGCGCTGCTTCGGCTTTCTCAGCGCCAACCTGTGCCTGCTCCCCGACGGGCTGGCGCGTTTCAGCAACCTGCGGCACACCCAGCGGCGCGCCGACGCCGCGGGCGCCTTGCTGCTGGCCGGCCTGCGCGCCGCGCCCTCGCGTTACGGGGCCACGGGCTGCAGCCCGCCCCCCGAACCCGGCGCGCCCCGCGGGGTGCTGACGGCCGCCCTGCCGCCCGGCCTGGACTTCGTGTGCCTGCAGGAGGTGTTCGACCTGCGCGCGGCGCGGCCCCTGGTGAGCCGCCTGGCCCCCCACCTGGGCCCCGTGCTGCATGACGTGGGCACGTTCGGCCTGCAGCCCGGGCCGCACCTCAAGCTTCTGGGCAGCGGGCTGCTGCTGGCCTCGCGCTACCCGCTGCTGCGCGCCGCCTTCCGGGCCTTCCCCCAGGCCCGCCGCGAGGACGCGCTGGCCTCCAAGGGCCTCCTCTCCGCACAGGTACCCGCCCGCCCGCGGCCGCGCTCCGGGAGGCGGGGAGGGGGTGGGCGCGGGGCCCCCGGGAGAGGGTTGCTGGGGCTGTCCGTGGTGTTGCAGGCGCAGGTGGGCATCCTGAATGGGCGCCGCGTCGTGGGCTTCCTGCACTGCACGCACTTGCATGCCCCGAGTGGTGAGCCCCGGGGGGCGGGATGGGGGCGCGTGGGCGGGCCGACCGGCCTCTGCGTGGCGACAGACATCCCCCTTCCCGCCGTTTGTTCACCGCCCCGGACACCGCGAGCCCCTGGGGTGCCTGGGCGGGCTCACAGGGGGTGGGCAGGGTGGGCGATGGGGAGGTCGGTGGTGTGATCCGGGTTCTGAAGGGCACCCTGAGCTGAGCCTTCCTCTCCCCCTCCCCCTCCCGCAGGGGACGGACATCTGCGCTGCAAACAGCTGACGCTGCTGCTGAACTGGGCCGAGCAGTTTGAGGCCGAGAGTCGCTCCAGCGACGAAGCCGTGGCCTTCAGCGTGCTCCTGGGGGACCTCAACTTTGACAACTGCTGCCTCAGTGAGGGCGCAGGGGGCCGGGGGCGGCGCGGGGCGGGGCGGCGCGGGGGTCCCGGCCCCGCCCACCCAGCGCCGGCCTTTCTCCGCAGACGACTCGCGGGAGCAGGAGCACCAGCTCTTCAGCCACTTCCAGGACCCCTGCCGGCTGGACACCCGCCGGGAGCAGCCCTGGGCCCTGGGTACGGCGCTCCGGCGGGGACAGACCCAGGGAGGAGGGGACAGACCCAGGGAGGAGGGGACAGACTCGGGGAGGAGGGCTCGCCGGCCCGCGCGCGCTTCGCTGACCGGCCTCCCCCGCCTCCCTCCCCCAGGAACGATGCTGTGCACGTCCAGGCTCCGTCACTCGGTGGCCTGCTCCCCGGAGATGCTGCGGAGGTGAGTGGCGACTTGGGGGCGAGGCACCCCCGCCCCAGCAGCCCCGCGCGGCGGGTCGCGCTGGCCTTGATGACACCGCCCTTCCTCAGGGCCCTGGAGCAGGAGCGAGGCCGCCACCGCTACCTGGCAGGCCCTCCGCAGGGGGGGCGCCGGGCTAAGCCCTGGCGGGGCCGGCGCCTGGATTACATCACCTACCGGGGGGTGCCCGGAGGCCCGCTGAGCCCAGTAAGTGCCCCAGCTCAGGACGCCGGGCAGGCTGGCGCTGGGCGAGCCCTCACCCTGACTCCCGCCCCCCAGGAGGTCGAGCAGGTGACATTCAGCACCGCCCTGGCCGGCCTCACTGACCACCTGGCCCTGGGACTTCGGCTCCGGGTTTCTGCGCACGGAGACGCGCAGGAGACCGCCGAGAGGCCCGGGGCGAAGGCGGGCACGGAGGCCAAGCGCGATTCGGCCAAGAGGGAGCCGGGCGGGCCGCAGCCGCGGAAGCAGAGCGTCTGATTGTGGATCTTTATTGCGCGGGCCTCCCCCCCTCACACAGCCTCCTGGGCCCTGCGGTACTCGTACACGCTGCCGCGGTTGGAGAAGGACGGGGGCTGAGGGGATGGCCCGGGCGGTGGGACCGGGTCCTCGGGGTCCCCGTAGCCCCCGCCGCCTGGCGTGTGGAGGCAGAACACGTCCTGTGGAGCAGAGCAACAGTTCAGCGCGGGCGTGGTCCCCGCCTCCCGCCGGCTGCGGCCCCATCCCCACAGCAGCCCATGCACAGCCCAGTCTGAGCCCCGGAGCCGCGCTTGGAGAAGGACGGGGTCCCCCAGAAGCAGAATTAAACTGGGTCGCTAGTCACTTTTGCAACTCTGTGCACCTTCTGTGGGACGGCAGCCGCCGGGCAGGCACAGATGGGACGGGACGGGAGACCATGCTTACCCCGGGGAACACGGATACCGAGGTCTTCCCACCCAGGTTCACCGTCCTGCCGTCCTTGCGGATCAGTAGGTTTAGGCCGCGCGCACCGGGCTCCCCACCTGCAGGAGGAGGCGAGGCGCGGGTGGCCCAGGAGGCCAGGAAGGGAGAGGTGGGGAAGGTGGGCTTGGTAAAGAGACAGGGAGCAGGGAGAAACAGACCGCGTTGGGGTGAGAGAGAGACTGGGCTGGGGGGTGGGGCGCGGCGCTCACCGTGGAGGCCGTAGGGCCGGAAGGCGCGGCGCTCCGTCAGCACGGACAGCAGCGCCTCCTCGCGGAACAGCAGCTCGCGGACAACACCATCGCCGCCACGGAAACGGCCGCGGCCCCCGGACCCCAGCCTCAGCTCAAAGCGGCGCAAGATGACCGGATACCTGCACCGGCCAGAGGCTCCGCTAGGTGGTCCTGGCCCCGCCTCTCTACGCCCACGAATCCGGGCCTGGCTCCCACGCCCCGCCCACCAGTTCAGGACTGGCTCCTCGTCTCCACCCTCTCCCCGCCTACCAACCCAGGAATGGCTCCTCGTCTCCGCCCCCGTCCTGCTCACCAATCCGGCTCCCACGCCCCGCCCTCGCCACACCCACCAACCCAGGACTGGCTCCTCGTCTCCGCCCCGGTCCCGCCCACCAACCCGGGTCAGGATTCCACGCCCCACCCTCTCCACGCCCACCAACCCAGGACTGGCTCCTCGTCTCCGCCCCCGTCCCGCTCACCAATCCGGCTCCCACGCCCCGCCCTCGCCACACCCACCAACCCAGGACTGGCTCCTCGTCTCCGCCCTCTCCCCGCTCACCAATCCGGGCCCGGCTCCCACGCCCCGCCCCGCCCCTCACCTGCTCTCGAGGATCTCGGGGTCCGTGATGCGCGTGTTGGTCATGTGGCTGTGCACGCCGCTGCGCCCGTGCCAGCCGGGGCCCGCGCCCGCGCCGCCCGCCACGGTCTCGTAGTAGCCCATGTGCTCGTTTCCCAAGGTCACGTTGTTCATGCAGCCCTGGCGGGACGAGCGGTCGCTGAGGCTGCGGAAGCCTCCCCGTCCGCTCCCCGCCTCCCCGCCCTCCTGTTCCCGCTCCCCACAACAAGCCCTCCGGCGCCCACCGCACCTGGGAGGCGGCGCAGGCCCCGAAGGCCCCCAGGATGACGTCCACCACGCGCTGCGACGTGAGCACGTTGCCGCCCACCACGGCCGCCTCCGGGGAGGGGTCCAGGATGGAGCCTTTAGGAATCACCACGTTCACCGGGACCAGGCAGCCCTGCGCAGGGAGGGCAGCCCGCAGGGTCAACTGGGAGATCTGTGACCCATCACCGCCAGCAGCACCCATAGGACCATCCGGCTGCCTTTGCCCCAGGCTTGCTCAGGGTGCCTGGGGCGTAGGGTCCACCCGCCGGCCTCCCACACGGGACGCGCCTGCACACCTGGTTGAGCGGGATGTCCTTGCCCACCAGACAGCGCAGGCAGTAGATGAGGGCGGACAGCGTGATGGCCCGCGGGGCGTTGAGGTTGCCGTACACTTCTGGCCCGGTGCCGCTGAAGTCAAACACCGCGCTGCCCTGCCCACAGAGGGGAGGGGAGAGGCCATCAGCGACGAGGGGGCCATGCCACCGTCACCCCCCCCCCCCCCCCGCCCCAGGCCCCGGGCCCAGCAGCCAGACCTGACTCAGGTTGATATGCACGCGGAGTCGGATGGGGGAGCCGTCATCCATGTGGTCCTCCGCAGACACCTCCAGAGGCAGGCCCCGGGCCTGCCGGGAGGACCCGAAGGCCCGAAGCATGTCCCGCACAGCCAGCTCCGCGTTGGCCTGGCGGGGAGTGTGTTTAGAGGCCGCCATGCCACCTCCCAGGTGCGCCGAGCACCCCCTCCCCTCCCAGCTGCCGCCTTGGGGCTGGCACAGAGCGGCCCACCTGGATGTGGCTCATGTAGGCCTGCACCACGTCCAGGCCGTACTGCCCGATGAGCTCCCCCACCAGCTGGATGCCCTTCTGGTTGGCTGCCACCTGGGCACGGAGATCTGACAGGTTGTCATGCAGGTTCCGAGTCCCACTGCAGCCGGGGATCTTGCCTGGGGCCTGCAGGGCCTCCGTGACCGCTGGACGGACAGATGGACGGACAGACTCACCCCTGAGCCAGCCTCCAAGCCCGGGGGCGGCCTGGTGCCCTGCTCTCCACCCGCTGCACCCTGCCGGGCACTGTGGGCCCCATGTTGGCATCTTTGCTGCTCCTCCCTCCTGGGCCCCACCATCCCCGCAGCAGCTCCGAACCCGCTCAGCCAGAGCTCCGTCCGCCAGCTGTCCAGACTCCACTGTCCCCTCCAACCCCCAAATCCCATCAAATGCCAACCCCCCCAACCTCCAACTGTTGTCCCCGCTCTATCCTCCCTGCCCAGGGGAAGACTCAGCACCCCCCGGGGTAACTGCAGCTGCCCCTCCCCACCCCCCTGGCCCAGGGACTGGGCCACCTTAGACCCCTCCACTCTGCACGCAGGCAGGGGCACAGGCATACCGGCGTGCAGCCGGCCGGGCCTTGCACAGCCGCCCATGGCCCTGCCACTCAGCGACATGGACCTGGGCCTTCTAGGAGCCTGCAGCCCCCAGACGCGGTGCCAACCCAGTGCAAGCAGCCCACGGAGTCCCCAACGCCCGGCCCCAGGCCACTCCCACTCACCCTCCTCCTGGAACACGCCTCCCTGGACAAGTTTAAAGGACAGGAAGACAGCGCCCTCCTGCTGCAGGGAGGTGGAGTGCGGGGGCATGGAGCCTGGCGTGATGCCCCCAATGTCTGCATGGTGCCCGCGGCTGGCCACGTAGAACACAGGTCGCGCCTGACCCGGCCAGAACACCTAGGAGTGGAGAGCCGCGGTCAGCTGTATGGCCTCCGGCCCCCTCCCGGCTCCCAGCCCCAGGCAGAGCCCTCACCGGCGTGATGACCGTCAGGTCTGGCAGGTGGCTGCCCCCGGCACTGGGGTGATTGCTCAGCAGCACGTCGCCGGGGTGCAGGTCAGCCCCCAGGTGCTGGATCTGAAGCCAGGACATGGTTGGGGGTCAGGAAGGGGCGGGGTGGGAGGGGCAGGTGAGAGGGCAGGAAGGGGGGCCCAGCAGACCTGGAACTGCACGGTCTCCTGCATGGCGCCCAGGTGCACGGGGATGTGGGGGGCGTTGGACACCAGCCCCCCGTCGGGCCCGAAGAGGGCGCAGGAGAAGTCGAGGCGCTCCTTGATGTTGGTGGAGATGGCCGTGCGCTGCAGGATGCGGCCCATCTGCTCTGGAGCAACAAGTGCGGGTGCTGCTGGCCCAGCTCACCCTCAGCCCGCCCGGGGGTGGGGGTGCAGTGCTGCTGGCCCAGCTCACCCTCAGCTCTAACCCTGGGGGTGGGGGCGTGGGACCCAGGTCCTGGAGCCAGGACCCAAAGGCGGCCGCGGCCCACCTGGATGCCATGTCTGCCCGCCCCCACCGCTGCCTGGAGCCCCAGTAAGAGCCTGGGCCCCCTGGCCTGCCCTGCTCAGAGGCAGAGCCCGCTTCCTGCCCACAACCAGAGGCGCCGTGGGAGGGAGGCACGCTCTGCCCGCGGCCGGCGGGTGGGTGCAGGGCGGCGGTGCCCCCAGAGCCAGGGCCTCGGGCTCGCCCTGTCACGTCCCGATCCTGCTTCGGCCCCTTCCCCGGCACCGCTTTGGGCACCGCCTCTGCCCGGTTGGCAGACCGCGCACCGGACACGGGCAGCACTCACCCGCGATGCTCATGAAGCGGTGTGAGAAGATGGACAGGTGGATGGGGTCGAGCTGGGCGCCCACCGTGCCGAGGGTCTCCGCCCCCACGGAGATGCGGATGTCCCCGGTCTCGGTCACCTCCGCCTGGCAGCCTGGCTCCACCAGGATGGTGCTGGGGGCAGGGGCGCAGGGGTGCGGGGGGCTGGAGGGGCCAAGCCAGACCCCATCCCAACCAGGACCCTCGCTTCCCCAGGCCGGGGTCCCACCTCATGGGACCCTAGCGTCCTTCAGACTCCTGCAGCCTCCGGCCGAGAACCCCCTGCCCGGTCCCCACAGCGGTGGCCCGACCGCCGCACCCCAGGCCCCCGCCTGGCCGGGCCTCCACCTACCTGTTGCTGTCGATGATCAGGCAGGGCCCCTGGAGCTTGTGCCCATAGCCCAGCTCTCCCAGCAGGAAAACGGGGGTCTCCTGGTAGCCCCCCTCAAAGTAGCACTGGGTCATCTGAGGAGGGGTGGGGTGAAGGAGGTCCCCAGGTCCAGCACCGTCCCGTCCCCAGCCTCCCCATCCCCGCCTCCCGGTGTCCCCGAGGGCGTAGGTGGGGGTGCCTCCCGGTGTCCCCGAGGGCGTAGGTGGGGGTGCCTCCCGGTGTCCCCGAGGGCGTAGGTGGGGGTGCATGGGGGCCGCTGACCGTGTCCACCCGGGGGGGCCCCGCCTGGGTCTTGGCGACGTCCTCCAGGCGAAGGCCGCTGCGGCCGGTGCCCCTCACCCGCACGTCGTCCACCACCACCGGCCGCTCGGGGATGACGAAGCCGAACTCCCGCATGTACCTGCGCCCGGGCCCAGGGAGGGGGCGGTCAGGGCAGGCGGCCAGGCCCAGGGAGGGGGCGGTCAGGGCAGGCGGCCAGGCCCAGGGAGGGGGCGGTCAGGGCAGGCGGCCGGGCCCAGGGAGGGGGCGGTCAGGGCAGGCGGCCGGGCCCAGGGAGGGGGCGGTCAGGGCAGGCGGCCGGGCCCAGGGACGGAGGGGGCGGTCAGGGCAGGCGGCCGGGCCCAGGGACGGAGGGGGCGGTCAGGGCAGGCGGCCGGGCCCAGGGACGGAGGGGGCGGTCAGGGCAGGCGGCCGGGCCCAGGGACGGAGGGGGCGGTCAGGGCAGGCGGCCGGGCCCAGGGACGGAGGGGGCGGTCAGGGCAGGCGGCCGGGCCCAGGGACGGAGGGGGCGGTCAGGCCCGCCGGCGCCCAGGCCTCCAGCTTGCGTACCGCTCCACGAAGGCTGCCCCGAAGTCGCCTGCGCGGGGGGAGCGGGCGGTGGCCGGGTGCTGGTGGGCGGACACCATCAGGGCGCAGTCGGTGCCCTGGTAGCGCAGGTGCAGGAAGGCCTCGGTGTGGATCTGGGACCTGCAGGGGCACGGGCAGGACCCTCACACAGGCACCCGGCCAGGACGCCGGTCCCCCCTCCGTCCGCCAGCCTCCCGGTCCCTTCCTCCCCGGAGCGGGGCCCGGCACCGTGGGGGAAGCCAGGAGCTGAACAGGCTAGAGCTGCGGTCGGCAAACTCACTCGTCCGGGGAGCCAAATACCAGCAGCACAACGATTGAAATTTCTTTTGAGAGCCACATTTTTTAAACTTCTTCTAAGGCCACCTCTTCAAAACGGACTCGCCCAGGCCGTGGTATTTTGTGGAAGAGCCACACTCCAGGGGCCGCAGTGTGCCGACCACAGGGCCCAGCCCAGCCCTGCCGCCCCCCGCCCCGCCCCCAGGACCGCACCTGGGGAAGCCCTGGGCCCGCAGGGCGTCTATGCACTGCTCCTCCAGCCGGCTCAGCCGCTGGTCCAGCTGCAGGAAGGTCTCGGGCACGTAGGGCAGGGAGCAGGGCTCCTGGGCCTCGTGCACCACGTCGGCCAGCGCCAGCCCCAGCGCCGACAGCAGCCCGCTGTGCCTGCGGAGACGGGCCACAGGGCGTGAGGGGAGCCCCCGGGCAGGCCCCCTCCGCGGCCCCGGGCCCCGGGCCCAGGCTCACCTGTGGATGTACACAGTGTCCATGCCCAGGGCCCGGGCGATGGCACAGGCGTGCTGCCCGCCCGCCCCTCCGAAGCAGGCCAGCACGTGTGCCGCGGGGTCGTGACCTCGTGCCTGGGGAGCCAGAGAGGGTCAGGGGTTAACCTGCCCCGCTCACCTCCCAACCCCGCCCCCTCACCCCGGCGGGCGGGCGGGCGGGCGGCGCACCTGCGTGAGAGCGCGGATGGGCCGGCACATGGCCTCGTTGGCCACGCGTACGAACCCCATGGCCACCTCCTCCAGGCTCAGCGGGGCGGCGGGGCTCGGCCCGCCGGTCAGGAAGCTGTTGATGTCGGCGGCCACGGCCTCCAGGGCCCTCCGGGAGGCCTCGGGGGACAGCGGCTGGCACTCTCCCGCCCCAAAGATGCAGGGGAAGGAGGCCGGCAGCAGGCGGCCCAGAACCAGGTTAGCGTCCGTCACCGTCAAGGGGCCCCCTGGGAGGTGCGCACAGGGCGGGGGGCGGGGGCTGAAGTCGGGGGCCAGGCGTGGGGAGCAGGGGCCTGGCCGGGGCGGTGGGTGGGCCGGGCAGCAGGGAGGTGGGTGGGCCTGGCCGGCGGGGAGGTGGGTGGGCCTGGCCGGGGCGGTGGGTGGCCCAGGCAGCGGGGAGGTGGGTGGCCCGGGCAGCGGGGAGGTGGGTGGGCTGGGCGGCGGGGAGGTGGGTGGGCCTGGCCGGGGAGGTGGGTGGCCCGGGCAGCGGGCAGCAGGGCGGTGGGTGGGCCTGGCCGGGAAGGTGTGTGGGCCGGGCAGCGGGGAGGTGGGTGGGCCTGGCCGGGAAGGTGGGTGGGCCGGGCAGCGGGGAGGTGGGTGGGCCTGGCCGGGAAGGTGGGTGGGCCGGGCAGCGGGGAGGTGGGTGGGCCTGGCCGGGAAGGTGGGTGGGCCGGGCAGCGGGGCGGTGGGTGGGCCGGGCAGCGGGGCGGTGGGTGGCCCGGGCAGCGGGGAGGTGGGTGGGCCAGGCAGCGGGCAGCGGGGCTGTGGGTGGCCCGGGCAGCGGGGCGGTGGGTGGGCTGGGCAGCGGGGAGGTGGGTGGGCCTGGCCGGGGAGGTGGGTGGCCCGGGCAGCGGGGCGGTGGGTGGCCCGGGCAGTGGGCAGCAGGGCGGTGGGTGGGCCTGGCCGGGAAGGTGGGTGGGCCGGGCAGTGGGGAGGTGGGTGGGCCTGGCCGGGAAGGTGGGTGGGCCGGGCAGCGGGGAGGTGGGTGGGCCGGGCAGCGGGGCGGTGGGTGGGCCGGGCAGCGGGGCGGTGGGTGGGCCGGGCAGCGGGGCGGTGGGTGGGCGGGGCAGCGGGGAGGTGGGTGGGCCGGGCAGTGGGGAGGTGGGTGGGCCGGGCAGCGGGCAGCGGGGCGGTGGGTGGCCCGGGCAGCGGGGAGGTGGGTGGCCCAGGCAGCGGGGAGGTGGGTGGCCCGGGCAGCGGGGCGGTGGGTGGGCTGGGCAGCGGGGAGGTGGGTGGGCCGGGCAGCGGGAGGTGGGTGGGCGGGGCAGCGGGGAGGTGGGTGGGCCGGGCAGCGGGGAGGTGGGTGGGCCGGGCAGCGGGGAGGTGGGTGGGCCGGGCAGCGGGGAGGTGGGTGGGCGGGGCAGCGGGGAGGTGGGTGGGCCGGGCAGCGGGGAGGTGGGTGGGCGGGGCAGCGGGGAGGTGGGTGGGCCTGACCGGGAAGGTGTGTGGGCCGGGCAGCGGGGAGGTGGGTGGGCCGGGCAGTGGGGAGGTGGGTGGGCTGGGCGGCAGGGAGGGCCCTGCCGGGGGACCCAGACCTTACCTTTCCGGTAGCAGGCGGGGCCGGGGTGGGCTCCTGCAGACTCGGGCCCCACCACAAACAGGCCGGACCTGGGGGAGGGACACGGGAATTGGAGGGGGGCTGGGGGGGCAGGGGTCCCGGCCGGGGGGGTGGGGGAGGGGAGCTGACCTGAAGAAGAGGCGGGAGCCCCCCCCCGCGGCGACCGTGTTGATGTCCAGCTGGGGGGCCTGGAGGGTGACGCCGGCCGTGCTGGCCTCGAAGACGTGCTCGAACTCGCCGGCGTAGCGGCTCACGTCGGTGGACGTGCCTGGGGGGAGCCGGCGGTGAGCCCGGCCGGCCGCTGCTGGCCTCCCCCGGAAGGACCCCTCGGCCCCGTACCTCCCATGTCGAAGCCGATGACGGGCTGGCCGCCCTCGGCGTGGTAGGTGGTGGTGGAGTAGCCGACCACACCCCCAGCCGGGCCGGACAGCACGGCCCGGGAGCCGCTGAAGGCGTCCATGGGCGCCAGGCCGCCGTCCGAGCGCATGAACAGCACCTGCACGTCCTGGGGGGGGGGAGCAGGTGGTGAGGGGGTGAGGGGTGAGGGGCTGGGGTGCCCGGGAATGGGCTGGAGCGGGGGGGAGAGCAGGCGGTGAGGGGGTGAGGGGTGAGGGGTGACGGGTGAGGGGCCGGGGTGCCCGGGAGGGGGCTGGAGCGGGCGGCAGCGGCTCACCTTGAGCTGGCCCTGGAAGCCGCGGCAGAAGCCCTGCACGTAGCGCTGGATGGCGGGCGTGAGGTAGGCGTCGGCGCAGGCCGTGTGCCCCCGGGGCACGATGCGCACCATCGGCATGGCCTCCGAGGACAGCGACACGTGCGTGAAGCCCATCTCCCGGGCCAGCGCGCCCACCTGCTGCTCGTGCTGGGCCCACCTGTGACGGGACCGCACCGTCCTGCCATCGCCCGCCGGCCTCGCCCCCGGCCTCGCCCCCACTCTCCGGCCTTCTGCTCCGGGCCGGGGCAGAGTGGGGAGGGCACGGGGTCTGGGAGGGGCCCTGGGAGGAGGCCGAGCTGCAGGGCAGGCTCAGAGGGCAGCCCGAGGCAGGGCCAGGGCTGGGCAGGTTGGGGTGCCAGGCCCCGCCTTCCCCCACGCCCAGGGCCTGAGCAGGCCTGTCAGAGGGAGGCGCCTGCCCGCGCACGCACTCACGTGTAGGAGTGCATGAGGACCACGGCCAGGCTGCGGATGCCGCGGGCCAGCAGCCCCTCCAGCTCCCCACGCAGGGCCCCCAGGTCCACCGGCCGCTGCACCTCCAGCAGGTCCCCCGTGCAGCCTGCAAGGAAGCCCCCAGCCCATCAGAGGCCCGGGCCTCGCCGCCGAGCCCACACCCTTTACTTCCTTAGGCCTCACCCGGGACCTCTCTCCACGGATGGTGAGGGACAGCGGGAGAGGGGGAAAGAGAGAAATATCCATGTGAGAGAAACACACGGATTGGATGTCTCATGCATGAAACCCCGACCAAGGCCCAGGCCAGGGAGGTACATGCCCTTGACCTTGACCGGGAGGGGACCTGGGACCCTTGGGTCTGCAGGCCAACACTCTTATCCACTGAGCCACTCTGGCTAGGGCTGCAGGCACACACCTTTTCTTAAAAATATATATATATTTTTTAATTGATTTCAGAGAGGAAAGGAGAGGAAGGGAGAGGGAGGAAGAGAAACATCCATGATGAGAGGGAATCATGGATCCGCTGCCTCCTGCACACCCCCTCCTGGGGACAGAGCCTACAACCCGGGCATATACTCTTGACCATCATCGAACCCGGGACCCTTCCGTCCGCAGGCGGACACTCTATCCACTGAGCCGCACCGGCCGGGGCGAGGCACGCACCTCTGACGGGCGTCCCGGAGCCTGGCTCCCCGCGATGCAGCACCACCCGCTCGTCCACCTCCAGCACCTCTTCGTACAGCCTCTCGGGCATGGGCACGGCCTGCGGGGGCAGAGGCTCAGAGGGGCCCGGGCCTGAGGGGCCTTGCTGCGGCCTGCATCGGTGGGCAGTTCAGGCAAGGAAATATGTCCCGGCAGGCCGTGGACGGGCCCAGGAGGCAGTCAGAGGGGGCGGCCCCAGCCCGGCCCACCCAGGCGGCTGCTCCCTGCCCCGGGCAGCAGGCAGTGGACCGTGGCTGACTTCCCTGCCCCCCAAAGCAGCTCCGTCCCCGGCCGGGACCAGGCTGGCGCGGCCGCCTCACCCCTGGCCCTGAGTGCTGGGAGCACTCCCAGCCGCCTCTCTGCCTCTCAGCTGCTGGCCCTGGGCCGGCACTGCCCCTTCCCAGGATGGCCCCCAGGGCCCCGCGGCCGCCGGGCGGGCGGCTCACCAGGTCGAAGAGGTCCTCGCGGGCCTGGGTGCCCACGTGCAGCAGGTCCCGGAAGCCCCGCGTGACCAGCAGCGCCACCCGCTCGCCCTGCCGCTCCAGCAGCGCGTTGGTGGCCACGGTGGTGCCCATGCGGATGCTGGCGATGCGGCTGGTGTCCAGCGGCCGGTCCCTCGGCAGCAGCACGCCCCCCTCCTGGAACGGCGCCGGGTCAGGCCTCAGGCCCTGGGCCCCGCCCGCCGCCGCCTGCCGCCGCCGCCCCACCTGCTCCAGGATGCGGCGGATGCCCTCGGTGGGGGCGTCCACGTAGTTGGCGGGGTCCTCGGAGAGCAGCTTCAGCACCCGCACCTGCCCCCCGGGCACTGGGCAAAGACGTCCGTGAAGGTGCCTCCGCGGTCGATGGCAAAGTGGAAGCGGCCCTCGGGGCTGCCCATGGCGCCGGGGCTGGGCTCCAGCGGGGCCTCTTCAGGCTGCAGACCTGGGAGCACTGGACAGAGGGCAGGGGTCAGCGGGAGGGGGCGCCCTCAGGGGGCAGCGGGGAGGGGGCGCCCTCAGGGGGCAGAGCGGGGAGGGGGCTCCTCAGGGGGCAGGGGGAGGGGGCGCCCTCAGGGGGCGGCGGGGAGGGGGCTCCCTCAGGGGGCAGAGCGGGGAGGGGGCGCCCTCAGGGGGCAGCGGGGAGGGGGCGCCCTCAGGGGGCAGCGGGGAGGGGGCGCCCTCAGGGGGCAGCGGGGAGGACATCCAGGTCTGGGAGGAGGCGGAGCTGCAGGACCAGGTCGGAGGGCAGCCTGGGGCAGGGCCAGGGCTGGGCAGGGGGGGTGCCAGGCCTAATGCCCCCCCACCTCGCTGCTGGGTTGAGGCCTGCAGCAGGCCTGCCAGAGGAGCCCTGGGCCTGGGGTCCCGTCTCGGTCGCACCAGGCGGCGGGAGGGGAGCTCCACTTCCCAGGGGTGCGACCTTCGGACCCAGGCCTGTGGGACAGGACGGACCGGACCGGACGGGACCGGACGGGGACCAGGCGGCACCGCGCAGCGCGGGCGGGGGAGCGGGCGGGGAGGGGGAGGGCACGGCGGGAGGACACGCAGGTCCGATGGCTGCGGGACCCACCTGGCCGTGGCTGCGGTCTCTCCCCTCTCCCGGCTGCACCCGGCCGGCCTGCCCGCTCGGCCCGGAAGCCGGCCCGCCCCCCGCACTGCCAGTCCGGGCGCCGCTCGCGGTTGCGTCAGGCTGGGCCTGCCCGGATTTGCCTCTGCCCTGGCGGCCGGCCACCGGGACGGCGGCAGGCGGGGGCCTCCCCAGCGGCGCCCGGCACCTCCCCTCCCCCGCGGTCTGGCACCCGGCACCTCGGCCCCGGCCTGGTGCCTCCCGCGCACCCACGTGTCCCCCTCGGGGCAGAAATCGGATATCCAGGACCAGCGGTGGTTTGGGAAACACCAATCATGGTCCCTGAGCCCTGCTTGACAGTTCTGGTTAAAGAGAGGACACACTGACGGCTGGGAGTACAGCCCCTACCGGGGGGCAGCCTGGGACCCCGGGGTTAGCCTCCGACCCGGGGGGCAGCCTCGGACCCGGGGGGCAGCCTCGGACCCGGGGGGCAGCCTCCGACCCGGGGGGGCAGCCTCGGACCCGGGGTTAGCCTCCGACCCGGGGCGGGGGGGGGCAGCCTCGGACCCGGGGGGCAGCCTCGGACCCGGGGGACAGCCTGGGACCCGGGGGCAGCCTCGGACCCGGGGGCAGCCTCGGACCCGGGAGCGGGGGCAGCCTTGGAGTTAGGTCCATCCCCCTTCAGGAACTGCCTGTCAGGGGAAGAAGAACACCCTGGATGCCCCACCCCCGCCCCCACCCTGCCCCCTGGCCTGCTCCCCTGGCCTGTCTGTCCTGCTCCCCTGTAACCTCCCTCCTCCGCCCAGTCAGCTGCGCTTGGGGGTGCAGAGCAGAGGTCTGTGGGGGGCCTGCTCTCCCCACGCTGCGGCAGGACCGGGATAAACGCTCACCCAGGACTCGCCCCGGCCGGCCTCTGCTCAGCCGGCTGCAGCAGTGACAGGCGGCCGGACCCCGGCTGTCCGGTTTCCTCCCCTTGACCTGTAGGGCCAGAGGCCTCCCTAGTGTGGTGAGGCCTGGGGTCCCCTCCCACCTGCCTGTGCCAAGGCCGCGTCCACCTGCAGTGCCTGGCCAAAACCTACAGCCACCGTGGATCCACTTTCTTTTCCTTTTCTTCCTTCTTTCTTTTTTCAATTGATTTTTTTTTTTTTTTTTTTTTACAGAGAGGAAGGGAGAAGGATAGAGAGCTAGAAACATCGATCAGCTGCCCCCTGCACACCTCCTACCAGGGATGTGCCTGCAACCAAGGTACATGCCCTTGACCGGAATCGAACCCGGGACCTTTCAGTCCACAGGCTGTCACTCCATCCACTGAGCGAAATCGGTCAGGGATACGGTATATATAAATAATTTTAGGGAGGAAGGGAGAGGGAGAGATAGAAACTTCAATGATGAGAATGACTGATGAGTGCCTCGTCCACGCCCCCTACTGGGGATTGAGCCCCAAACCTGGAATGGAACCCTGACCTCCTGGTTCATAGGTCAATGCCCAGGACCTCTGAGCCATGCCGGCGGCGGGCGGTTTCCCCCTTCTGTCTTGGCAGAAGCCGAATGAGGGACGCCCGCGGGGCCCCTGGGCCCGCCCCTGCACGCCGGCGCGGCTCACCTCGCTGGGCATCCAAGAGATTGATGTTCCTGCGCCGGGGCGGCCGGGGGCTGGAGGCCACCTCGGCGGCCAGGAGCTCGGAGCCGAAGAAGCTCAGGCAGCTGCCGCGGTTCCGCAGCGCCAGCTTCAGCTCCTGGTTCTCCTGGATCAGCTGCACCAGCTTCCGCAGCTCCTCGTTCTCCTGGGCCAGCCGCTGGATCTCCTGCCGCAGGCCCTCGTAGCTGCTGAGGAGGGACGTGCCCGGCATTGTGGGGGCCGGGAGGGCAGCAGCTCCCAGCGGCCGCGGGCAGCCAGGGACGCAGAAGCGCCATTGTGAGGTCAGCGCCCCCCTGCCCCCACGGCCCCGGGCATTCCGGGGCTGGGGCCAGGCCCAGCGATTCCAGCCACTTGGAGCGGCACAGGGCCCACCGCCAAATGGCTAGCGGGGTCCCGCCCTGGCCTTGGGGTCTCTGAGGAAGAACCCTTCTGGAGGACAGAAGCTTCTCTTCTTTATTATATGTGTATTGATTCCAGAGAAAAGGAGAGGGAGTGGGAGAAAGAGAAGCATCAATTGATAGAATCATTGATCTCGGCTGCCTCTCCTGCATGCCCCCTACTGGGTTAGGAGCCTGCAACCCAGGCATGTGTTCTTGACCGGAATTGAACCCAGGACCTTTCAGTCCACAGGCCAGTGCTCTATCCACTGAACCACACCAGCTGGGGTGACAAGTTTCTTCGTCTCAGCCCAGCACCGAGTTGAAGGGAAGCGGGTAGAGAGCCAGCCAGCCCACCTGCTCATCTGGCCACTCACTGGCCACCACTCCCAGGTCCCCACCCACCTGTGCCAGGTTGTGGGGTGTTTGTTACAGGGGTGCAGGCACCCTGTAAGAGGCCCCATGTTCAGGGCCCCAGTCTTGGGGCGATCCGCAGGCAGGCCCTACAAGAGGTCTGAGGACGGCAGGCTCTCAGGTCCGGGGAGCCACCCCAAGGCCAGCGATTGGGCCGACAGTTCACCAAACGTGAAGGACTCCTTCTCTCACATGGTCTGACCTCCTCTGGGGCCGTTCTGTGCAGCTCCCGTTTGAGGCCTTTCCTTGCATTTTGGTTATTTTACTTCATTTTATTGTATTTATTCAATCACTGTTTATTGTACATCCTAGGTCCTTCTCGCTGGTCCGCTCAGTGCGGTTCACACTCACCTAGCAGGTGTGGCTGGGATTTGCCTGTTCCTTCCCCAGTGTGGCACAGCGACCTCCAGTGTGGCATGGTGACCTCCAGTGTGGCACAGTGACCTCCAGTGTGGCATGGTGACCTCCAGTGTGGCATGGTGACCAATGCCCTCCAGTGTGGCACAGTGACCGCCAGTGTGGCACAGTGACCTCCAGTGTGGCATGGTGGCCTCCAGTGTGGCATGGTGACCTCTTGGGGAGTTCTTACTGTGGCTGACTTGGGGAGGAAGCCTCTGAGAGCCGTGCTCAGGTGACTAAGGGACAACTGCACTTAATCCCAATGAAAAAAATGACAATTTTAAAGGTTCCAATACTTCGGAAGTAATTTTTTTTTTTATATAGAAATGGTCACTTGTTTATGTATTTTTAAAAAATATATATTTTATTGATTTTTTACAGAGAGGAAGGGAGAGAGATAGAGAGCTAGAAATGTCAATGAGAGAGAAACATCGACCAGCTGCCTCCTGCACACCCCCCACTGAGGATGTGCCCACAACCAAGGCATGTGCCTAGACTGACGCTCTATCCACTGAGCCAAACCTGTTTCAGCAGTAATCCTAATTCTAAGGGTTATGGAGTAGAGTGTTGATGACAGGACTAGAGATCTTACCCCAAAAGAATGACAGGCTCACCTTGGCCAGTGGCTCAGTGGTTAGAGCCCTGGCCCATGCGACGGAGGATTGTGAGTTCATTTCCGAGCCAACAACACACACCTGGGCTGCAGGTTCCATCCCTGGCACTATCGACCGAATAGTCAGGGCACTTGCCAGAGGCAACCAATCATTGTGTCTCTCACATCAATGTTTCTCTCTCTTCCTACCTCCCTTCCACTCTAAAAATCTATAAAAAATATCCTCAGGTGAGAATTAACCAAAATGTAAACAAATAACAATCAATGGGGAAAATGTCCTTGGGTGAGGATTAAAACAAAACAAAACAAAACAAAAAAAAAACAAGAAAAAAGAGTGACAGCCTGAGGGCAGTAAACTTCAACTCAGACCCTGTTTTTTTAAAAATATATTTTATTGTTTTTAAAAATATATATTTTATTGATTTTTCACAGAGAGGAAGGGAAAGGGATAGAGAGCTAGAAACATCGATCAGCTGCCTCCTGCACGCCCCCTACTGGGAAAGTGCCCGAAACCAAGGTACATGCCCTTGCCTGGAATCGAACCCAGGACCTTTCAGTCCGCAGGCTGATGCTCTATCCATTGAGCCAAACCGGTCCCGGCTCTCATCATTGATGCTTCTATCTCTCCCTCACCCTTCCTCTCTGAAATCAATAAAAATGTATTAAAAAATTAAAATGTGCCGAAGCCGGTTTGGCTCAGTGGTAGAGCGTCGGTCTGCGGACTGAAAGGTCCCAGGTTCGATTCCGGTCAAGGGCATGTACCTTGGTTGCAGACATATCCCCGGTAGGGGGTGTGCAAGAGGCAGCTGATCGATGTTTCTCTCTCATCAACGTTTCTAGCTCTCTATCTATCTCCCTTCCTCTCTGTAAAAAATCAATAAAAATATATTTAAAAAAAATTAAAATGTGACCACATCCTAATAAAGAGGAAATATGCTAATTGACCATCACTCCATCACAAATATGGCTGCACCCACAGCTGAGGCCAAGTTCCCTTAAGGAGCCTTAACGAGCAATCAACAGGGACCTGAGGCTACGCCCTCCCCTGTCCCTGTGGGGCTTGACAGGGGACCTCAGGCAGCACCCCCCCTGCCCTGGTGTTAGTCTGGGGGATCTCAGGTTGAAATGCTCCCCCCCCCAGCCCCCCCCCCGCCCAGGGCCTGGCCAGGGGACCTGAGGCTACACCCCTGCCTGGCAGGGCTTGACAAGCATGGGACTGGTGGGGTCTGGATCTAGCCCAATGGGGAGGACCGGCTGGGTCTGGGTCTCACATGATTTTGAGGTGCATGTGGGTGGGCGGGGGCTTGACTCTGGGTCCCATGGTGCACCCCAGACTCTGACAGGAGGAAGGTTTTCATATACATTTTACTACTTTTATCTCTGACACTTCTATTATAAAGGGCAAATAGCAATATTAAATTATTTCCTCTAATTCCCTTTTAATATGCACGGGTCACTAGTGTATGCATAATAAAATCATGTGTCTTTTTTTTATATATATTTTTATTGACTTCAGAGAGGAAGGGAGAGGGAGAGAAACATCAATGAAGAGAATCCTTGATTGGTTGCCTCCTGCACGCCCCCTACTGGGGATCAAGCCGGAAACCCAGGCTTGTACCCTTGACCGGAATCGAACCTGGGACCCTTCAGACCACAGGCCTAAGCTCTACCCTCTGAGCCAGACCAGCTAGGGCACATATGTCTATTTTCAAATGAACAAAGGCAAATACTAAATGGTAAGAGAACGTGTGTTTCGTGGGCGAATAGCTGTATTTGCGCCTGCGAACCGCCGAGGGGACTCCCAGGCCCGAAGGGGAACGAGCCCTTCGCGGGCGACCAGGCCGGCGAGGGAACGGGGAATTCTGCCCCCGCCAGCCTCCAGCTCTGCAGCCGGAACTGGCCAAGCTCCCCGGGAACGGAAGTGAGGAAAGTGGTGCCGCGGGAATTGTAGTTCTCAGACGCCGGAAGTAGGGACCAGGGTTTCCCGGAACCTTAGTTCTCTGGGGCAGGAAGTGGAGAGCCGGACCGCCGGAAGCGGTAGACCTCGCCGGGTCTGGAGTGGGTGTCTCTGCTCTGGGAACCGGAGTTCCCTGGGAGGCGGAGCCGGTCCGGCGGCGCGGCGGCATGGCGGGGTTAGAGCTCCTGTCGGACCAGGGCTACCGGGTGGACGGCCGGCGCGCCGGGGAGCTGCGCAAGATCCAGGCGCGGATGGGCGTGTTCTCGCAGGCCGACGGCTCGGCCTACATCGAGCAGGGCAACACCAAGGCGCTGGCCGTGGTCTACGGGCCGCACGAGGCGAGTGGGCCGCGCGGGCCGGACGCCCTGCGGGGGTGGGCGCGGCTCCATCGGAGGGAAAGCCCGAGTCCTGGGATGCGCGCGAGGGTCCCTGCCTTCTCCATCGGCCTCTGCCCCCTGCGCCCTCCCCTCCTCTTCCTCCAAGCGTCAGCGCGCCCCCTGGGCCTCCGCTCTCTACTCCGACTTCCGGGTCCGGACCGCACCTCCCCAGGCGCCCTTATCCACGTGCGGAGTCCTGTCCCCTCCAGCCACGCAGCGGCACGCACGCTCCCCTGCTTTTCTGCACCTGTCACCGCAGACACCAGTTTCACTTCTCCTTTTCACTCTTTGTCTCGCACTGACATAAGCTCCGTAAGCACTGGGGCTTTAAATGCCCCCCCTCCCCCCCACATACACACACACCCCGGCTTCATCGCCGGTGTTTAGCAAAGGCACCGGAGAAGTGTTGGCCCTACGCGTGCGGCTGGGAGCCCCGCTTTCCGGGGGCGGGAACTTGGAGGGGAAAGGCCAGAGAGAGTGGAGACAAGCAGGGCGGGCGTCTTTGCAGAGCTGAAAGGCTGCTGGTGAGGGAGAAGGAGGATAATTCCAAATGAGATTGAGGGGTTTCAGGGAAGCAGGATCTCGGGGCTTTGTAGACCAGGGAAAAGATTTCGGATTTTATCTGATGAGAAGCCTTTGGAGGAGGGGGGTGGGGGTGACTGTATAGAGGAGACAGATTCAGACTTGGTGTTTGTAAACAGACTGACCCCAAATGAAAAACGCGTTTGGAGGGGATGAGGCAAGGACGGAAACAGGGAGGCTTGTTAAGAGAGTTAAGGCCCAGATTGTTCTCGTGGCCCTCTGTTTTTGAGGTCACGTAGTTGCGCTTGTAGAGATGTTGGAGGTTGATGGGGGGGGCCGAGGTTTGGGACCTGGGCCGGAGGAAGGCATGGCGTCAGCTGGGAGGAGCGGGCCTGGCTCATTCGTCCTTTCTCCCTCAGATCCGGGGCTCCCGGTCTCGAGCCCTCCCGGACAGGGCCCTGGTGAACTGCCAGTACAGCTCCGCAACCTTCAGCACTGGTGAGCGCAAGCGGCGGCCGCACGGGGACCGGAAGTCCTGCGAGATGGGCCTGCAGTTGCGGCAGACCTTCGAGGCAGCCATCCTCACGCAGCTGCACCCACGCTCCCAGATCGACATCTACGTGCAGGTGAGCAGGCAGCAGCCTCGCCCTGGGGAGAGGAGGGAGCTGGAGGGCGTGAGGGTGGGCAGCCTGAGGGACTTAGGCCTCGGTGGTGGGGCTCCCGCAGGTGCTGCAGGCGGACGGCGGGACCTACGCGGCTTGTGTGAACGCAGCCACGCTGGCGGTGCTGGATGCCGGGATTCCGATGCGGGACTTTGTGTGCGCCTGCTCAGCGGGCTTTGTGGACGGCACAGCCCTGGCGGACCTCAGCCACGTGGAGGAAGCAGCTGGTGGCCCCCAGCTGGCCCTGGCCCTGCTGCCAGCCTCAGGCCAGATCGCACTGCTAGAGATGGATGCCAGGCTGCACGAGGACCACCTGGAGCGGGTGCTAGAGGCCGCCGCCCGGGCTGCCCGAGACGTGCACACCCTGTTGGACCGAGTGGTCCGGCAGCATGTACGGGAGGCCTCTGTCTTGTTGGGGGACTGAGCACCCTGCCACCTGTGCCCAGAATAAAATCCACACACCGGCCGAAACCGGTTTGGCTCAATGGATAGAGCGTCGGCATGGGAACTGAAAGGTCCCGGGTTCGATTCCGGTCAAGGGCATGTATCTTGGTTGTGGGCATATCCCCAGTAGGGGGTGTGCAAGAGGCAGCCCCAGTAGGGGGTGTGCAAGAGGCAGCTGATTGATGACTCCCTCTCATCGATGTTTCTATCTCTCTCCCTTCCTCTCTGTACAAAATCAATAAAATATATTTATAAAAAAAAAAAAAATCCACACACCGTACTTCCATCCCCACAGGAGTTCCTTCTCCCCGAGCTTGGCCTGTGCTGGCTCCTGGAGGTGACTAGGGGCCTTACCCACATGAACCACGTCCCTCTTACAGCCTCAGAATTCAGACCCTGAAGAAGGTGGGGGGAGAGTGTCCCTGGGTGGAGAAAGCAGCTTATGCCCAGAAGGGTTCAAGGCGGCCAATGAGCCAGCCATTAGGCCATGGGGTCTGTCTTGCCCGGCCCATGCAGATGCCTGAGCTCAAGGGCTGAGGGAGACTCAGCTGGCTGTTACCCACCATGGAGGTCTGGGGGCCGTGTCCCACATCCCAGGGACTGTGGCTTGCACTAAATGGCCCCTTTCCCCCTAAGAACTCAGCCTGTCCTACTGACCTTGGGCTCCCAAAGCACAGCAGACAAACGTTCTCACCTGGAGCTTTGTCTCCTCAGCTCTACCACCCTCAGTGGGACAGACACTTCCCTCTTCCTCCCCCTCCTGCTCTCAGACCTGCCTGAGCACCAGCCCTGCAGCCCACACCCAGAGGCTGCTTCTCCCCTAAAATCCCAGGCACCTCCCGACCTGGAGGCCCCCAGCTCTCTGAAACCCGTCTTGGCTAGAAGTGCTATCTGCACCTTCCTGTGGCCTTTGACCCCCATGACCTCAGTGCTGGGCTCACCTGATGAGTCCACTTGGGCACCCACCGCCATGTTGGGACCGACAGCCATAGGCCTGAGTCTGCCAAAGCCTTGGCCTCGGTCCCCAGAAGCCCCCCACCCACCGGTATCCGCCCTGCCATGCCTAGTAGAGCCTCGGGTTTTCCACGCACCGGCCTAATCCAGCACCTTTGCGGGCCCAGCCTTCCCAGGCCTGGGCGGGGCAGTCCTCCTCCGTGCCGGCCGCTGCGGCCCGGAGCCCCGCCCCCTCCGGCTCGGCCCCGCCCCCTCTGCGGGCGGCGCGTGGGGCGGGCACTGCGCGTGCGCGGCCGCGCGGGGCCGCCCAGACCGGAAGCGGGGCGGCGCGGAGCCGGCGTGTGTGCGGGAAGGGGCGCCCGGCCAGCGGCTGCGGGAACGCGGCCCGAGCCGCCCCGCCCGCCATGGGCCTCCTGTCGGACCCGGTGCGCCGCCGCGCGCTCGTCCGCCTTGTTCTGCGCCTCAATGCGCCGCTCTGGTGAGGGCGGGCCCGAGGGCCGGGGTTCGAGCTCCGGCCCTGCTCCGGCTGCGGGCGGGATCCGCTCCCAGGCCCCGCAGACACGCCCCTCGGCCCGGGAGGAGGAGGAGGGCGGGCTCCCGTGCCCCTGGGCCCCTGGGCCCCTGACGCCGTCTCTCGGCCTCTCCCCGCAGCGTGCTGAGCTACGCGGCGGGCATCGCCTGGTTCCTCGCGCTGGCCTTCCCGCCGCTGACCCAGCGCACCTACATGTCGGAGAACGCCATGGGCTCCACCATGGTGGAGGAGCAGTTCGCGGGCGGGGACCGCGCCCGCGCCTTTGCCCGCGACTTCGCGGCCCAGCGCCGGAAGCTGGGGTGAGCGGCGGAGCCCGGGGGCGGGGGGCGCGGGGGCGCGGGGCCAGGTCCTACCGCAGTGTCTGTGCGCAGGGCCCTGCCGGTGGCCTGGCTGGAGCGGACGATGCGGGCCGTGGGGCTGGAGGTCTACACTCAGAGCTTCTCCCGGACACTGCCCTTTCCAGATGAGACCCACGAGCGCTACGTACTGGGGGCCGGGGAGCCCGGGACCAGGGAGCGCCTTGGGGGTCGGGTCGGGGCCGGGGGACCTCGGGGCGGTGGTGCTGAGGCCGCCCCGCCCATCCCGCCTGCAGATGGTGTCGGGCACCAACGTGTACGGCATCCTGCGGGCCCCGCGCGCCGCCAGCACTGAGTCTCTGGTGCTCACCGTGCCCTGCGGCCCCGACTCTCCCAACAGCCAGGCGGTGGGGCTGCTTTTGGCACTGGCCGCCCACTTCCGGGGTGAGTCTTGGGCTACCCCTGGAAAGGGAGGGCTTGGCCACCGCCTCGGGTGCTGCTGACCCTGCCGCCGGCCCCCAGGGCAGATCTACTGGGCCAAAGACATCATCTTCCTGGTGACGGAGCACGACCTGCTGGGCACCGAGGCCTGGCTGGAAGCCTACCACGACGTCAACGTCACCGGTGGGTGCTCTCTCCCCAGCCCTCTCTCTCTATCCCCGGTCCCACCCCGGCTCACCAGCCCCCAGGGGCCGCTCACTCACCTCTCCCACAGGCATGCAGTCATCCCCTCTGCAGGGCCGGGCCGGGGCCATCCAGGCAGCCATGGCCCTGGAGCTGAACAGCGATGTGGTCACTAGCCTTGACGTGGCCGTGGAGGGGCTCAATGGGCAGCTGCCCAACCTTGACCTGCTCAACCTCTTCCAGACCTTCTGCCAGAAAGGGGGGCTGCTGTGCACCCTGCAGGGCAAGGTAGGGCCCCCGCCTGGGGAGGCGGGGCCCGTGGCGGGCAGGGTGGTGTCTGACCGTCTCCAAACCCTCCAAGCTGCAGCCCCAGGACTGGACGTCGGTAGACGGGCCGCTGCAGGGTCTGCAGACGCTGCTGCTCATGGTCCTGCAGCAGGCCTCTGGCCGCCCCCACGGCCCCCACGGCCTCTTCCTGCGCTACCGTGTGGAGGCTCTCACCCTGCGTGGCATCAACAGCTTCCGCCAGTATAAGTATGACCTGGTGGCCGTGGGCAAGTAAGTGGCTCTGGGTCTCCCTTTCCCTGCTCGGGGGCGGGTAACGGGGGTGCCGGGCCCTGGCCGGCCTTGACCTTGTCGCTCCCCTGCAGGGCTCTGGAGGGCATGTTCCGAAAGCTCAACCACCTTCTGGAGCGCCTGCACCAGTCCTTCTTCTTCTACCTGCTCCCCGCCCTCTCCCGCTTCGTCTCCATCGGCCTCTACATGCCTGCTGCCGGCTTCCTGCTCCTGGTCCTTGGTCTCAAGATATCCTCTGCGCCCCCACAGTCCCCTTGTGACCACCTCCCTCAGGTCCTCCCCACTCTAGGCCAGGGGAGCCCCTCATCCTCGGGGTGACGGAGGCAGGGGGATCCCTGCGTCCCCACCAGGCAGACCCGTCACATCTCTCGTCAGAGTCCTTGACTAGGCCACGCCCTGGAACTGTGGATGCAGCTGCATGAGGCTGGAGTGGGCCCTAAGGAGGCTGGGGCAGCCTCTGGACCCAGTCCTCCCCTCCCCCCAGCACAGGTGACCATCCCTCAGCTCTTGCTCTCAGTTTGGGCTTCTAGGGTCAGGGGTAAGGGGGTGGGGTTACTGCTGTCACTCCGTCCCAGCTGTTGGGTGGTGGTGAGGACTATTGGGCTCACCTGGCCCCAGGGCCCATCTCCAACCACCTGTGTGCCCTGCAGGGCGTGGGGCTGGCTTCCCTCGTGGCACCCCTGCTAATCTCACAGGCCATGGGCCTGGCCCTCTACGTCCTGCCGGTGCTGGGCCAGCACGTGGCCGCCCAGCACTTCCCTGTGGCCGAGGCTGAAGCTGTGGTGCTGACGCTGCTGGCCATCTACGCCGCCGGCCTGGCCCTTCCGCACAACGCCCACCGGTGAGGAGCGGGGCCGGGTGGGCTGTGCAGGGGCGCCCTGGCCATGCAGGTAGCTGCCTCTGAGCCCCTTCTCTTTCAGTGTGGTGAGCTCACAGGCCCCAGACAGGGGCTGGATGGCACTGAAGCTGGTAGCCCTGATCTACCTGGCCCTCCAGCTGGCCTGCATCGCCCTCACCAACTTCTCCCTGGGCTTCCTGCTGGCCGCCACCATGGTACCTGCTGCTGCTCTCACTGAGCCCACTGGGCCCCGGTATGTACTGGTCAGCCTCCCTGTGGCCCTCCCCATCCCCTGTGCCCCTCCCCTGCCTCCCCCAGGTCCTGTGCCCCTCACCACAGACTATGCCTTCACACAATACCCCTCCACACCAGCTTACTGCCTGTGCCCCCAGCTCAGAGCCCTGACCCTGCTCCTGCCCCCAGGCCGCTCTATGCCGCGCTGCTGGTGCTGACAAGTCCAGCAGCCACGCTCCTGGGCAGCCTGTTCCTGTGGCGGGAGCTGCAGGAGGCCCCGTTGTCGCTGGCCGAGGGCTGGCAGCTCTTCCTGGCGGCGCTGGCCCAGGGCGTGCTGGAGCACCACATCTACGGCGCCCTGCTCTTCCCGCTGCTAGCGCTGGGCCTCTACCCCTGCTGGCTGCTCTTCTGGAATGTTCTCTTCTGGAAGTGATGTCTGCCTGCCCTGTGGCAGGAAGACTGTGGCAGGAACTCCCCGAACACCCCATCTTCTCCCTCCGAGGAAATAAACAGGTGTTTTGTTTGAGCTGACGCACTACCTGGTGTCTGTGGGCTCCAGGGCCCGTGGGGGAGCAGCTCTGCCTGCAGGGCTTGGCATTCCTGCACAGCTCCTGGAGGGCACTGCCCTGGTCCCCGTACTGGGCGGCATCTTTGCTAACCCCAGAGGTCTCTGCATCACCGTCCAGTGCTGTGGGGGCACAGGGCTGGTAAGAGAAAACCGTGGGCAGCAGGGGGGGTGTCTGATAGGAGCTGAGGCACCAGACCTTACACCACCACCATCGTCGGCGCTGGGGCTGATTGGGCTCGGGTGTGGAGCTGGAGCCCTGCAGAGGAGGCCGGGGGTGGGGCCTGGGGCCCAGCCAGGGCCAGGACCTCGCTGTGAGCGGCTTAGGATGGAGGAGAGGAGCACCTGGCCCATCTTGCTCAGCTGAGCCAGACCACCCGCCCAGGAGCCCCCACAGAAATAGACCACAGGGGTGCAGCCCCCAGCGGAGGGCACTGGTGGTTGGCAGGGAGAGAATTGCTATTTGTTCCGAGTCCCTTGAAAGGAACTGGGATCCAGTGTCCGTTCTGGAGGGACGGAAAGCCAAGGGTGCCCTGGCCCGTCCATCATCGTGGAAATCTCAGGCTGGAAATGCCTCTTCTGGGAGGGCCCAAGTGCCCCACCAGCACCCCTCAGGGCTGGAGAGCACAGTCCTCACAGGCCTCCGTGTTGGAGGGAGGCGGAGCTGTGCTACCTGGAGGGCCAACTCCTGCTTGTGGCCTGGGGGGAAGCCCCAGCCGCCCAGCCCTGCACCCGTGGGGGGTCTGTATTCTTGTCTTCCCGTGGACCCCGTGGTTCCACGGTGGGGGCTCAGCTGCCACACTCCCAGGGCCAGCACCCGGAGGGGCTTTCTCTGGATCTCTCTCCGGAGAGGTCTCTGCTGGTCCCTGTTGAGGGGCGTGTGCACTTGGTCGAGCATGTGGGGGCGGGCCCCCCGCGGGGCCAGGGCGCTGGAGACCCACTGTGACTCCCAGCCTGTCTTTGGCCTGCTGGTCCCCAAGATCTAGCTAGAACCCTGAGTCACTTTAAAAAAAAATCCATTAAAAAAATATATATATCTTTTTATTGATTTCAAAGATGGAGAGAGATAGAAACATTAATGATGAGAGAATCATTGATCGGCTGCCTTCTGCACGCCCCCACTGGGGATGGAGTCCAAAACCTGGGCATGTGCTCTGACCAGAATCGAACCCGGGACCTTTCAATCCAGGCTGACACTCTATCCACTGAGCAAAACCAGCTAGAGCTAAAAAATACATTTTTATTTATTTTTTATTTTCACCGTCACTTGTTTTTTTTGTTGTTGTTTTTAAGAAAAGTCAAGTGGTAAAAATGTGGGTCAGTTATAAAAAGGATGAATAAATATAAAACCCTGAGCACTTCCCTTCGGAACTGTGGCAGTGCGGTGACTTCTCACCAAGGTCGGTTTTCTCCGGAACCAGTACTTCGGACACGTCCCTCCGCCCTACAGCGGCAGGTGACCGAGGCTCCCCCGGGAGCAGGGCCCTCCGCCCGCCCCCGCGCCCGGCGCGGACCTGCACGGATAAGCGCGCGCGGTGGCCGAGGAGACGCCGTGGGCTCTAGACGGGGTGGTGCGGGCCTTGGGGGCGCCTCTCGGCCGAGCCCGGAGCCCAGATTTGTCCGTTATCACGGCCACAGGGAGACGCGACAGCGCCGCCCACCGCGGGCTCCCTGCACGGGACCCGGCTGCGCCTGGGCCCGGACTGACGGCCTAAAGCCCCGCCCCTGCACCGCGTCTCGCGAGCTTTGAACTCCTGTGGTGCCGCAGGGGCCGTCGGGAGCGGCGGCCGCGCTGCAGAGGCCAAGATGGCGGCGGCGGCGGCGGTTTCGCTTCGCGGGGCGGTGCTGGGCCCGCGGGGTGCGGGGCTGCCCGGGGCGCGGGCCCGGGGCCTGCTGTGCGGCGCGCGGCCCGGGCAGCTCCCGCTGCGGACGCCTCAGGTGAGCGCTGGCCCGGGCCGGCCGCCGCGCGGCCCCCAGCCCTGAAGGTCACGGCGGGGAGGCTCCGGGCGCGGGCCAGCCGGCGGGGAGCGGCCTCGGCCACCGGCGCCCTGCCGGCCCTCCGCTGCCTGCTGACCTCGGTGCCTCCGGGGCGTTGATGAAGGGCCGGGCGCCCCCTCCTCCGAACCGCCGCGGCGCCGCGTGCGGAGCGTGGGGGTGGCGGGCGGGCTCGCTGCGGGGTCGGGGCTGAGGGCTCCCCCTGGGGGCGCGTCCAGGCCCGGCGGGCTCGCGCCTTCCGCACGGGGCCGGCTCCTGAAGTGACCTCAGCCTGACCTCGGCCGCTGCGGTGACCTTGGCCTGCCCCTGCACCCCTGTGCATTGGGCGTGATCCCCGGCCTCACACCCCGTCCTCGGGGGACTCCCGGTCGAGGGGTCCGCGGGTCGGTGCGGTCTTTGGGTGGCCCCAAGGAGGCGGCCCGTGCTGAGCGATGAATGGGATTCGGAGCCCAGGTGGGGACGGGCGGTGTCCTGGCAGGCCCTGAGCGCGGCTCTTGCAGGCAGTGTTCTTGTCGTCGAAGTCTGGTCAGTCCCGGGGCCGGAAAGTGATGCTGTCGGCGCTGGGCATGCTGGCGGCCGGGGGTGCAGGGCTGGCTGTGGCTCTGCATACGGCCGTTAGTGCCAGCGACCTGGAGCTGCACCCCCCCAGCTACCCGTGGTCTCACCGCGGCCTCCTCTCCTCCCTGGACCACACCAGGTGTGCGGCTTTGGCTGGGGGGGGGGGGGGGGTGAGAGTGTGTGTGGGAGGGTGGGGTCCGGGCTCCACTAACCCTTCTCCTCTCTTTAGCATCCGGAGGGGCTTCCAGGTGTACAAGCAGGTGTGCTCCTCCTGCCACAGCATGGACTACGTGGCTTACCGCCACCTGGTGGGCGTGTGCTACACCGAGAGCGAAGCTAAAGCCCTGGCTGAAGAGGTGGGGTGCCTGGGGGCCCAGGGGTCGGGCTCCCCCTGTGGAGGACAGGGCAGGGGTGTGATGGTGCTCTCCGTGGCAGGTGGAGATTCAGGACGGCCCCAATGATGACGGGGAGATGTTCATGCGGCCGGGAAAGCTGTCTGACTACTTTCCCAGACCGTACCCCAACCCTGAGGCTGCCAGAGCGGCCAACAATGGGGCAGTACCCCCGGACCTCAGCTATATCGTGCGAGCGAGGTGCGCGGGCTTCCTGCAGGGGCTGGTGGGAGGGAGGGAGGCCCAGCGCAGGCCAGAGGCTGAGGAGGCGTGGCTTTGGTCCTAGACACGGCGGTGAAGACTACGTCTTCTCCCTGCTCACCGGCTACTGTGAGCCGCCCACCGGGGTGTCGCTGCGAGAAGGCCTCTACTTCAACCCCTACTTCCCTGGCCAGTCCATCGGCATGGCTCCTCCCATCTACGACGAGGTCTTGGAGTTTGATGATGGTGAGGTCCCTACCCTGAGGGTAGGCACCCTGGGGCCTACTTTCCCCTCTGGGTCCTCCTTGGTTGGGACACTGTGTGCATGTCTGAGGCTTGTGGGCAGCCTTCACTGCCCTGTCCAGCTCAGGCCATTGTGTCCTGAGGGGGTCCCATCCCTTTTGAAGCCTTGGGCAGGGACCCATCCACCATGGAAGGGGTGCTCTGGGGGCTATCCTAGGTTGGGCAGGGGCCCCAAGGGTAGCCTCACCACTTGTCCTTGGCCCAGGTACCCCAGCTACCATGTCCCAGGTAGCTAAGGACGTGTGTACCTTCCTGCGCTGGGCATCCGAGCCAGAGCATGACCATCGGAAACGCATGGGGCTCAAGGTGAAAGGATCGGGCAGGGGGGCACCGTGGGCCTGGCAGAGAGAGGGGCTGGGAGCTGGGCAGGTCCTTTCTGCCTGCCTTCTCTGAGCCTGTCTCATCCTCAGATGTTGATGATGATGGGCTTGCTGTTGCCTCTGCTCTACGCCATGAAGCGGCACAAGTGGTCAGTACTGAAGAGCCGGAAGCTGGCATATCGTCCACCCAAGTGACCCTGCTCAAGGTCTGCTTGCCATCCTGTTTGAATGGGCCTTCAAGCCAAGAAGCCACTGGGTCTCTTCAAACCCCAGCTGGCCCTTTGGCCAAGCCCCCTTCTCTGGGACACAAGGGGAGGGGGCAGGAGGCCGGGCTGGAGCTCCAGAGCCTTCAGCTTCTATCATGGAAATAAATTAAGTTTCTCAATAGACACACTTGGGCTATTGTGTGACGAGTGCAGTTAGCAGGAGACTCTGAGGAAGACCTTTTCCCTCGGAGCTCCCAGGAATGTCTCGTGCAGTGTGGCACTGACTGCGGGCGGGGGTGCCCTCCATTCTGGATGTGGGACAGGAAGCAGAGATCTGTTAGAGAAGGTGGCAGCTCTCGTTGGGGCAGGGAGCACCTGGCCACAGAGGTGAAAGGGCCTGGCTGGCCATGGCCCAGGGATCTGCAGAGAACCCAGCCAAGTGTCAGTGTTGAACCATTTGAAGGGAGCCCTTGGCCACATTCCAAAGGGAGGGGCTTGGCCTGCAGGAGGAGCTGAGGGAGCTGTTCTGTTGGGCTGGGCAAGTCTGGGAGAGGGAGACAGCTCTCACCTCTGCTTAGGAAACAGAGATAAGCAAGGCACCCCCACAGCGCGCTCTGGTCTCTTGGCTGCACAGCCAGAGGGGTCCCCTGAGAAAGGATCATGCTGGGGGGCTCGGGGAGTGCAGAGCTCCTGGCAGTTAACAGGCAGCTGAGGAGGGGGCTGCAGTGGGTCTGTCAGTGGCAGGAGGGCCATGGACATGTTGCTGCAGCAGCAGCACAGGGCTCTGGCTCAGGGCTCCCAAGTTTCTCCTGTCCCGGAAGGGAATTGGAGGCATCCTGGCTGGAGCAGCCCTAAGGAGTGGTGGCCAACTGGGAGGGCAGAGAGCGGAGAGGGAGAAGGGAAAGGGTGCATGCCTGAGGGGCTCTGGTGGCTGAGGGGAGGCATGGTGGCTGAGGGGGTGCTCATAGCGGGCCCTAGCCCAGTGGTCAGCAGTTGGGGTGGGGTGTAGGCTCTGCAAGCTTCTCTGTATGAAAATGTCTCAGCACCATGCCTGTAGGACGCACGGGACTTGGGTCCAAGTAAGTTCTTGTGTAGCTTACTGGACCCAGCTGGGCAGCCCTGCTGAGACAGACTCTGCCCCTCTCTCGGCCAAGCTTCCTGGGTGGAGCTGTGCCTGCTCTGCCTCCTCCCCGCTGCCTAGTCCACACAAAGAGGGGGCACTCAGCTGGCTCAGAAGAATCTTTAATGACTTTGGCTCGTGGCCCCTCCCCCCATCTTTGGATCTGTCACCAGGGAACAGTCAATGGAGGTCCCCTGAGAGGTTCAAGAGGGCATCCAGGGACCTCGGGCCTGGAAGGGAAGGACCGTCCTCTCTCCTTGTGACCTGGGGGTGGGGGGAAGACGGTCATTTTGCTGTTCTGCTGCCCTCCCCATCCCACCCCTCCCCCTCCTCTACTACCATGGGCGACTGCTGGGTAGAGGCTGCAGGAAGGGGGTCCCAAGCACAGGGCCTCTGGGTGCTACACATCTCACAGCCAGGCCGACTCGGGGCGTTGATGAAGGTGCAGGAAGGGCAGGGCCAGCCGGGCTGAGGAGGAGGGACAGTAGTTGCTGACCCCTTCCTTCCGATGCCCACAGCCACCCAGGCCCGCCTCACCTGGCTCCTGCCTACCTGAAGGGGGTTGGGGAGGCTGGAGCTGGCTGGCTGAGGCGCGCGGGGCAGCCCCAATGTCTGAGAAAACAGGCGGCCTAGTTCCCCATCCATCTTCTGGGGGCACTGAGGGCTGCGTCCTATGGTGGAAGTGGGGGGGCTCAGGGCCTTGTCAGCTGTACCCCACCTTCCTCACCCCAACTGACTGACCTGGAGCTTCTCGAGGGGCTGAGAGCAAGTAGAGGAAAGCGGGGTCCCTGTCCTGCCAGACCCCATAGGAGGCGAGGCTGCGCTCGGGCACGCACAGGCACTTGCCGATGACCCAGCGCTGCACAGCTGGCGGGAAGCCAAACTCCGAGAAGACCTGGAGCAGAGCGTCAGGGCCAGGCAGTGTCCCCAGGGTCCCTGCCTGCAGAGGGGCTCCCGGACCCTGTGCTCACCTGCTCCTGGAGGGCCGAGACGGTGCAGTGGGGGTGGACCTGAAGTGAGACGTGGGCAGAGGACGAAGCATCTTCCACTGTGACCTGTAGCCTGGGCCACAATTTCGGCTCAGAGGATGATGGGTGCAGGGAGGGTGGGGGAGGACAAAGTCCCAGGTCTCACCTGATGGGGCCAGGAGGGTAGCAGCTCTCCTGGAGCTGGACACTGAGGGCCACGTGACGCTGGGCCAGGATGGCTGCGGCCTGGGCTGCCCCCTTCTCATCTCCATCCTCAATAGCCTGTGCCAGGCGCCCTGCCAGCTCTTCTACAGGAGAGAGTGCACCATCTCAGCTGGGCATGGCTGCTTGCCCCACCCCCTTTGGCCACCTGCCTTTACCTTTCTCCATCAAGTCTCCAGAACTTGAGGGAACATCCATCTTGGGGGCCTTGAGTGTGGGCACTTCGGGGGGGCTGGGCGGGGAAACAGGACAGGTGTCTGGGCCCAGGGCTGGAGACAGATTGTCACCGCCTAGGAGGGAAGATGTGGGGTGAGCAGATGGTCTCCCGAGATCAGCCTCTCACCTGGGCCTCTGCCCTCTGCTATCAGGTGTCCGGGACCCGTGCCTCCTCCCTCCTTGCCTCAGCTCTGCCAGGGCTCTGCCTTGGCCACACTTTCAGCCGGGCCTTCCCTCAAGCCTTGGCCTTTCCAAGGGTCCCTGCTGACTCCTCTCAGAGCTGGAGCTGCACTTGTGCTCTGGAGCCTCTGGACCCTCTGCCATCTGGTCCCCCCAGGGCCCTTCTCCACGGAGGCTAGACTTCTCTTGGCCTCCACAGGCCCTCTCAGCCAGCCAGGGATATTCCCGACTCAGGAGAATCGAAGCAGGTGCAGAGGAGCCCTGCAGTCAGCTTGGCCCCCCCTTGGTGCCCTCAGGCACCTCCATCCCCTCCTTCCTCTACCATCAGCACATCTCAGACTTCTCCCATCCCAAACAAAGCCTCTCAGGCACTCTGCCCCGGGTGTCCTTATAGAGCTGGCTGCTCCGTCTCTCCCTCGTCCCTCCACGTAAAGCCCAGCCCGCCTGATTTGAGGCAGCTCAGGCCCTCAGAATTCTGAGCTCTCTGCCCACTGAAATAAGCAGGGCTCCCAAGCACCCAGCACCAGCCTGGCCTTCCTCAATGCATGCTCTTGCCTCAAGGCCTATATGCCCACTGCTCTCTGGCCACAGGGGTGCCACCTTCACCGCCTCCCTCTCACCTGACAATTCTATTTCCTCATTTATATCTGCCTCCCCTCTAGAACCAAAAGCTGTGCAAGAGCAGGAACTTGAAGTTTTATTCATGCTCCATCTCCAAAGCCTAAGGGAGTGCTGAGGCCAGGACGGTTCCAGGGAACCTCCTGGTGACAGACATGAGAAAGCTCCCCTTCCTCTGCAAACACTGCTGCCGGGCTGCAGCACGCCACGCCACGCCACGCCACGCTGTGTGGCTTTCTTCCCGCCCCTCTGGCAGCTCTTGGATGCCTCTGGGCTCTTCCAGCTGCCTCTTCTCTCCTGCTGACCTCGGTTAACCCTGCCCCCTCCCCCTCCCCCGATTATAAAAACGGGGCCACCTTCATGCTCTCCCAAACAGGACTCCTCTCTGGACCCAGTCTTTATGTCTCAACCACTAACTCTTCTAGTTAAACACCCACAAAACTCCATCCCCTAAGCATCTCCGGAAACATCCTTCTCTCCAGCCCTGTCTGCACCACACCCTACGAATGCCAACCTTTAGGAGCTCAAGCCGAGCCTGTCACTCTCCCACTGAATACTTTTCCCAGGTCCTGGGCCTGCTTGCTCCGCCCTCCACACTGGTCTGGTACTCCAGCCCCCGGCTCTGGGCCCGTCCCTTTCCCCATTTCCTCCTGGGAGCCTTCCCGGAAGGCCAGCAGTAGGTCCAGTGGGCCCAGCTTTCCCCACTACCTTCCCCATCCAAGCCCGAGGGGCCAGGGCTACTCCCGCTCTCCCAGCACAGCCCCTGGCCAACCACATGAACCTTTGCTCCATGGCACTGACCATTCTGTCCCTCCGCCGTGGCCCCTCGAACCAGGGCTGCCCACCGCTGGGCTTCCTGAGGGTTGAGGAAGTGCAGGCTTAGGGTGCCAGGCCCTCCGGGTGGAGGCTGCAGCTCGTGCTGGCTGGGACCTCGGACGGTGTAGGAGACGGACTCCAAAGGCCACTCCAAGCTGACCTGGGGACGGGAGAGGCCAAGTTCATGCCTCCCCGCAAGCACATGCTACATGGGACCGAAGGCACCAGGTAGCAGGGATGGGCCACTGCGCGGTCCTAAGCGCTTTAAGGCTTCTCTTACGAAACCGCACAGTAGTCCTATAAACGTGAGTGCCACCATTATCCCCGTTTACAGAGGAGGAGACGGAAGCGAGGAAGGTGGCCTGCTATGGGGAACTCCAGGGACAAGCGGAGGGGCCTGGCCGCCCCCACTCACCGCCCCGGGCCCCGCGCCCAGCAGCTCCAGCCGGAAGCGCCCGGGCCGCTCGGGGTCTGCGCTCAGCTGCAGCCTCCGTAGCTGCGCCTCAGCGTCTGGCCCGGCGGTCAGCGGCCTCACGACGGCGTGCACGGCCTGCAGCACCGTGGACGAACCCGGCTCCGAGGCCGCCGCCGCTCCGCCCGCCGGCGGCGCCATCTCCGGTCCAGCCGAGTCTCGGCCGTCCGACCTCGCTTCCGTGGGCTGGGACTGCCGGGCGCTTGTGCCGGCCGGAAACCGAGGTCGCGAGCCTGGGGTTCCGGATCGGCTAGCGGGTCGAAGCCCGAGGTGTAGGCGGGGGTGGGAGTGGAGGAGAGGGGGGGGATTGGACCGCCCGGCTTTGCCCAGGATATACTCGGTCTAAGGGACTCGGACACGGGTGGTGGAGGCTGGGTCCGGAGGCTTGTAGGGCCGGGGCAAAGTGTAATGGACGGATGCGCCGGCCAAGACTAGAGGGCAGGCGCGGGTCCCGTCGCCTTCAAGGCTAAGGCGAGCGTGAGAGCTGCAGCCCAGCGGCCCATGTCTCCCCGGGCGGGAGCCGGACGCCGCGCCCAGGCCTCTCCGGTGGTCGCCGCGCCCGCGCTCTGCAGCCTGGTCCCGCCCACGCCGCACAGATCCAGCAGCCTCTCCTGGGAACCCGGCGGCCACCGGGGGCGGGGCAAGCACGGAGCCGTGGCCAATGGGCTCTGGGAAGGAAGAAGGGTTCCGGCGGCGAGAAGAGTGACGGACAGGTGCTGCAGCCAGTAGCTGTAAAAGACAGGACTGAGCGGCGGGTAACGTCCCCAATGGCTCTCCGAGTTCTGAATCGCAGCGGCTGGAGCCGGCCATTCAGAGGCGTGGGGCCGGGCCTTGCGGGCGCTTGTTGTTGTCCGGCCGGAGGAGGCAGAGGTCGGTCGGTCGCTAGCTCGTTAGCTGAGGCGATCTGTGGCGGTCGGCGGGCAGGTCCATCGCGATAGTCGGACGTCGTGCAGGGGCGAGGGTATGTCGCGGTGGCAGCCCGGATCGGCCGGCACGGCCGGGAGTAACGGGATGTCGCCGCAGAGCTTCTTCCCCCGGATACAGTGCGGCCCGAGCGGAGGCCGCGGCGCCGCCCTCCGATCCTGAGGAGTCCGCGCTGCCCGGAGCCCGCACCGACTTCTCACCCGCATCGACACCAACCGACTTGACTCGGCCTGGCTCTGCCCGGCCAGATAGAGCGAAAAGCAAGCAAGTAGGTGTCCGTCCGGTGCTCGGCGTCGTATCGGGGCCTCCAGAACTACAGACCCCAGCAGGCCTCGCGCCGGCCCCTGCGCATGTCTGGGGTGCACGGCCTTCTGGGATTTGTAGTTCGCCGCGGCTAGGCTGGGGTTCCACTAGGCCGGGCCGTTCCGAGGCCGTGAGCCCTCCCTCCGTTCCCGAAGAAGCTGGGCACACTTTGGAGAACGGAGGAGCCTATAGGTTTCCTCTTCCCTTCGCTATAAAGCAGCCCGCAGAGCAGGGAAGATCGCGTAGTCCAGGTGACCTCAAGCCCGAGCCCCAGGTTCGGGGTTCCAAACCGGGATGGGGAGTGTTAAGAGACGAACCCAGCAGTCTTGGGGTGAACAGGATCCCTGTGGGCCCCCAGCCTGACCCCAGGACTCCAAAGAGGTGCAGGGGGCTGGACTTGCCACTCTCAGGTAACGGGATCTCATCGCCTGCTGCCAGTGCCTGGGCCTGGGCGCAGGCTGTGGGAGGGGCCTAGCTTGTTTACCTGGGCTTCGTTACCGGAGAGAAGGCTGCAGGTGAAGGGCCTGGGGCCAGATACCCATGGACTGGCCTCGGTTCCCCAGGGCAGCACCAGCCCCTCAGAGCACAGGACGCCCTCCCCAAGGACATGAAGCTGTTGGAGAACTCAAGCTTTGAGGCCATCAACTCACAGCTGACTGTGGAGACGGGAGATGCCCACATCATTGGCAGGTGAGGGTGGGGCTCTAGGAGCCGAGGCCCCAGAGCTCCCTCTGCCCCGGCCCTGAGTGGCACCAGGGGGTGGCATGCCCCACGGTCCCACCTGTATCCACCGTGCAGGATCGAGAGCTACTCGTGTAAGATGGCGGGAGACGACAAGCACATGTTCAAGCAGTTCTGCCAGGAAGGCCAACCGCACGTGCTGGAGGCCCTGTCCCCGCCCCAGACCTCGGGCCTCAGCCCCAGCAGGTGAGCCGGGGCAGGGCCTGCCCGCCGGGGGCTGTCGGGTGCAGGGCAGTGCTGGGCTGACGCTTGCTTCTCTGTGCAGACTGAGCAAGAGCCAAGGCGGCGAGGATGAGGGTCCCCTGAGCGACAAGTGCAGCCGCAAGACCCTCTTCTACCTGATCGCCACGCTCAACGAGTCCTTCCGCCCCGACTACGACTTCAGCGCGGCCCGCAGCCACGAGTTCAGCCGGGAGCCCAGCCTCAGCTGGGTGAGCCACAGCTGTTCACACTGTCCTCCCCGTTTTCCGTGGCCCCGGCCCCTCCCGTGCCTGCCGTCCCGGCACCCGGTCAGCCGAGCTGTGCCCGCCCATCCTAGGTGGTGAACGCCGTCAACTGCAGCCTGTTCTCGGCCGTGCGGGAGGACTTCAGGGCCCTGAAGCCGCAGCTGTGGAACGCCGTGGACGAGGAGATCTGCCTGGCCGAGTGCGACATCTACAGGTGGGCTGGCGTGCCTGCAGTGGGCGCTGGGTGCGGGCGCACCCGGGGCCTCACACCCATCTCACTCCACACCATCCAGCTACAACCCCGACTTGGACTCGGACCCGTTTGGGGAAGATGGCAGCCTCTGGTCCTTCAACTACTTCTTCTACAACAAGCGGCTCAAGCGGATCGTCTTCTTCAGCTGCCGCTCCATCAGGTTGGCGTCCGTCCCCCCCGCTCCCCCAGCTTCCTGTTAGGGCCCACCCCACTCCTGACTCTGTCCCCTCGGGGGCAGCAGCAGGCCAGGGTGGGCAGTTCTAAGACTGCTCCCTCACCTCCCCCAGTGGATCCACGTACACACCCTCCGAGGCAGGCAATGAGTTGGACATGGAGCTGGGGGAGGAGGAGGAGGAGCTCAGAGATGGAGGCAATGAGGGCGGATCCGAGGAGACCAGCCCCATGGAGGACAGGTGTGTGAAGGTGGCGGCACACGGGCTGCCCGGAGCGCGGGGTGGGCGGGACGGGGTGGGGCCCTTTGCCTGGTCTCCCAGGTGTTAGCTCCTCAAGGCCACTGTGCCCCCCGCTCAGAGTCCCCGTGATCTGTATGTGAGGAGGAGAAGCAGAGGCCCGGCTTCATCCGGCGTCACCAGGGCCTGGACTTGCCCACCTGAGGGGCCCGGGGCCTTCCCAGCGGCTGGCCAGACCCTGGCACGGCTCCAGCTCCAGCTCCAGCGCTGCCACCTCGCCCTTTGGTTCCAGCCTGCGGACGGCCACTCACCCCCCAGGCCCCGCTGCCCGCCTTGTGGCCGGACTGCACTGACAGCACGGGGCCTGGCGGGAACAGCCACTGCCCAGCCCCAACGAACTGACGAGGCGGGACGGCTGGACCACAGAGTTTATTTTTGTATTTTGTACCTGGGCCTGCACACTCCAACCCAAAGGGCCCGAGACCCAGCAGGCAGGCCCAGGCCCTCGGCGCCCACCTGTCCCCCCACTCGCCCACCGGGCAGCGTGCACTGAGTGTCACTTTGCTGCAGCTTGTTTGTTTCCAATAAAAGTTTATGTGACTTAACTGTGGCCCCGGGCTCTGTGTGGATGGGGGCGGGGCCTGCGCGGGGGCGGGGCCCCGTCCCCTGGTATCCTAGCAACAGCCCGCAGGGGCTGTTAAGCCGCCTGGACCGGAGGCCGCCAAAATGGAGACGGAGGTGTCCGAAGCAAGCGACCGGTTTTCGATGGAAGACAACCCCTTTTCGGTGGAAAGCAGCCTCTTTTCCATGGAGGGCAACTTCCTGACTCTGGAACCCGACCTCTACGACTCGGACAGCGACGACGTCCCGGACCCCGGGCTGCTGGAGGAGAAGGGTGAGCCGGCCGGGCCGCCCTCCGGCGGCTTCGGCGGGGACGCAGGGCGCCCCTGAAGGTGCCGGCCGCCCGCGGCCTCCTGCGGCGGGGCCGGGCCACACTGACGCCCCCGCCGGCCCGCAGAGCTGTCCTTCGCGAAGCTGGCCCCGCACCTCTTCATGCGGGGCGCCTGGAGGAAGACCTCCACCCCCAAGGCCCGCGCCCGCCAGCTGTGGAGGCTGCTGCGCCGAAGCCGGCACAGCTTCCTGGAGAAGGTGCGCCCGGCCCACGCCGTCCGCCCGGGGGCCTGTCCCCCGGCCCGGCGGCTCCCCGGGGTCCTCAGCGGGGTCCCCGCCAGCCCTCTCGGCGCCCCTGGGGGCGGGGGCACCTTCCCACCCCGCGGACTGACGGCCTGCCCCGCCTGCCGTCCCGCAGGAGAAGAAGTCCCAGATGCGCGTGGCCCGCCTGACGCACGGCCTGGAGCCGCTGCGCCGCCTGCAGGTGGCGGCCGGGCTGTGCTCCGTGGCGCAGGACCCGGTGGGGAGGTGCTTCGTGGTGCTGGACGGGGCGGGCCGCCTGCACCTGCACCGGCAGGACGGCTGGGGGCTCGGCACGCTGCAGGCCCCCGTGGCGCTCACGGGGCTGGCGGCCCTGCCGGGCCCGCTGGGCTCCGTGAGCCGCTTCGTGGGCTGGGGCCCCGCGGGGCTGGCCCTCCTGAAGCCGGACCTCAGCCTGCTGTGGCTGAGCGGGCCCAGCGCGGGCAGGCCGCTCCGCCGCCGCCGCCAGCCCGCCTGCTGCCTGCCGGTGCCGGCCCTGGGCCTGCTGCTGGTGGCGGAGGCGGGCGGCGGCCTGGCGCTCTGGAAGTTCCGCCTGGGGGGTCGCCGCCTGTCGCCCTGCGGGCCCTCGCTGCAGCCTCAGCCAAGCTCCAAGGCCGAGCTCACGCGCCTGGCCCTGGGGCCCCTGTCTCCCAACGCCGCCCTGCACTGCTTTGCGGCCTACGGCTCGGCCGTGCTCACCTTGGACCTGCAGGCCTGGGCGGTCATAGACGTGCGCCAGGATCTGCACAAAACGTGAGGGGGGCCCGGGGAGGGGGGCGCAGGGGCGCAGAGGCTCCGGGAGGCCACGCTGAGCCCCCGGGCCTCCCCCCAGCACCATCTCCGACCTGGTGTACTGCGGGGAGATGGAGGCCATGGTGACCGCGTCCCGAGACAGCACGGTGAAGGTGTGGGGGGCGGACTGGCAGATCCGGATGGTGTTCGTGGGCCACACAGGTACACCCCGCCCGCCCGCCCGCCCGCCCCCGTGGCTCCCGGCCCTCCTCTCTCCACCCAGCCGAGAGCGCTCTGCGCTGGAGGAACCTCGGCCGTCCCTGGCCCGGCGTCTCTCTCTGTCGAACCCGAGCTGGTACTTTCCCATCTCTCCATCCCGGGGCACCGAGTGACGCGCGCCCTCCCGCAGGCCCGGTGACGGCCCTGGCCGTGCTCCCCAGCACGACCCTGGTGCTGTCCGCCTCCCAGGATGGGACGCTCCGCACGTGGGACCTGCAGGCGGTGGCCCAGGTGGGCGAAGTGGTGCTGAACTGCTGGGACCAGGGCGCGCAGCCCGAGAGCGTGCACTGCCTGCTGGCGCCCGCCGGGCCCGGCTGGCCGGTGCTCTCGCTGCGCGCGGGCAGCGTGGAGCTGTGGAGCCTGCGCGAGCTGTACTCGCTGCTGGCGCAGCTGTCCGCGCCCGTCCTGCACCTGCACATGGCGCCCGAGCTGCCCCTGTCCACGCACCTGCCCGCCCGCCTCGTGTGCGCCTGCGCCGACGGCTCCGTCTACCTGGTGAGCCCCGACACCGGGCGCATCGTGACGGCGCTGCTGCTGGGGCCCGAGGACCGCGCCGCCGCCGTGGCCTACTGCCTGCCGCGCGAGGTGCTGTGGCTGCTGACGCGCGCCGGGCACCTGGTGCGCGCCAACGCGCTGTGCAGCCCCATGCGCGTGCTGCTGCGCGTGGGCCCGCGGCCGCACCCCGCGCCCCGGCCCTGCTGCCTGCACCTCTACAGCCACCTCACCGACCCCAGCAGCGCCTTCACCAGCTGGGAGATGGTGTGCCAACACCGGGGGGAGCTGGGCCGCAGCAACGTGCAAACCTTGAAGGACAAGAACAGGTAGGTGTGCCCGGCCGGCCGGCGTGGCTCAGCGGTTGAGCGTTGACCCAGGAGGAACCAAGAGGTCGCAGGTTCCATTCCCCCGTCAGGACACACAGGCCCGGGTTGCGGGCTGGTTCCCCTGTGGGGGGCGTGCAGGAGGCAGCCTGTCCATGATTCCCTTTCGTTGATTTTTCTCCCTCTCCCTCTACACAACCAATAAAAACATGGCGGTTTTTTTGTGGGTTTTTTTTTTTTTTTTTTAAAGAATGTATATTAAAAGGTAAGAACAGCCCTAATCAGTGTGGCTCAGTGGATAGAGCGTCAGCCTGTGGACTGAAAGGTCCAGGGTTTGATTTCCAGTCAAGGGCATGTACCATGGTTGCAGGCACAGCCCCAGTGCGGGGGAGGTGTGCAGGAGGCAGCTGGTTGATGTTTCTGACTCTATCCCTCTCCCTTCCTCTCTGTAAAAAATTAATAAAATATATACATATACATATACATACATATATATATATATACATACATATTTAATCTAAAAAAAATTTTTTTTTTAAAGAAAGAGCCCTGACCGATTTGGCTCAGTGGATAGAGCGTTGGCCTGCAGACTCAAGGGTCTCAGATTCAATTCCGGTCAAGGGCATGTACCTTGGTTGCAGGCACATCCCCAGTGGGGGTTGTGCAGGAGGCGGATGATCGATGTTTCTCTCTCATCGATGTTTCTGACTATCTCTCCCTCTCCCTTCTTCTCTGTAAAAAATCAATAAAATATTTTCTTAAAATAAATTTTAAAAAGAGAAAGAAAGGAACAGGCAGGTGTGGGAGCCGGCGGGGCTGGCGGCCTGCGGGCCGTGCCGACGGGCTGCGCGGCCGGCAGGTACCTGCCCGTGGTGGGCCACACGGACGGCACCCTGTCGGTGCTCAACTGGCAAACGTCGGCGCGCGCCTTCCACACGGAGGCGCACAGCCCGGGCCCGGTCACCGCCATCGCCTCCACCTGGAGCAGCATCGTGTCCTCCGGTCAGTACCCGCTCCCGCTCCCCTCCCCGGGCGGCCATCCCCTTCCCCGCACAAAGGCCCAGCGCCGGCTCCGCCCGCCGCCCGCCCGCAGGCGCGGACCTGACGGTGAAGCTGTGGCGCGTGTTCCCCTACTCGGAGGAGAGCCTGAGCCTGCTGCGCACCTTCTCCTGCTGCCACCCCGCGCTGGCGCTGTGCGCGCTCGGCAGGACCCTCATGGTGGCCTTCGAGGACCCCGACAGCGCCACCTACGGGCTGGTGCACTTTGACCTGCAGCACAGCCAGCGCTTCGACCACCGGCCCCAGGACGACCACCTGGACCACATCACTGGTGAGGGGGCGGGGCCGGGGGTGGTGCTTTTTATATATATATTTTTAAAAAAAATTTTTTTTAAATATACTTTATTGATTTTACACAGAGAGGAATTGAGAGGGACAGAGAGTTAGAAACGTCGATGAGAGAGAAACACCGACCAGCTGCCTCTTGCACACCCCCCAATGGGGATGTGCCCGCTACCAAGGTACATGCCCCTGACCGGAATCGAACCCGGGACCTTTAAATCCGCAGTCCAACGCTCTATCCACTGAGCCAAACCGGTCCCAGCTAAATATATATATTTTAAATTGATTTCATGTCCTAAGTGGTTTGGCTCAGTGGATAGAGCGTCGGTCTGCAGACTGGAGGGTCCTGGGTTTGATTCCAAGCAAGGGCATGTACCCTAGTTGCAGGCACATCCCCAGTGGGAGGTGTGCAGGAGACAGCTGATTGGTGTTCCTCTCCCATCGGTGTTTCTAACTCTCTATCCCTCTCCCTTTCTCTCTGAAAAAAAAAAAAAAAAAAAATCAATAAAATATATTTTTTAAAGAATAAAAATAAATAAATTGATTTCACAAGAGGCAGAGAGGGGGAGAGGGAGATAGGAACATCCATGATGAGAGAGAATTATTGATCGGCTGCCTCCTGCACCCCCCAACTGGGGATGGAGCCTGCAACCGGGCATGTGCCCTTGACCCGAATCAAACCAGGGACCCTTCAGTCTGCAGGCTCTATCTACTGAGCCACACCGGCCAGGGCTGGCCCTGATTCTTGACTCCGAGCCTCGCCCCCAGGCCTGTGCTGCTGCCCCACGCTCAAGCTGTACGCCTCCTCCAGCCTGGATTGCACCATCCGGATCTGGACCTCGGATAACCACCTGCTGCGGTGGGCTGGGCCCTGAGGCCCGAGGGAGGGAGGGGGGAGCGAGGGGGGAGGAAGAGGGAGGAAGGGAAGGCCCGGCTGGGAGCCTGGGGGCAGCCAGCTGGGCTCCCCTTCCTCGCCCGCAGCGGAGTCTAGGGGCTGAACAGGGGACAGAGCCTCTGCCCCCCGCCCTGTACTTCCTGCTCTTTGGAGCAAGGCTGGCCTCCTGCCCTGGCCCCCCCTGTAGCCTCCTGCAGCTGAACGGAGCGCCTCAGGCTCTGACCTTCTCCAGCAACAATGGGGACCTGGTGCTGGCCCTGGGCTCCCGCCTCTGCCTGGTATCCCACAAGCTCTACCTGCCCACGACCTACCTGGTGAAGGTGCGCGGGGAGCCGGGCGGCCGGGCCGGCGGGCAGGCAGGCGGGGCTCCTCTGCACCAGCCTCCCGGCCGGCGGCTCCAGCTCCTTCCCCTGCTCAGAACCTGTGCCAGGAGGCCCTCGACATGCTGGACGACCCACCCCTGCCGCTCACGCTGACCAGCCTGGAGTCGCTGACCTCCGTCCAGCTGCAGAGGCTGACCAGCCTCCACGCGGCGAGCAGTTTCTGGACAGCCGGCAAGCCCGCGGAGCCAGCCTGGAGGCTCCCCGCCAGCTGCCCTGGCCCAAGGTCTGGCTGCATGCCCCCTGTCGCGGCCCTGGCACCCCCCTGCGGTCCCCTGCGCCCCCTCCGGGGCCCGGCCACCCTCCTGAACGACTGCCCGGCCTCCGTGCAGCCCGCTCAGTGCTCCCCCGTCGTCTCTGTCTGCAGCTCGGCCTCGTCCTTCCTCGAACGCGGGCCGGCGGTGCCTCAGCAGCCGCTCTCGAAGGAGGTGGGGTGGGTCCTGTGCCCCTCCCCGCCCCGAGGCCCAGGCTTGGGCCGCTCCCCTGGGGCAGGCCTGGGATCCCTGTGGTTCTCTGGGTAGCACATGGCAAGACTCTGGGAAGAATGGGCTGACCTCTGACCCCCGCCCCAGGACCTGAAACCCATATTTGCCCGGGACAAAGACCTTCAGGAGCTGAGGCGGGGCCAGGTGGTGCCCGCGGCCCGGCCCCCGCTCACCTGGCCGCAGCAGCTGGAGGCCTTCGACAACTACCTGTATCTGATCTACGGCCCGTCCCTGCTGGTGGGTGGGTGCCTCCCCGGCCCAGCCCCATCCTCCTTCCTGGGCCTGTGACACCAGCCCCGCCCGGCCTGCACCCCCAGGGCCTGCACCCCAAGACAGACTCCCAGCAGTGGACCAGCGTGGCCGCCGTCGCGGAGAAGAGCGGGGGTCTGCCGAGTGCCATCCCGAGTCTGGTGAAGGCGGGGGTCTGCATTGACTCCCCCAAAACGCTGCCCCCGCGGGACTGGGGGGCCCTGAGCCTGGGCGTCGCCCACCCTCCCCACGGCGTCTCGCCCATCCCACCCGCCCACAAGCAGGTCCACAGCAGGGCATCCCAGGTGAGGCCTCCCCGCCCCGCCGCCCCTCGGCCCCGCCGGCAGGGCCCCGCCCCCCGCCCTGACTCCTCCCCTGCCCCAGCTGCTGGCCCGCTCCTCCCTGAGCTCCTACCTGGGCCTCAGCGTGGACCTGCGGCTGCAGTCGGAGCGGCTCCTGGCAGAGAGGCCCAAGGCCCCACAGCCACTGTCTCGCTACAGGAAGGAGAGGGTGAGGGGCTGGCCAGGTGGGGTGCTGCCCGCCCAGGGCAGAGCTGCAGGGGGGCACGGAGCGCCCGCCCGGCTCTGAGCCCCTGGCCCGCCCCCAGGTCCCGCTGCTGGAGGAACGGCGGCCCAAGGAGCTGCTCTCTAACCTCAGGGGCTTCTTTCCTGCCTCAATTGAGCACTTCAAGGTGAGACACACATACACACACACACCCCCGAGGCCCTCCCTGCAGGAGTCACCGCTATGTGCTCCCCCTCCGCTCTCTTTATAAAAAAATGTGTCTTTGTATTGACTTCAGAGAGGGAGAGAGAGACAGGAACATCGTGATGAGAGAGAATGGTGGATCGGCTGCCTCCTGCACGGCCCACCCTGGGGACCGAGCCTGGCACCCTCCCATCTGCAGGCCGGCGCTCTATCCACTGAGCCGCACCGGCCGGGGCTTCCCCGATTCCTGAAGGCTCTCCACCTGTCCGTGTGTTGTGTTGGGGGGAGGGGCGTTCAGCGCATGGAGACCTGGCAGGAAGCTGGGCAGGTGGCAGGCACCCGGCCCGGCCTGGCCCGGCCCGGCCCTGGAACAGGGCAGAATTCGGGTCCTCGCCCGCCAGGCCGCACTGTCCCCCTAGAACCTGCCGAGGCCCGTCAACTTCCCAGGCTGGATCCCCAACTCCGCGGTGCTGCAGCAGCTGTGGCTGCCCCAGGAGGTCAGCGGCCTGGGCGCCCTCCCTCAGCTCGAGGACGGAAGCTCTGAGGCAAGGGCTGGGGCCGGGCCCGCCCTGCAGGCAGGGGAGGGGGGTGCCACTCGTGCCCGTGGCTAGCGGTGGCGTCCCCTCTGCAGCCAGGGGGCAGCCAGGAGGACCTGTGGCTGCTGCGGGCCAGGCGTGTCCTCACCCGGAGCCAGGTCGGGCGGTCAGGCGAGGAGGAGGACGAGGACCTGGGCCTGGACTGGAGCCTGGACTGGAGCTTGGACTACCAGAGCCCCTCCCCGGAGGGCTCCCCGGAGCCGGCCCCCGAGAAGCAGCCGGCGTCCTGGCTGAACCTCCTCAGGCAGATGAGAGCCGCCGAGGAGGCGCAGCCCTCCGAGGTCACCACGCCCCTGCTCAGGGCCGCCGTCCAGAGGTTCCAGGGCCTGATCCGGAGGCGCGCCCGGGACAGCATCAGCAGGACCGGGACCTTTCTGCGCCGCCACCGGTACCAGCGCGGGCACTCATTGTGGGAGGTGCGCTACGGGCATGTGCCCCGGTTCCTGCGCTTCTTCGTCATCCAGAACTGGTTCAAGAAGCTGTTCCCCCTCTTCACCCTGGAGGTTTGGGGGGCTGACGGGGGCGGGGCTCTGGGTGGGAGGGGGCGGGGCGCGGGGCGGGGCCTCAGCGCGGTCCTTGCAGGCGTACCCCGAGCTGGGCACGGTGGACGGCCTGGCGCTGGCGTTCATGGACCTGCTGAAGGAGGTCTCCTGGGAGGACCGCGTGCACATCCTGCGGGCGCTGCAGAGGCTGCTGCCCGAGATGAGCAGAAGCCTCTACAAGAAGCTGCAGGGGATCATCAAGTACCTGCTCAACATGGACCAGCCCCCCGACCTCCAGGTCCGCCCCGACCTTACCCCCCCCCCCCCGGCCCCCGCCCCGCCCCGCCCCGCCCCCTCCAGGCCCCAGACTGACCCTCGGCCTGTGGGGCTCAGGAGACCACCCAGAAGCACTTCGTGATGCTGGCCCTGCAGCTGCAGCTGGCCTGCTCCCTGGAGTCCCGCGAGGTGGTGCTGGAGCTCATGTCCTACCTGCTCTACTCGCCCGCCTCCTGCCGGTGAGGCCGCCCACCGCCCGCCCCCCTCCGCCCCCTCCTCCCTCCTCCACCCTCCGCCCTTCACCGCCCTCCTCCCTCCTCCGCCCCCCTCCGCCATCCGTCCCCCTCCGCCCCCCTCCAACCCCTCCGCCCCCCTCCGCCTCCCTCCGCCCCCCTCCGCCCTCCTCCCTTTGCCCTCCTCCCTCCGCCCTCCGCCCTCCCGCAGCCCACAGGGGTGGGAGGCGGGAGCTGGGGGACACGGGGACTGGGATGAGCCGCCGCCCTGTCCCAGGCCCGAGCTCCAGAAGCTGCTGGACGGGCTGGGCCTCCAGGACCCGGAGGGCGTCCTGTTCAGGGAGATGATGACCTGGGTGCCCGACCTGGACCTGCACTGCAAGGCCATGCTGCGCCGCTGCTGCTCCGAGAAGCTGGAGGAGATGATCCACGTCCTGGAGGTGGGGGGGTGGGTTAGGGGGTAAGGGGGGTCCTGCCCTCCGCCCTCCGCCTTCCCCCAGGGGCAGGGGAGAGCCAGGGGCCTGGCCTTGCTCTGGATCCACGCCCCGTCCTCCCGTCCGCCTCTCGGATCTCCTGCTCCTTCCTGGGAGGGAGTCTGCAGCGGGTCCGCCGTCCGGGAGCAGCACCCCCACCCGCCGCCCCCGCCCCGCCCCGCCCCGCCCGCAGGTAGAAGACTTGCAGCCGTCGGTGGCCAGGCTGTCGGACGTGCTGCCCAAGGTCTCCGAGACGGCGCTGTCGCAGGTCCTCTCGGAGCCCCTCGCCCTCCTCTCGGTGCCGCCCTCGCCCGCCCGCTCCTCCACGCTCTCCGTGTCCTGGACGCCCTCGCAGCTGGTGCTGCGCCGGGGGCAGGGCCCCGCCGCCCCGGAGCCCCCGGCGCGCCCCCGCCGCTCGCGCCGCACGCTGTCCGAGAGCCTGGTGCCCTTCTGCACCGTGCCCGACATCTACGTGCGCTCCTCCGCGCCCGACGCGCTGCTCGAGCGCCCGCTGCCGCTGGAGCAGACCGAGTGGTCGCGGTCCAAGGTCCTGGACCTGGGGCCCATCGACGCGCTCAACTTGTTCTGCGAGCTGAAGCGGAGGAGCTACCTGCAGGAGGAGGCCTGGGCCCTGCGGACGCCCCGGGTGCCGCCCAACGCCGTGGCGCCGCCGCCCCGCCGTCACGTGTGAGTGCGCCGCGCGGAGGGCGCCGGGCTCCCCGCGGGTGTGTGTGTGTGTGTGTGTGTGTGTGTGTGTGTGTGTGTGTGTGTGTGGCTGGGGGCCTGGCTCAGTCAAACCCATCTTCCTTTTTATTTTACTTTATTTTAAATATATCTTATTGATTTTTTACAGAGAGGAAAGGAGAGAGAGTTAGAAACATGGGTGAGAGAGAAACATCTATCAGCTGCCTCCTGCATACCCCCTCCTGGGGATGTGCCCTCAACCAAGATACATGCCCTTGACCGGAATCGAACCCGGGACGCTTCAGTCCGCAGGCTGATGCTCTATCCACTGAGCCGAACCGGTCTGAGCACTATTTTTATTTATTTTTTAATATATTTTTATTGATTTCAGAGAGGGAGAGAGAGAAACACCTCAATGATGAGAGAGAATCATCGATTGGCTGCCTCCCGTACGCCCCCGATTGGGCATCAAGTCTGAAACCCCCAAGGCATGTCCCTCTTGACTGGAGTCGAACCTGGGTCCCTGCAGCCAGCAGGCCGACGCTCTATCCACTGAGCAACCCCAGCCAGGGCTCACACCCACCTTCTTACCGCCCTAGGCTTGACCCCATTCTCAGGCTCCAGGAGACCAAGCACCGAAGATCTAGAATGAGACTGAGGGGTGAGTGGGGACAGGGGTAGAGATTGGACCCTGAGCTCCACCCCACCCCCACCCCAGCCTGGGCCCCCCGGGGCCTCAGCCTCCCCCCAAGGCCTCACCGCCCCGATGACTCCAGGCCAGCTGCTGGCCCGGCACCGGGAGGGCCTCGCCCTCGACGGCTCCCTCCGGACGCTGAAGCTGCCGCTGCCTCGGGTGGAACTGCGGCCGTTCCCCCTGGACTGGCCCCGGCCCGCCCGCCCGCTGCCGCCCCTGCTCCTGCAGCCGCCACTGCGGCGCTACTTCCTGCCCGACCTCGCAGACCCAGACTTCTTCGACTGACCCCGTTCCCAGCCCGCCCCTGCCCTCCAGCGGGGGGACAGGACACAGCTCCCCACGGGGCTGTCCGCCCCTGGCCAAGACGGGGAACTGGAATAAAATCCGGACAGAAAACTGGATGCCGAGACCGTCTTTGGGGGCCCCCAGGCGGGCAGGGAGGTCTGGCTGGTGGAGCAGGTGGGACAGGGGCGGGGTGGTGGTCAGCCCCGGGTGGGCCGGACCTGTGTGGGTTCCTCCCTGCTCAGGCATCAGCTGACATTTCTCTATCAGTTACTGAGGGCAAGAAGGGAGGGCGGGCTACCAGCCAGTGGTGGCCAGGTGTTCTGGGGGAAGGAGAGGGTCTGGGTGGCCACCCAAGGTACATGCCCTTGACCGGAATCGAACCTGGGGCCCTTCAGTCCACAGGCTGGCACTCTATCCACTGAGTCAAACCAGTTTTTGCCTTTAAAAAAAAAATATATATATATATATATATATATATATATATATATATATATTTTTTATTTCAGAGAGGAAGGAAGAGATAGAAACATCAATGATGAGAATCATTGACCGCCTGCCTCCCACAGGCCCCACACTGGGGATCGAGCCACAACCCTGGCATGTACCCTGTCCGGGAATCAAACTGTGACCTCCTGTTCATAGGTCGACGCTCAGCCCCTGAGCCAGGCGGGCCGGGCAGGGGCTGTGGTCCTTGGCTGCAGGTGAAGCCGGGAGTGGTTGGCATGTGGTTCCCTTCAGGCTAAGAAGGAAGAGTTGCTGAAGGGGCTCCACCTGTGTCATCCAAAAAGCAATGAAAGGGGCAGTTTCTTCAGGACGCTCGAACTTACCAGCAGGGGGCAGAGTTGCTCTGTGAAGTGCAGGGTCTGGAAGGTCTTGCAGGGACTCCCATGCTCGCTGGCTACCTGGCCACTGGGGAAGGGTGCTAGGGAAGAGTCTGGCGTTCACACCGTGGTTAGGGCAGCCAGGGCAGCTGCTGCTTTCCTGTGGGTTATGGCTGGCCTCCCGCCCCTTCACCGTCGTCCCCATGCTGTGCGGGGGTCTTGATGTGGGGCTGCTGTGTAAAGAGTTCTTTTGAGGCCAAGCTGGGCCAGGAGTGCCGCCTGGAGAGCTGCAGGGTGGAGCCATTTAAAAGGGGGTTTGTGCAGCCTACGGTGGTGAGCCACCACTGTTTTTTTCTGGTTTAAATGATAAAAGCAACAAAAGCTTTTAAAATTAAAAACACGAGTTGGCCAATGTAGCCCATTGGTTAGCGTGTTGACCCATGCACTGAAGGGTTGAGGGTTCGATTTCCCATGAAGAGCAGGCACCTGCGTTGCAGGTTCAATCCCTGGCCCCGGTTGGGGCTGTGTGGTAGGCACCAATCAATCGATGAGTCTCTCTCACATCCATGTTTTTTTTCTCTCTCCCCTCCCTTACTTCCACTCTCTAAACATCAATGGAGCCCTAACCGGTGTGGCTCAGTGGATAGAGCATCGGCCTGTGGACTGAAAGGTCGCAGGATCGATTCTGGTCAAGGGCATGTACCTTGGTTTTGAGCACATCCCCATTAGGGGGCGTGCAAGAGGCAGCTGATAGATGTTTCTCTCACTGATGTTTCTAACTATGCCTCTCCCTTCTTCTCTGTAAAAATAAAAAATCAATAAAATATATTAAAAAATAAAATAAAACAACAATAAAACAAAAACAAAACCACATGAGAAAGTAGGGCAAGTGTAAACAGGTTAAAAAAAAACACACCCACTAACCACAAATAAAAATATTAATATTTTAAAATACATATCAATATGCAATTATTTTTAAATTAAGTAATCAGTTAACTGAAATATAGCATTAAGAGTGAAAAGGCAGGCCACATGTAATTAAAAGTGACTCACCTCCAAAACATAGAACTACAAATCAATAAGAAAGATCACACAACCTAATGGGGAAAAAATTATACAAAAAGCCAGAATGGAATTTTCACTATAGAAGTCGAAATGGAAAAAAAAAAAAAAAGTTTACTCCACTTCCTGTGTGATCTTAGGTGAGTTACTGTAAGCCTCAATTTCCCCATCTATGAAAGGGGGACACCTCATAGAACTGCTGCGAGGATGAAATTAACTAGTACATCTCAACACTTAGGACCAGCTCAGCGCGGGGCATGCAGACAGAAAATGAAGCTGACCCCTTCCTCACATTATTGACAGGAGAAACCTCCAGATGATTTGAGTATTGGAATGTAGGAAATAAAAGGTAACCCTGCACTTAGAAGGGAAAGATAGATATATTTGCTGGGGAAAAAATGGATTGACGCTCCACCACTGAGCCACGCCATCCTGGCCAACTCTTGTAATTTTAATTTTAAAATTATTATTATTATTATTTTTTTTTACCTTTTCATTTCTCTTGGAAATATTTAAAGCTCCCTAGCTGGTGATTTCTGTCAACACTTCTGGACTACAAGGGGACCCTGAAGGTGCACATTTCTGTCTCTCTCAAAAGTGCCCACCAGAGGGCACCATTTACCTATGTGAGCCACAACATCTCCATTTCCCGAGAACCTTCTGCTTTCATGGGCTACATCGGTGTGTGGGGATCATGGAGTTCCCTTGGGAAGGTGGGCACCCTCTTCCTCAGCTCCCAAGGGACAGGTTAGGCTGGGATGGCGGCTGTGGAGTGCCCTTCTCATGGGTCTGCGTCCAGGGCCAATCCCAGCTCTTAGGCCTTATTACCTACAGGCGTCAGGGGCTGCTGTTCCCCGAGAGTGGCTCTCCTGGGTGTCCCTAGCAGTGGTCAGCAAAGTCAACAGAGCCAAATACCAACAGTACAATGATTGAAATTTCTTTTGAGAGCCAAATTTTTTAAAAATATATATTTTATTGATTTTTTACAGAGAGGAAGGGAGAGGGATAGAGAGAAACATCGATGAGAAACATCCATTAGCCGCCTCCTGCACACCCCCTACTGGGGATGTGCCCGCAACCAAGGTACATGCCCTTGACCGGAATCGAACCCAGGACCCCTCAGCCCGCAGGCTGATGCTCAATCCACTGAGGATGCCAATATCCATCTTTTTAAGGGGCTTGTAACCATGTAAAGGTAAAGTACATAATAACCCACGACAAAGAAATGGGGGGAACCTTATAATACGCAAGAAGAGAGGTCTCCCTAGCTGGTTGGGCGCAGTGGATAGGGCGCAGGCCTGAGGACGGAAGGGTTGGGGTTTGATTCCAGGCAAGGACGCATACAGCCCGATCCCCAGTAGGGGGTGTGCCGGAGGCAGCCGATCCATGATTCTCTCTGATATTTCTCTCTCTCCCTAGAATCAATAAAAAAGTATATATTTATATATACATAATATATAAAAATGAAAATGTATGCACAAAACGGGGTTAGGCTTGGAATGCAAGGCTGGTCTAACATGGGCAAGTCGATGTCATGGATCGTCTCTTCCAGCGAAGGTGGGCCTCTGCCCGGTCCAAGATGGGGGAGGCATGTGACGTCAGTCGCCAGGGGCTGTGGGCCATCCCAGGGGAAAGTGCCACTGAGCGGCCCCAACGTGTGTGCCTCCAGGAGCCCCAAAGCCCTGTCCTCCCACCCACCCAGGTAGGCGCTTCCGGCGGCACCTAGTCCCACAATGCCCCGCGCCTCGGCGTAGCCCCGCCCCGCACGCTTGCCCCGCCCCTTTAACAGAGTCCGCAGCCTCGGATTGGTCTTCATGGCTTCCGTGTTCCGGGCGGGCGGGCCCGAGGGCCCAGGGGCGGGGCGGGGAGGGGCGGGGCGCACTGGCCCGGGCGGTCGCGAGATGCCGGGAGGCGCGGGGCCGGCTGCGGCGGACGCGGCCTCGGGGGCCGGCGGCGTGGGCGCCGGGGGGCCGCCGGCTCCGGAGGCGGAGGCGGAGGCGGCCGAGCTCCTGCCCTTCCTGGCGCCCGGCGCGCGGGCGGACTTGCAGGCGGCGGCGGCGCGGCACGTGCTGGCGCTGACGGGCTCGGGGCCCGGCCGGACGCTGCTGGCCGGGCAGGCGGCGCTCCTGCGGGCGCTGGCGGCGCTGGCGGCGGCCCCCGCCCCGGCCCCGGCCCGCGACGCCGCCCGCGCCCTCGTCAACCTGGCCGCCGACCCCCGCCTCCACGAGCCGCTGCTGGCGGCCGCGCCAGCGCTGCCCGCCCGCCTGCTGGGCCGCGCGCTGGACCCGCAGTGGCCCTGGGCGGAGGAGGCGGCCGCCGCGCTGGCCAACCTCAGCCGCGAGCCGGCGCCGTGCGCCGCGCTGCTGGAGGCGCTGGCGGCCGCGGAGCCCGGGGAGGCCGGCCTGGGCCTGGAGCGGCTGGTGCGCGCGCTGTGCACGCCCGGCTACAATGCCCGCGCGCCCCTGCACTACCTGGCGCCGGTGCTCTCCAACCTCAGCCAGCGCCCCGCGGCCCGCGCCTTCCTGCTGGACCCGCACAGGTGAGCCCCTGCGGCCCGCGGGGGGCGGGGAGCGAGCAGGGACAGCACTGAGCGGCCCCTCCCTCCAGGTGCGTGGTCCAGCGGCTGCTGCCCCTCACCCAGGACCCAGACTCCACCGTGCGCAGGGGCGGGGTCGTGGGGACGCTGCGAAACTGCTGCTTCGAGCACCGTGAGTGGCGGTGGGGCAGGGTCATTGCTGTGGGAGGCAATGGAGGGGGAGGCTGAATTCTAGGGCCCCTCTAGACTGGAGTGGTCCCCATCCCTGTCTCTTACGCCCTCCAGGACACCACGAATGGTTGCTGGGGCCCGAGGTGGACATTCTCCCCTTCTTGCTACTGCCCCTGGCCGGGCCTGAGAACTTCTCTGAGGAGGAGATGGAGCGTGAGTGGCTCTCCTGGGTGGAGCCTCAGGCTTGGCGGGAGGGGAGGACAGTAGTGGGAGGGGGAGGAATTGTCCCCATCAGGGCCCCTTCCGAAGCCTCCTAGCGGGAGTGGCTGACAAGGGGGGGTGTCTGGCCTGGTGGCTCAGCTCAGGGACCCAGGGACTCCCACCTCCGCCGCTAGGCCTGCCCGTGGACCTGCAGTACCTGCCGCCAGACAAGCAGCGGGAGCCTGACGCCGACATCCGGAAGATGCTCATTGAGGCCATCATGCTGGTGAGCAGGGGCCCCGCCTAGGGGAAACCCCGCCCCCCAACATGTACGCCGGCATCTGGCTAAAGTCTGCTCTCTCTCTCAGCTGACGGCCACAGCACCTGGGCGGCGGCAGGTGAGGGACCAGGGAGCCTACCTGATCCTCCGAGAGCTGCACAGCTGGGAGCCTGAGTCTGACGTGCGGGGGGCTTGTGAGAAACTCATCCAGGTGGGTGCAGCGCTGGGGGGAGCGGGGAAGGGCACGCCCACGGGGTGCTGGCGCCTGCTCACCTGCCTCCGCTGCTGCAGGTGCTCATTGGGGATGAGCCGGAGCGGGGCATGGAGAACCTGCTGGAAGTGCAGGTGCCTGAGGATGTGGAGCGGCAGCTGCAGGAGCTGGACCGCCAGGAGCAGGAGCAGTGCCAGCGGGAGCAGCAGGAGCAGCAGTGCCAGCGGGAGCTATCTCCAGAGCCACGCTCGGAGGGGGCCGCGCCCACCTGAGGCACCTGCACAGACCACTGCCAGCTCCAGGCCCCCTTGACGAGCCGTCTGTCCTGGCCTCCCAGATCAGGCCATCCTGCAGCTGCCTGCAGGCCTCTGGGTCCCTTTGCTCCGAGGCTGTGCCCTCCTGGGAGGCAGAGCTGCACTTGAGCTCTGGGTTCAGGCTGAGGGCTCTAGGGCTAATGCTCCTTAGACATCGGCGGGTTGCGGGCACCTCCCTGTGCCCTGTTGCTTGAGCAACAATGCAGCTGGTGCCTGGCCAGCGTGGTTCAGTGTGTGAGCATTCGACCTACGAACCAGGAGGTCGCGGTTTGATTCCCGGTCCAGTCCGGTCCGGTCGGAGCACCTTGAGCCAGGTTGCGGGCTCCACCCCCAGCATGGGGCGAGGAGGAGGCAGCTGATCATGATTCTCATCATTGATGTTTCTATCTCTCGGCCCCTCTCCCTTCCTCTCTGAAATCAATAAAAATAATATATTTTTTTAAAATGCAACTTATTCAAAGGAGCTAGCCAGGTCCTGTGGCTCTCAGGTGCCTCCAGCGGGATGGCCCGGGAGCCACGCACCTCCTCCCAAGCTGAGTGCCCGTGGCCTGGACGTGGCAGCCTGAGAGGCGAGCGGGCGCTTCCCAGTCCCAGGGTTTCCACCGGGGTCGAGGCCGAGTCAGGTGTAAGCAGTGCCTCTTCCTGCCAGGCCCACCCACGTCCCTCCACCTGGGCCCTCTGCTGACCCTCCGCCTCCGTGGCCTGACCTGAGACCTTCACAGCGGCAGCCTGTCCCTGGGCTCTCTCAGAGCTGCCCCCCGCACCCCAGCCTGTCCTCGGAGCACTAGTGGGTGCTGCCTCCCCTCCATCCTCTCCCCCTTTCCACTTGACCCAGACCCTGTTCTTCCCGCAGCTCCCCTCCAGCACAAGACCCAGTCCCCTGCCCCCCACGGGTGGTCCCTCTACTTTGCATCCTCCCAGTAGTCACATGGCGGACCCTGGTGGGCGGTCAGTGTGGCCCTCACCCTCTACATTCCCTTCCTGGGCTCCCACCCCATGCCGTGCCATCTTTGGCATAGCACCCAAGTACTGCCCCCAGGCCCGGGCGCCCGGTCCTGTAGCCCAGCAAGGCTCCCTGGGACCCCAGACTGCCACCCCTCCTGTCCTCTGTCCCCTGCTGTTCCCAAAGCCACAGGTCTGCTCCCCCGTGCTAGCCCCTGGAGGCCAGTGCTCATGGGAGCCTGGTGCCCCCTGGTGTGGTCAACCCACTCCCCCTCCCCAAAGCTCTGGCCTGTGGGCGTTAAGGGGGCTCGCCAGTCCCCCCAGGCCGCTGGTTCACACCTCAGCTCCACAAAAGAAACGGTTTATGAGGCCTCCGCCCTGCCCACGCCCTGCCCTCAGCTGGCCAGGTGGTGGCCCAGCGCGCTCCTGAGGACGCTGGGGGGGCGCCCCGAAGGGGGCCGCCTGGCAACGCCCACCCAGAGGCTGGCCTTGGCCATGCCCCGGAGCCCCAGCCCCGCGGAGGCAGAGCTCGCCCCGCGGCTAGGGCGGGCCCCCGGGGGCGGGGGCGCTGGGCCAGAGGCACTCTTGGGGGTCCCCCTTTGCGGGGAGCGACGCAGCTGCAGAAGCGGCCTGGCGGGGTCGGAGTCCTCTCTGGGCTCCGCCGGGTTCTCTGCTGGGGACGCAGGGGGGGTCAGGGCGTGCGCTGAGGGGCGGCCAGCCCTCCCGCCCGCCCCCGGACCCCGCCCCACCTGGCGCCGCGCCGGGCACCGCGCGGAGGAGCGCGGGCGGGGCGGGCAGCATCCAGCGGTGCGCGGCCACCTGCCGCAGGTCCGGGCGCGCGCACGGCCGCAGCTGGAGCAGCGCGCGGATCAGGTCCTGGCACTCTGCGGGCGGGAGGCCAGGGCTGCAGCGCCGCCCCCGCCGCCCTCCCTCCCCCGGGGTGTCCACTGAGCCCCAACCCCGCCCGTCCCCGATGGAAGACCCGCACGGAGCCGGGGAGCCACCCTCCCAGCTCCCCCGTCACAGCGGGCGGGAGGGCTGGGTGACGGGGTGCCGGGCAGTCTGACTCTGTGCCCTCCTCCTGGCGCAGAACGGCCCGGGGGCCCGGGCGGCGGGCTCCCCTGGGGACAGGCCGGGCGAGAAGGCGGGGCCCCGGTCTCTCGCGGGGATTGGGGGGCCCGGGCGGCGGCCTCCACTGGGGACAGGCCGGGCTGTGGGCCCCGGGGCGGGCTCACCTGGGGACAGGCCGGGCGGGAAGGCGGGCCCCCGGCGCATCAGCAGCAGCATGCGGCGCGGCCGGCGCTCCTTGAAGGGCAGCCTCCCGGTCACCATGGCGAAGAGGATGACACCGCTGGGGCAGGGGCTCCTCGGGCCTGCCCCCCACCCTCCGGGGCCTGGCCGCCGGGCGCCCGGCGGGGGGCCACTCACAGGCTCCACATGTCCGCGCGCTCCCCGTTGTACTTCTTGCTCATGAGGATCTCGGGCGCCGTGTAGGCCACGGAGCCGCAGAAGGTGCTCAGCAGCGCGTTCTTGAGCGCCGACTGGTTGGCGAAGCCGAAGTCTGTGCAGGGGGCCGGGGGCGGGGCCGGCGGAGCACCCACCGGGGAGGGGGGTGAGGGAGAGGGCGCTGTGGGGAGGGGCTGAGCCGTGGGCATGGGGGTGGGGGTGCCTGCAGGGTGGCTGTAGGCAAAGTGGGGGGAGGGTGGCAGGTCACCCCAGTCTGGAGCAGACCCTGCAGTGAGTGTCCGGGTCAGCAGTCAGCACGGCCCCGGCGGGTGGGAGTGGGCTGGGCTCACCTGTCAGCTTCAGGAAGCCCTGGTCATCCAGCAGGATATTCTCACACTTGAGGTCCCTGCGTGGGGAAGCGCAGGTGGGGCTGGGCCTGGGCTCGGCGGGCCACCCTCGGGGCGGGCCGGGCGGGCCGGGCGGGCACCCTCACCGGTGCGGGCCGCCCTCGGTGCGGCCGGGGGGGAGGGGCGGGGGGGCGGGGGGGGCGGGGGGCGGGGGGGCAGGCGGGGCGGGCCCCTCACCGGTGCACGACGCCCGCGCTGTGGCAGTGGGCCACGGCGCTGACCAGCTGCCAGAACAGCCTGTGGGCCTCCTCCTCCTCCAGCCCGGGGCAGCGGCGGCGGTCGGACACGGTGTTGATGTGCTCCAGCAGGTCGCCGCGGCCCGCCAGCTCCAGGACCAGGTAGGCACGCTGGCTGTTGTGGTAGGTCTCGTACAGCTGCACCTGCGGGACCCCACCCGCCGCTAGCACCCCAGGAGGGGACCGACCGTCCGGTGCCCTCGCCGGGGGCGTCAGGAAGGGGAAGGAGGCAGGCCCGGGTGGGCGGCAGGTGCAGGAGGTCAGACAGCTGGGGGTCTGCCTACCACGTTCAGGTGCTTGTAGGTGGCATGGAGGGACGAGATCTCTCGGGGCAGGAACTTCTGGGCGAACTCCACGGGGGCCTCGGCAGTGGAGACGATCTTGATGGCCACCTGCAGGGCGGGTGGGAGCGGCTGACCGCAGCCCCCAGGCCAGGGGGTGACGGGCCGGGTCCCAGATCCTTGGTGCTCAGTGCTGACATGATGGGGCGGGGGAGGGGGTACACAGAATCCTGGGAGACAGCGCCCTCCTCTGTCCCCCTCCTGCCGGGGACACTTCCTCGGGGGGATCCCAGACGGCCAAGTGGCCAGCCAGCCTGTGGGCGCCTTGGCCTCCAGGGCGGGTGTGGGATCCGTTGGGAGAAAGCCAGAGAGGCTGGGAGGCGCCCGAGAAGCGTTAGGATGGGGCCCAGGAGGGAGGGCCGGGTTGCAGGACCCCCCGCGCCCCGGTCGGGCCGGGGAGCAGGCGGCTGCCTTACCATGCTGTGGCGCTTGCCCCGCAGGTCGGAGGCCAGCCTGGGGTTGTGCTGCATGCGCTCTTGCGTGGCGAAGGCCAGGTAGACTCTGGAGAAGGCCCCCGAGCCGATCTTCTTGGAGGAGAGCAGGTAGCCCTTGTCCCTGCACTCACGCACCTGGGCCATGAAGGTTTGCTGGTCCGGCTTCCGCCAGCCATTGCCCTTCATGGAGGGCAGGGCGCTGTGGACGGAGCTGGGGCTGTCCAGCTCTTGGGAGGCGAAGGAGGAGGGGGCGGTTGGCAGAGGCCTGGCTGGTGTCTGAGGAGCTGGGGTGACCGGGGCTGCGGGAGGCCAGGCGGGACCTGCTCCCCCTGGCGGCGTTGGGAGGCTTTGCTGGGGCTGGGGCAGAGGCAGGGGCGTGGCCAGGGCTGAGAGCTCAGGGTAAGGACTGAGGCTGTGGGGAGGGCCAGCTCTGGGGAAGAAGGGCAGGTTCTAGAAGGAGGGGTTCTAGAACTGCACCTGCATTGTGCCCTCAAAGGAGGGCCCTTCTGTCCCCAGGACCTGCCTGTCGAGAGCATCTTGCTGAAACCGGCCCTGTCCTGCGAAGGCCCCCGCCCCTCTCAGTGGTGAGAATCCCTGAGGGCTAGCGTCAGCGGGAAAAGACAACAGGTGCAGCACCTGTCTTAACTGCGCCCCTTCCTTGTCCTTTGGGAGGGCCCCATGCTGGCAGCGGGGGAGGGGAGCACCGGCCGTCCTCTGCTGAGGCCTGAAGCTTCTCCTGCCCCAAGCAAAGGCCCCCAGAGCTCTCTGCAGACTCCAGGACACAGCACCAAGGAAGTGAGGCCCCTGGGCCCACCCAATCCCTGCAGCTTCCGGAGAGAGCGGCCAACAGGGCCCTGCCCTCTCCTGCCCTCGAGAGTCTTCTGTGAGCAAAGGGAGTAGCAGGTGGCAGTGAGTGAGTGCCTACTGCGTGCCAGGTGCCGTGCGAAGCGGCCACAGTGGGTGCGCCTCCCCCCTCATAGCACAGACCACACCTGATGTGCCTGACCCAGGAGGCAGGCAGTGCACATTCCGGATCTAAAATCGGAGCGTAGCCAGGTGATGCCCATTTTACAGGTGACGGGACTGAGGCCCCCATACACAGTCTCTCTGCTATGAACTGGATGGCACGGACGGAGTACGGCAGCTCTGGGAGTGTCCCTCAGGGCCTGGGCGTGGTGGGGCTGGGTGTCTGTGGACCTGACTCGTCCCCCGCTGGGACTCCTGGTGGGTGGGGAGTGCCTGCTGCAGGGAGGCCTGGGCATGCTCTGCCTGCGAGGCCGAGGCTCCTTTTCTCACCCCTGTTGGACTGGGAGCTGTTCGGGAGCAAGGCTTGTGTTTGCTATTCCCTCACCCACAGCCTACGTCTGGCAAATTGCCTAGAACGGTGGTCGGCAAACTGTGGCTCTCGAGCCGCGGTTTGCCGCTCTGTTGACTAATGAATTTGCCGACCACTGCTTTAGGGAAAAACACTTAAAAAAAAAAACATTTTAATAATGTACTAATGTCTTTACCTGAAGTCAAAACTTCTGGGTAAGGGTAATGCCTTACGCAGTGGCCGGCAAACTCATTAGTCAACAGAGCCAAATATCAACAGTACAAAGATTGAAATTTCTTTTGAGAGTCAATTTTTTTAAAACTTAAACTTCTTCTAACACCTCTTCTTCAAAACAGACTCGCCCAGGCCATGATATTTTGTGGAAGAGCCACACTCAAGGGACCAAAGAGCTGCATGTGGCTTGCGAGCCGCAGTTTGCCAACCACGGGCCAAGAATATAACAAATGTGGATAAACTAGCTGGTTTGTTGCTGATCTTGGGGTTAGGAAAACAGCAGCCACTCCATGTATTCCAAGCAGAGGGCTAACCTGTTTTTGTTTTTGGTGGTTTTTTTTTTTTTTTTTTTAGTTTTTTTTCAGGGAGGAAGGGAGAGGGAGAGAGAGAAACATCAATGATGAGAGGATCATTGATTGGCTGCCTCCTGCCTCCCAGTTCATGGGTTGATGCTCAGGTGCAGCACACCGGCCGGGCTAGGGGGGATTTAAGATGGGGTTGCCATCAGGTACTGGAAGGTGTGGAGCGGGGCCCTGTCTAGGGCTAGAGCAGCACAAGGGGAAAACGTGGGGCTCCGGGCAAGGGTGGCTGTGCTGCTGGCCACACCCCTCTCATCTCCTGCTTCCACCAGGGCCCAGGACACACTGGAGGACAGCAAGTTGGTCCCCAGCCTCAGCCAACCTCCTTCTGCAAAGTCCGTCTTACCCTCCTCTTGCTCTGCACCCTAGCTCACCCCTCCATCCCAGGGAAGTGCAAGGAGCACCCAACGCAGGCTGGGCCTGATGCTGAGCTCTTGGAAGAAAAGAGCAGATATGGGCCTGTCGTAGAGCTGACTGACCGTGTGGGAGGGAGACGAGCTTAGCAATTTAATAGAAGTTAGAGGACAGCTGTGCTAGTGCTGGGCAGTGTGTGCGCTTGGGGACTGAATGGCTGAGTTGGGGAGAGGGTGGGGCCAGCAGGGCAGGCCGGGCTCTGGCCTTGGGGAGCATGGGCAGGGCTTCTGCAGGAGAGCAGGCCGTCCAGCCGTGAGCTTGGGAGAAGTCTCCTGTCCTGCTCCCTGGCAACTTCCACGTCCTATTTGACCTCTCCCCTCCAGCCAGTTGGGGGGTTGGGGCTCTTTCTGAGGTGCCAGCCACATCTGTCAGCACCTCAATCAGCCATCCGAGTTCTGTCCCGTCCCTACAAAAGAAACAGGCTGGCCTGGCTAGTGTGGCTCAGTGGTTGAGCATTGACCTATGAATCAGGAGATCACAGTTCAATTCCCGGTCAGAGCACATGCCTGGGTTGCATGCAACCAATCAATTATTCTCATCATCGATGTTTCTCCCTCTCCCTCTTTCTCTGAAATCAATAACAAATATATTAAAAAAAAAAAAAAAAAAAAAAAAAAAAAGAAAGAAAGAAAGAAAAAGAAAAGAAACAGCCTGAAGTCCTCTCCATGGAAGAATGCCCCTCCCCTCACTGTTGAGCTGCCACCTGCCCTCATATTGGAGCCCCACTTTGCCACCTTGCCTCCTCGCCCACAGCTCTCTGCAGACACTCGTTGTGCCACTGACCACTTCCTTCTCAAAACGCGCTGCTCACTTCCTGAGCTGCTAGTATGTCACTCCCTCCTTTATTTCGGTTTGTGAACACATCCAAGCAATTTCAGCCTCAGGATCTCTGCAGGTGCCTGTGTCTCTGCCCAGAACGTGGGCCCCTCTCCCAGGCTGGACGGCACCCCCTTATAGCGCATTGTGTGTCTTATGGGTCTTTACTTGTCTGTTGTCTGTCTGCCTCTCCAGACCCAAGGCCCCGAAGGAAGAGAACTGCTTGTCTTCACTTCCAGGATCTGCTGGCCTCGTGTGTGTGTGTGTGTGTGTGTGTGTGTGTGTGTGTGTACTAGGTATACCGGTTAACAATGCAGATTTTTTTCAATAGATGGAGTTACACATATGTTGATATATAAGCATATATAAGCAATTTGATATGTATGCTATTTTGTTGTATTGACAAGCTTCTAAACTTCATATGTCAAATTTTCTAAAGTTAGTGTTAACATCATAGATATTTGTCGAATTTGTGCCAAAAAAAAGAACATTTGTGGGAAGTTTTAAAAAATACATATTTTATTGATTTTTTTACAGAGAGGAAGGTAGAGGGATAGAGAGTTAGGAACATCAATGAGAGAGAAACATCAATCAGCTGCCTCCTGCACACTCCACACTGGGGATGCACACGCAACCAAGGTACATGCCCTTGACCAGGATCGAACCTGGGATCCCTCAGTTTGCAAGCCGATGCTCTATCCACTGAGCCAAACCGGTCAGGGTGGAAGTTGTACTTTTTTTTTTTTTTTTTAGTTTTAATTCATTACTGTATTTTGAAGAAAAGTGCTGCTGACAGTTATCTATACTTTGGGAAGCTTATGGTGAACATGCTCCATCTTAAGATACTTGTGAACGCTGGTTTAAACGCTTTAAACCAGTGTTTCCCAAACTTCTCTCATGATGAGAATCACCTGGTGGAGTTGTTAAAACACAGATTCCTGAATCCCAACTAAGAAGTGCTAAACTAGAATTTTTGAGAACATATAGGTAAAATTGCATACCTAACTTAGTGCTCTGTATATAACATCTGTCTTAGAGCACTAGTTAAGTATACAATTTTACCTATATGTTCCCAAAAATTCTAGTTTAGCACTTCTTAGTTGGGATTCAGGAATCTGTGTTTTAACAACACCACCAGGTGATTCTCATCATGAGAGAAGTTTGGGAAACACTGCTTTAAACCATTCAGATGTGAAAGACAAAGAACGTCCAGGTCAACCGAAAAAGTTTGAAGACCAACAATGACAAGCATTATTGGATGAAGATGTGTGTCAAACTCAAAAACAATTTGCAGAAAGTTTAAATGTTGCTCAGCAAACAATTTCCGATTGTTTACAAGCAATGGGAAAGATTTTAAAGGAAGGAAAATGGGTGCCACATCAACTGAACGAAAGACAAATGGAAAACCGAAAAGTCATCAGTAAAATGTTGCTTCAATGGCACGAAAGCAAGTCTTCTTTGCATCGAATTGTGACTGGCGATGAAAAGTGGATTTATTCTGAGAATCCCAAACGCACAAAATCATAGGTTGATCCAGGTCAACCATCAACATCGGCTGCCAGGCCAGTTCACTTCGGAAAGAAGACAATGCTCTGCGTTTGGTGGGATCGGGAAGGTGTGGTGTATTATGAGCTTCTCAGACCAGGTGAAACCATTAATACTGATTGCTACTGACAACAATCAATTTGAACCATGCTTTGATTGTAAAACAACCAGAATGGGCCACAAGACTGGGCAAAGTAATTTTGCTCTATGATGATCCACCATCACTTCAAAACAAGCTAAAGACACGTTAAAAGATCTTGCCTGGGAAGTATTAGCCCACCCACCGTATTCACCAGACTTTTCTCATTCAGATGACCACTTGTTCCGATCGATGGCACACGCACTTTCTGAGCAGCACTTTTAAGACGCACGAGGAAATGGAAAATGGGATCTCTGAATGGTCTGCCTCAAAACAAGAGTTCTATTGGGACAGTATCAACCAGTTACCTGACAGATGGGGAAACGTGTAGCTAGCGACGGACATTACTTTGAATGATGCACTGTTGATGTTTCTCTTGAAATTATCGTGTTTTCTTCGATTACAAAACCCGCACTATTAACCGGTTGATGGTTAATCCTCACTATTAACCGGTATGCCCGCACCTGTTGGAGGAGAGGTCGGTGGCCTCGGGATCTCGGGTGCGGGCTGGTTGGTGGGTGTCCAGTGTGCGTGCTCACAGGTGGGATACGGAGCACAGAGCCCCGGTGCCTAGGTCGCGGCCAACTGGCATGTGTACTGAGCTCGCGTCTCGGGTGGGTTCCCTGTTGTGCGGGACGGTGCCTTGTGTGCGGGGGCCGTGGGGGTGTCAGTGTCCGGGGAACGCGGAAGAGAGTGAGCAAGGAGCCCGCGTCCCGCACGGAGGAAACCCGCGCCTGCGCGGTGCCGGCCCGAACCTGCGCCGCGGCCCAACAGTCAGGAGCGGAGGCCCAGGGCCGCCGGGGCGGGGCCGCGCGCGGGGCGGAGCTTGCGCACTGCTGTCCGCTGGGGCTCGGTGGGCGGGGTGCGGAGAGCGAGAGGAACGCGCCTCCGACCAATGAGCGCTGAGATCGCATGGGGGCGGGCCCGGGACGCCGCGCGCCGGGCCTCGGTTGGCGGAGAGCGGCCGAGGGGCGGGAACAACACGAAGCCCCGCCCACTCGCGCGCGGCAGGGCGGGAGGGCTGCACCCCGGCGGCGGCGGCCGCGGCTCCTGAGGTAAACGGCGGGCGGGGACCCCGGCCCTCCGGCCTCGCCCGGGGAGACGCCCCTCGGGGGCGCCTGGGCCCGAGAGCTGGGGGTGACGCCTCGTCCGGGCGGCGCCGGGTCCGGGGGGCGCTCCCCAAGGTCACCGGGGAGCGCGGGTAGGTGCCGGGTTTGCGGGACCGAGCCCGCCCCCTCCGGGCTCAGGTGCGCCGGTCCCCGCGGGCCAGGTGGCCGCGTCACCGCGCGGAAGAGCGGCTCGGGGCGCTGCCTCCGGCCCCCCGCTTCCTCACGCCGGTTCGGTGCTCGTCCCCTGCGCGGAGGGCCCAGTCCTAGCGCCTGTCACCTCCGGGGCCCGGCTCCACGGTCCTGCCCCCCACGGCACTGGGGGCCCCTCTGTGAAGCTGAGCCCGCACCGCCGGACCCTGCCTCCCGCCCCTTCTCCCGGGACACGGAGGGAAGCGAGGCCGAGAGGCAGGTGCTCGGCGGGTCACGAGGGCGGCGGGTCCGGGCGGCCGCGGCGGGGCGGGAGCCAGACCTCGCTGGGCGAGCGCCGTCCGGCCCCGCCAGGATCGGGGCTCCGGGGCCCCGGCCGGGATCGGGGTTCCGGAGCCCCGGCCGGGATCGGGATTCTGGGGCCCCGCCGGGATCGGGGCTCCGGTTCCCACAGCGGGAGGCCGGAGGAGAGGGCTCTGGGAGCAGGGAGTCCCACCTGCAGCCTCCCTCGCAGGAGTTCCCCTTGGGGGTCGGGGGGGTACAGGGCGCTGGGGGGGGCCCTGGAGGGGTGGGCCCCGGAGGCAGGGCCTTTGGAAAGGGGTGCTGGTGGGAGTGCTGGGGAGAAGGAGGCCCAGGAGGGAGGTGCTGGCGCCGGCGGGCTTGGGCGGGAGGGGTCCGGGGGAAGGCGCCCCAGGAGGCCACGCAGGGACCCGCGGGTGGGTGGTTGCTGGGCACCCACAGTCTGGCGCCGGCAGGGAGCAGGCAGGTGCCGGGGCCTCGCGTTGGTGTCGGAACCCAGTGACCTAAGCGGAGCTGCCTGGCTTCCGGGCACCCCTGTCCGCCCGGGGTCTCTGTGGGTGTCCAGTGTGGGTGCTCATGTGTGAGATGCAGAGCACACGTGTGTGCTTGGCGGGGCTGCCTGGCGCTGCACGGGGCAGGCATGTGTCTGCGAGTGGGCGGCAGTGCCCCAGCCCGTCTCTGATGGCCCCTCTGTGGGTGGCGTCTTGTGTGCGGGCTCCTGGGGGGTGTCAGTGTCCGAGGGGGACTCAGAGGCGGAGCCCGAGGGGCCAGGCGCACTCGCTTCAGGGCTGACCTAAACAGCAGACACTTATTGCCTTTCCTTTTTTTAAAATTAAAAAAAAAATTATTTCAGAGGGGAAGGGAGAGGGAGAGAGAATCATTGATTGGCTGCTTCCTGCATGCCCCACACTGGGAACCAGCTCACAACCTGGGCGTGTGCCCTGACTGGGAATCCAACCGTGAGCTCCTATTCATCATGGATTGATGCTCAACCACTGAGCACACTGGCTGGGTAGATACTTAATTTTTTTTCTTCTCTTCATTTTTTTATTGTTTGAAGGATTACACATAGAAGTACATGTGTCTCCTTTTTTCCCCCTTGACCTTCCCCCAGCCTCCGTACCCCGCCCCATATGCCTTCACCTTCTCCCCTCCCCCCCCATGTCTTGTATCCATTGGTTATGTTTATATGCATGTATACAAGTCCTTTGGTTGATCTCTTACAGGCCCCCCCAATCTCCTTGCCTTCCTGCTATAGTTTGACAGTCTGTTCAATGGTTCTTTACCTCTATATCTATTTTTCCCCCATTTCTTTTCTTTGAAAAATCTTGCAATTTCAGTCTAGAAATAAACATATAATAACAAGCCGAAACCAGTTTGGCTCGGTGGATAGAGCGTCTGTCTGCGGACTGAAAGGTCCCAGGTTCAATTCTGGTCAAGGGCATGTACATTGGTTGCGAGCACATCCCCGGTAGGGGGTGTGCAGGAGGCAGCTGGTCGATGTTTCTAGCTCTCTATCTCTCTCCCTTCCTCTCTGTGAAAAATCAATAAAATATATATATTTTAAAAAAAGCATAACAAAAAACGTTTGAGTCCTAATTTCGGTGTCCAACAGTTCTGAGACCCAGTTTTAATGTCAAATAGTTCCTTATATGTACATGCCAGCAATGATATCTGTTGATGGACAGATGGTGGCAATGCAGGTCAGACTCTCTCTGGTTTGTTCCTGGGCAACCTGCAGCAACGGACAGCTACTGCCTGCTAGTGTGGCCAGACGTCGTTAGCGTCTTCCATCTCTGGGCTGTTTCTCCTCTTTTCTTCGTGGTGATACTTACCATCTTAAAGCCTGAAGCCAGTAGCCTGCCAGGGATCGCCCCGGGCAAAGTTCCTTTCTGGGGGCTCCGGGGAGGATCAGCTTCCTCCTGTTCTAGGTTGTTGGTAGAACTTGGTTCTCTGTGTGTGTAGGACTGAAGTCCCTGTCTGCTTACGGGCTATGAGCTGAGGGATGTTTCACGTCCCGGAGCCACCCACCTGCCTTGGCTCAGCCTCCTTCCTCCACCCCCAGAGCCAGGTGTGGAAGGTTGAGTCCTTCCGGTGCTTTGACTGCTTCTTCCTCCTCCTGCCATCTTCTTCCCCAGCTGGGATAGGTGGTCTGCTCTTAAGGACTCATGTGACTAGTCTGGACTCACCCACATAATCCAGGGGAACCTCCACCTCAGTCTGTGCCCTTAATCCCATCTGCTAGATCCCTTTTGCCCCCAAACCTACCATAGTCACAGGTTCTGGAGAGGACAGCCTTGGCACCTTTGGGAACATTATTCTGCCGCCCCGCACTGCCCAGTGTAACGGCCGAGGGACCAGGGACCCTGTGCAGATCTCTGGAATTCTCTCTGGTCCTAGAGCCTACAAATCCCGCAGGACCGAGGCCTCCCAGACCCCCAGCCATCTCCTCAGCCCCAGGTGTGTCGCAGCTCAGCCTGAAGTGCTCCTGGCGGAGAGCGGGGTGACTGTGGGCTCCTTGCCCGTCACTCCCGATATCCACCACCATTGGTTTTGTCGCTTCCCAGCTGTTTGGCTGGGAGGAAAAACGGGTCCGTTACGCCCACAGGGCTGGGAGCTGACGTTTCTTATGCTGACTGTTTGGGCAGGCTGAGCATAGCCCTTCGCACTCCTGTCAGAGGCCTTCCCAGCTGGGTATTGTTGGAGCTGGTTTAGCCCTTGTTTTGTCGAAGGCACTGGAGACAGACAGCTGTGGCTTTTCACGGGGCAAAGCCTCTGCCCAGGCACCGGCTGCCCTCCTCCTGGACTCAGACCAGGTCTGGGACCTCAGGATTAGGGTTCCCAGGAGGAGGTGCCCGCCTTGGAGAAGTGGGTTCTGTGGGCTGTTTCAGGAACCTCACCACCCCCTGACAGCCGTGGTGCTTTTCCACCCTCAGCCTTGTGGGGTTGGAGGTTTTGCCTTCTCCTTGCTCTGTCCAAGTGGAATATGTATTTTTATGTCTCGTTTTCCTTGAGATGTTCAGCTGCTTTCCAGGAAGAAAGCAGGGACGCCCAGTGGATGCCACCCTCTTCAAGCCAGCCTTCTCCATCTGCTTCCTGTCCGCCTGGGATCCTGGAAGTTCCTGGTCTGCTAATTTTCTCTCTCTTGTCTTCTAGTGCTCTTGTGAGTTTATTCTCTTAAGACACACCCCTCTCCGGTCCCTTCCCTGAGGTCTTGGTGCGGGTGAATGTGTAGGGCCCATCTGCCATCTTGAACCGGGATTCTCACTTATGTGTGATTCCCCAGGCTCCCCCGCCCATGTCACATGGGCTTCCACGCTGCCTCTTCCCGCCTGTGCACAGCCATGCTGCCGGCACCGCAGTCCTTGATGGCGGGGATGGAGGGCAATGGGGTCACCAGAGAGTAGAGGACACTTGTGTTAGGAAGCAGGTGGCTGCCACCTGCAGGCCGGGGCCCACTTCCTTTACAGCTCCTGGGAGAGAGTGGCAGAGGCCTGAGGGTGAGCAGGCCGTGGAGATCAGGGGCCCTGGCCCGGTTAATGGAGGTGGTTCTGTGTGGTGCTGGGAGGCACCTGATGTGGAAAGTTGCTGCTCTCCAATGTCGGGGGCTGGGCGGACTGCCATTTCAGGGGCTGCTTGTCCAGCCCCTCTCAGCCCCTAGGGGATCCTGGCTCTGAGCGGCTCAGGGCCCTGTTCTTGGCCCTCAGGTTTCCCTGCCACACACACACCCCAGGACCCCAGGCCTTAGTGCATCCTGGCGTCCCTCCAGAGTGAAGGCAGTGACCTTGCCTGCCAGGGATGGGCCTTGGGGGCCGACAGCTGGTGCAGGACCATGGGTGCCTGACAGGAGAGCTGGGACCTGCGGAGGGGAGGGTGCTCTTCCTCCCTGCGAGCTGCCAGATACAGCAGAGACCGCCCAGAACCCCGTGGTGAAGTTGTATTCTTTTCGCAGACATAGTGACTGCCCACCATGCGATCGAGGAGGCTGTGAATTCCGTATTGTGCCCTGGTTACGCCAGGTGTGAGAAGGCGCTGTCCATGTTCACGGGCGAGAGGAAGCCGAGACCTCGGAGACCCCCGCGATGAGCGAGCCCTACGTGAAGAGTGAGTGCAGTGGTGGCCAGCCTGGAGGCGCCCCACCCACCAGGTCTGGTCCTCCCCGGCCTGAGCACGCTGGGCTTTGTCGCTGCAGAGCTGTCCACCATCCTGCTGGACTCCGTCACCGACAAGGACCCTCTGGTGCAGGAGCAGGTGTGCGGCTCCCTGTGTGCCCTTGGGGAGTCGCAGCCGGAGGAGACGCTCAGCGCCTGCGAGGAGCACCTGCGGCAGCACGAAAAGGTGTGGGACCAGGCAGCCTTGCCGCTCTTGGGCGGTGTATTGAGATAGGGCTGCGGGCAGGGTCTGAAGGGAGGGCGGGCACAAAGCCAAAGTCCAAGCTCTCTCCAGGCTGGGCGTTTGGGCTGGGTGTGGGGCTGGGGGTTGGGATATCCCGAGACTGGGTGTTCAGCTCGGCAGCTCCTGCACCCGAGCCAAGGCCTAGTGTGGCCGTCCCCTTTCACTCATTGGTGGAGACTGGATGGCTCTCCCTGCCAGGTCTGTGCCGTCCCAACCAAGGGAGAGAAAGCCCTTCACCACCTACAATAACAGGAGTACGTGTACGGAGGTGGAGGTGGGCACACCCTCCATGGGGCTGCGGAGGGGGCCGGCCTCGCCTTGCTGCCTCCTTCAGACTGTACAGCCACACCTTCACTTAAGGGAGCACGATCTCTCTTTGGCATGCCTGGTGTTAGCATCAGTACTTCGGCGCCCTGTGGCCATTCCTCACTAAGAAAATGAGGGTGACTTGAACCCAAGCACTCAACACCATCGCTTTTGCTCTGAGAACCAATGGCTACTCAGTGGCCACGCGGCGGGGAGTGTAAGGGCCCTGGAGGCACTGGACAGAGGGAGGACTCACACCCGGGGCGGAGTGGCTTTTCAGCTCGCCTTCCAGGCCCTTCCTCAGTGGTTTCTCTCCTCAGCTGGCTCATCCTTACCGGACGATGATCCTGAGGGCCATGGAGACAATCGTGAGCAATCACATCAGCGAGCTGGACAAGGACATGGTCAGGGCCATCATCCTCCTGGCCTCCAGCGAGATGACCAAGGCCAAGGTCTGCGGCTGCTGGCCACGCCCCCTCAGAGGCCATGTGCTGCCCCTGCTGGATGTGGCCAGGGCTCAGGGCTTCTTTCTTGCCCAGCATGCTAGGATGTGGGTTCGGGTTGGCCCCTCGGTTTTGCACGCTGACTGCCCTCCTGGGTGGGGAGGGCCACCTGTCATTTCAGAGGTGGAAACCGAAGCAGAAAGTTCCTAAGCTCTCCGAGTGAATGTAGGGGCACCGGTGCCCGCAGCCGCTGTTTGGGGGATGGATCCAGGCTCAGGGGCCCCTCTCCCAGGGCTGTGCTCCTGCAGTGGCGCCTGGAACGGGTGCTGGGCTTGAGTCTCTGGCAGGCGCTCACAGGAGCCTGCTGAGGGCAGGGTGCGCATTGTGCCTCTCGGGCAAATGCAGGGTGAGGCCCGAAGGCTTTTCCTGGCTGGGATGACAGGTCACGTTTTCTCTGGGGTGGCAGGACCTGGTCTCTGACTGGCAGCAGGCTGCCAGCAGCGTGCTCGTGGCGGTGGGCAAGCGCTTCGTTGGCATGGTGATGGAGGAGCTGCTGGGCAAGTTCCAGCCCGGGGTCCTGCCGCACTACTTCGTGGTGCAGACGCTGGCCAATCTCTCCGTCTTCAATGGTAGGTGTCGACTGGGCCTGCACCCTTCACCCCGTTCTCGGGCGAGCCGTGAGTCCTGCTGGCACCTCTGTTCTCCTGTCTCAGCAGCCTCGCCGCCTGCCTCGGGCTGAGCAGACAGAGCTCAAGGCCCTGCAGCGTGTGGTGGCATGAGGTGTGGGGAGACAGGCGGGGTGGTGCAGGCTGCTGTGACACCGTCTGTTGCAGTGTTCGGCATGGTGCCCTTCCTGACGTCCGTCCTGAGCACCATGCTGCCCATGCTGGGCATGGCCAAGCACGACTCCATGCGGGTGGTGTTCTGCTGTGGTGAGTCAGGGCCTCCAGGGCAGCTGGGTCTTTAAAGGGTGGGGGCTGGTCGCTGCCTGACTCCTCTTTGACCTTTTGTCCTCAGGGCTCCTTTGTTGGGGCCATGGTCCTTCAGGCTTCAGGAGGAGGGTGGGACAGTGAGAGGAAGGTGTCTGGTCTCTCTGTGTCTGTGTTCTTGGTGTATGAGGACACAGTCCTGTTGTATTAGGGTCCGTCCCACTGTGACCACATTTTTACTCATATCTGCAAAGACCCTATTTCCAAAAAGGCCCTGTCCTGAGGGCTTGGACATGAACTTGGGGGGACAGTGCTTGCCCAGTGTAGTCCAGGAATCCCAGCCTGGCCGGTGCTCTGGGGTGGTCATCGGTTTGGAAGAAACAGCACGCACACTAGGTGTGAAGTCCGAGGCCACTCGCCACTCACTGCCCGGTTGCCGCAGCCCTGCAGCGCTTCAGCGAGAGCACCCTCGAGTACTTGGCCAGCCTGGACCAAGCCCCAGACCCCACAGTCAGGAAGGACACCTTTGCCTCCGACATCAGCAGTGCCTATGACACCCTCTTTCACCACTGGCTGCAGAGCCGCGAAGCCAAGGTATGCCTCACCTTGCTGGACACCCCCTCCCACCCAAGCCTGCCCACCCAGGCCCCTCCCACCACCTGGGCCTCCTGCTCTTCTGCGGGAGGGATGGACCTGTCTGGTACACTTGTCCCCATCCAGTGCCCTTCAGGCAGGAGTGGGACCTCATTAGGGAGGAGATGTGCCCTGTGCAGTCTCACCTGCAGGTCCCTTAGGGTGTACTGACTTCTTCTTCTTCTTCTTTTTTTTTTTTTTTTTAATATATTTTATTGATATTTTACAGAGAGGAGGAAGGGAGAGAGATAGAGAGCTAGAAACGTCGATGAGAGAGGAACATCTACCAGCTGCCTCTTGCACACCCCCCACTGGGGATGTGCCCGCAACCAATGTACATGCTCTTGACCGGAATCGAACCTGGGACCCTTCAGTCTGCAGACCGACGCTCTACCACTGAGCCAAACCGATTTCGGCTGGGTGTACTGACTTCTGAGCCCTAGTTGCCATGGACACCAGCTCCTGTCCTCACCCCATGATGCCTTGGGGGAGGGCGAGGAGTGGTGACAGCACATGGCCTAGCCCCATTAGGACCCTGTCATGTGGTTTCCTCCCATCAGCCCTAAACTCTTGGTGAATGAGCACTTTGCCACTCGGCCCCCAGTGGCTGTGAGTGCTGCTGCATGGTGTGTCCTGCTTCCCCTTCAGCTCCGGCTTGCTGTGGTGGAGGCCCTGGGACCCATGAGCCACTTGCTGCCCAGCGAGAAGCTGGAGGAGCAGCTCCCCAAGCTCCTGCTGGGCGTTCTGGCCCTCTACAAGAAGCACGCCGAGACCTCCCACGTGTCCAAGGTGAGAGCTCAGCAGGGTCTGGTCAAGAACATCCCCTCCGCTGGAGCAGCAGACCTGCACTACTGCTCTCGCCAGGTCCCCTTTCCTGATCCCTCCCCCCTCTGACTTCTAGGGGTGGGGGCAGGGCTGGGGGCTTCAGGTGGGACTGACGGCCCATCTGCCCAGCAGAGCCTGGGCCAGATCCTCGAGGCGGCCGTGAGCGTGGGCAGCCGCACGCTGGAGGTCCAGCTGGATTCACTCCTGGCTGCTCTGCACGCTCAGGTAGGCTGCAGGGTGGTGCTGTGGAGGCACAGTGACACGGGGTGAGTTGCAGGGAGCACTCTGGGGGCCCCTGGGAGGGCCTGGTCTGGTGAGAGGTGTGGAGGTCACGGGAACTTGGGGGCAGGGCTCCTGTGTCACATGGACATGGATTAGGGAAATAGCCTCTGATCTCAGTTGATGCCGAGAAAGCTTTTGATGAAGGTCAGCACCCAGTTATCCTTAGGACTCTTAGCTGCTGGGTTCTGATAGTTTATTTACCCACACCCTCCGCGTGCGTCACACTGAGTAGGAGACAGTCATGTTCCTGTCAGGGTCAAGGGCATGAAGAACCCGCTCATCTCAGTTCTAGGAAGAGGAAGACAAATGGGACTGCTTGGCTTGGTGAGAGGATGATGGGTGTGAGGAGGTCCTCATCATTGCATCCCAGGCCTGGTCCCTACTTTGTGCTTCCCCTCGGTGCTGACCTTTTATTTTTATTGTATTTTTTACTTAATATTTTTTTCTTTTTAAAAAATATATCTTATTGATTTTTTTATAGAGAAGAAGGGAAGGGGATAGAGAGTTAGAAACTTTGATCAGCTGCCTCCTGCACACTCCCCACTGGGGATGTGCCCGAAACCAAGGTACATGCCCTTGACTAGAATCGAACCTGGGACCTTTCAGTTTGCAGGCTGACACTCTATCCACTGAGCCAAACTAGTTAGGGCTACTTAATATTTTTTTATTGATTTCAGAGAGGACGGGAGAGGAAGAGAGAGAGATAGAAACATCAGTGATGAGAGAGAATCAATGATTGGCTGCCTCCTGCATGCCCCCCACTGGGGATGGAGTCTGCAATCTGGGCATGTGCCCTGACTTGGATTCAAACCGTGATCTCCTGGTTCATGCTCAACCACTAACCCACACCAGCCCAGCTCTTATATATTATACTTTAAAAATTTTTTTTCTTTATTGATTAAGGTATTACACATATGTGTCCTTATTCCCACGTTACCCCCCACCCCCACCCTCATTCATACCCTTACCCACCTGTTGTCTGTACCCATTGATTAGGCTTATATGCATGCATATAAGTCCTTTGGTGGATCTCTTCTATACTTTTTAAATCACATTTTTAAAAGTTTTTGGCCTCCATTCAGGTAACTTACAAAGTGTGTATTCATTGCTGTTTATGCTATTGGTACGGCTTCCTGTCACCGTGGGGCTATTAGTAAGTTTTTGGGTAGTTGAGTTACATGTGGATTTTTGACTGGTTGGGGGTCAGCGCCCTTGATGCTGTGAGTTCAGGGGTCATCTGTATCAATGACTACTTGTTGCCTCTCCCGCCAAAGGGAGCTCTGTGAGGTTGGGTTCTGTCTGTTTGCTTACAGCTGTGTTCACCCCTAGCGTAGCTCCTGTCACCTGCAGGCACTCAGTGGTTCCTGTGTGGATGACTGTCACCCGAAATCATTCCCGTGGGCACTGAGTCAGCACAGCCCCGTGAGACCTCAGCACACACACCAACAGCATTCCTATGCACAGTAGTGACCCATGGACAGGACAAAAAAAAAGTCCTTTATTTTGGGGCTCTTTATATTTGTTTGCATGCAACATAGTTTAATTTTTACGTCATCCTAATCTGTCTTCTATTTTACAATGCAGGTTTCCTTATACTTAGACTCCTTGATTCCACACTTGCTTGTCAGATTCTCCCATTTCCTTGTACTTAAATTGTTGAATCCACCCGGAACTTATTTTAGGGAAAAGCGAGTGAGAATCCAGGTTGGCCTTTCTTCCACGTGACCACTCATTGGCATTAGTGACTGCTGTAACTGGTGGCTGTGAAACGCAGCACCTTAAACAGAAACTGTGTATCTTGCAGTCACATGGCTAGACACCCCGGAGCAGCTTGCCAGAGGCTCTGCCCGGGTCCTGGGTGGCTGCCCGCACTGCTAGGCTGTAGGCTCTGCTCCCATGGGGCTCCCTCTCGTGGCTGCAGGCAGAAGCATGGTTCTTGGCCACATGACTCTGCTTAGGACTGCTAGAGGGTCCTCAGGACCTGGCTCTGCTCTTCCAGAGAGGGAGCTTAGCAGAGAGCAGGCAGGAGGAGAGGTCAGGGCTCTCCAATGGAACCTCTAGTGCAGCACCTGTCACGTGTAAGCCCTGCCCCACCTGCTTCTCCAGCTCTGAGAACTGCCGGAGCACAACTGGGCAGGGCCTATGGGTCAGGGCTTTCCTGCACTGCCAGTCACCTCTCTGGCTCACAAGCTGGGCTCTACTGAAGCCAACAAACTCCTCTCCCTCGAGACAGCTCAGCCGTATGCATGGAAATCCCGTTAGCCTCCCTGTCTCCCTACCCCAGCCCACCCCCACCCCGCAGGGGAGGCCAGCCCCTGACCTGCCACTGGCTGTGGCTGGTTTGGGTAGGTGCCAGGGCCCTCAGCAGTGTGTGAGCTGGGTGCTTTGTCAGGAGCACGTGTGGCCTGCCCTCCTGCCCAGCCAGGCCCAGGGCAACAGTGCCATCGTCACCCCTGTCCCTGGCTGCAGATCTGTGTGCCTGTGGAGACTACCAGTCCCCTGGTGACAAGCAACCAGAAGGAGGTTCTGCGCTGCTTCACGGTGCTGGGTGAGTGGCTGCCGGGCCTGGGCATGGTCCACCTCTGCCTGCGCCTGTGTGGGGCTGACTCCAAGTGTGCCCCCTGTGGCGGGATTGGCGGTGTAGGCAGCAAGGAGCAGGGGCAAATTTTTACTGTCTGTGACTTCCCCTGCAGCGTGCTGCTCGCCCGAACGCCTGCTGGCCTTCCTGCTGCCCAAGCTGGACGCCAGCAATGAGAGGACCCGCGTGGGCACCCTGCAGGTTCTGAGGCACATCATCAACTCAGCCGGTGAGTGCACGGGGCAGTGCCTGTGAATCTGGGCGTCTCACTTTGAATTCTTTTTTTAAAATATATTTTATTGATTTTTTACAGAGAGGAAGAGAGAGGGATAGAGAGTTAGAAACATCGATGAGAGAGAATCATCGATCAGCTGCCTCTTGCACACCCCCCAACGGAATTGAACCTGGGACCTTTCAGTCCGCAGGCCGACGCTCTATCCACTGAGACAAACCGGTTTTGGCTCACTTTGAATTCTTTAAAAAGGTTCCCAACCTATTTTGCAAAATTGCAAATGTTTTGAAAAATTTGCCTCTGACATCGGCTGCAGATGCCGGATGTTGCATCCTGACCCTGGTGGGCATTGGCCATGTGCTGTGGTTGGATGGCCCAGAGTCACAAGATGAGACAGACCATGTCTGCAGCAGCTGCCCTGGAGGGACCATGGCTGGTTCCTCCAGGACCCTCAGCAAAGGTGCTCGCTCCTCCCCTTTCTTCTGGCCCCACTCATCGTTACTGAAGAATCTTGAGGGTCACACACTGGTCTTGGCTGGGCCTTCGGGGAAGTGGGGCCAGTTGTCCTGTAGAATGTGCCTAGGTCTGCTTGTGTCTGACAGTTTCCTCACAGTGGGACGGAAGGTTCAGGTTTCCTGCTTTGATGGCTGATTGCCTAGCACGGAGCTGGAGCCTATTTCGCACTGTGCTGTGTTCTCAGTGCGTCTTGAACTGCCGTTACCGCTTGCGTGCAGAGGCCACGTGAGGCCTGCAGTGTGGGCTGGGAGGGCTTTTTAACATGAACAGGCGGCAAAGGCGAGCAGAGGTGATGGAGACCTCACGCGGCCCTGCATCAGCGAGCAGCGAGGGTGCTGGCCCCGTCTCATGAGGTCAGGGTAGGGCCGGGTCGCTAATAGCACCGTGGATGAGACAGCTTGGAGAGGGGTAGGGACGGGGCAGTGGCAGCCCAGACAGACCCTGCCTGCAGCACACTGGCTCCTGAATAACGACCCCCACTCCATTGTTTCAGAATTCTTGTTTGGGACTTTTTATGTTTTGTATCATCTTTTCCCATCTTTTATATATATTTTTTTTTTTTTTTAAATAAATTTTTATTGTTCATATTATTACAAGTGTTCCTTTCCCCCCCCTTCCCACCCCACCCTCTGCCCTTTCCCCACTCCCCATTGTCCTCATCCATAGGTGCACAGTTTATGTTCAGTCTCTTCCCACATTCCCCTCTCCCCTTTTCCCCAAGAATCATTAGTTCACTCCCCTTCCATACCTCTGATTCTATTATATTCAACAGTTAATATTGTTCATCAGATTTTTTTTTTTTTAATTTCCTTGGTTTTTAGATTCACTTGTTGATAGTTACGTATTTGTTGTTCATAATTTTTATCTTTATTTACTTTCTCTTCTGAAAGAACCCCCTTCAGCAATTCATATAATTCTGGTTTGGTGGTGATGAACTCCTTTAGCTTTTTTTTATTAGTGAAGCTCTTTATCTGACCTTCGATTCTGAGTGATAGCTTTGCTGGGTAGAGTATTTTTGGCTGTAGGTTCTTGCTATTCATCACCTTGAATATTTCTTGCCATTCCCGTCTGGCCTGCATGGTTTCTATTGAGAAATCAGCTGACAATCGTATAGGTGCTCCTTTATAGGTAACCTCCTGCTTAGCTCTTGCTGCTTTTAATATTCTCTCTTTGTCCTTTGCTCTTGGAATCTTAATTATGATTTGTCTTGGTGTGGTCCTCTTTGGATTCCTCTTATTTGGAGTTCTGTGTGCTTCCTGGACTTGTAAGTTCAATTCTTTCACCAGGTGGGGGAAGTTTTCTGTCACTATTTCTTTCAGTATGTTTTCGATATCTTGCTCTCTCTCATCTTCTGGGACCCCCATGATTCTGATGTTGGATCGTTTGAAGTTGTCCCAGAGGTTTCTTACAGTATCTTCAATTTTCTGGATTCTCTTGCCTTCTAGCTTCTGCAGAGGAGTGTCTTCTGGCTCTTTATATTCCAAATCTTTGACTTGATTCTTGCGATCTTCTATTCTGTTTTTAGGACTCTGTATAATATTTTTTATTTCAGACAATGTATTCTTTATTTCTTGTTGATCCCTTTTCATATCCTCATAGGTCTCAATTATTTTATCGGCCTTTTCTAGGAAACTCTTGAAAAACCTTATAAGTATGGTTTTGAACTCTATATCCAGTCGCTTTTTGTCCTCCATTTCTTTTGTTTGTGATCTATTTGGTTTAGGCATTTTCGCAGACAGCTTTTCTGATGGGGCGGAGTTTCAGGGTGGAGCCTACAGCTTTGGCTTCCGTCAGCCCCGACCTATGCGACTCCTGAGACTCAGGGTCCTTTAGTACTTGTTGCAAGCGCCTCTGAGAGAAAGGTGCCCTCGATTTTCGCCTGCTACCAAACAGTGTAGGCTCTCCCGCAATGGGCCCGAAACTGGGGTTCAGTTCAGTTGGAAGTGGAGTTGGAGGTGGCGTTCAGAGCAGTCTGGAGCCCCTGTCTCCTTCCCGCCAGGGCAGTCCTAGGGCACAGCCGGCCGGCCCTTCTCTGCGCACAGTGTGCACGCCTCTGGGACCTCCTTTCGCCACTTCCCCAGGTTCCGCCTTACAGCCCAGCTCCCTATGGATGAGCCTGGGTCCCCGGGGTCTGGCCTAGAACGGAGGTTCAGAGCAGTTGGGGGCCCAGCACAATCGGAGCTTTTCTCTGCTTCCCGCTAGGGAACGCCAGCCAGGCACTCGGCCTCCCTCCTCTCTGGCTCCGTCCTCTCCGCGCGCCGCGTGTCTCCGTACCTTAGGCTTTTACAGCTCCTCCGCGCTTCCTTCTGGTTTTCTCCTTGCTTCTCGTTGTAGAATTTCCAGTCAGTCGACTTTCCTGTAGTTCTGGGTGATGTCCATTTTATATTTTAGTTGTATTTTATTGAAATTGTTGCGTGCGGCTGCGGCTAGGTGCCTATCCGAGCAGCCATCTTGGATTCTCCCCCATCTTTTATATTTTTAAAAAATATCTTTTAATTGATTTCAAAGGGGAAGAGAGAGGGAAAGAGATAGAAACATCAGTGTTGAGAGAGAATCATTGGACCTTTATACTTGATCAGTTTTGCTGGTTATAAAATTTTTGGTTCACATTTCCTTGACATCCTGTTGCCCTAAACTGCCCACCTTTCTAGCTTTTTAATGGGAAAAAATGTTATTTATCTCCTGGAGAGAAGTGGTGGGCTTCGCTTATGCACTTCCCTTTCCCCCAATGTGGAGGGCCATGCTGGGGCCGGGCCTGGCCACAGGGCCTTTAGGCTCCTGGTGATGAACAGGCCAGCTGGCGTCAGTCTCAATGGGGAGGCTGAGCCACCCGTTCGTTCGTTCGTTTGTTTCTTGCAGCTGCTCAAATGGAAGTTAAGAAGCCCTTCATCCTCTCCTCTATGAGGCTCCCTCTTCTGGACACCAACAGCAAAGTAAGGGGCGGGGCCAGCGGAGTTGGGCCCTCGGCTGCTGCAGAGAGTGGCGGGCCAGGATCTGCACCGGCTCTGACTGGGCGCGGCCCGCAGCCAGCCCTCAGCATCAGTGTGCACAGGTGTTGTGTGTCTGGGCGTCCCACGCCTTGCTTCTGACAGTTCCCAGGCACGAAGGTAGACACTGGTCCCAACACCACCCTCAGGTTCGAGAATTCTCTAGAAGGACTCCAGAACTCATGAGAGCTGCCGTTCTCAGTGTTGGCTCATTGCAATGAAAAGACAGAGCAACCTCAGCTGGGAAGGAAGCACATGGGGCAGGCCCACAATGGTGGGATGGGAGCCCCAGTCGCCCTGTCCCCGTGGAATCGTGGGCAGGGATATGACTGCACAGAGGCTGCCACTCCGGGGGGCCTCTGGCCTGCCTCAGGGTCTTTATTGGGGCTCCCATCATGTAGACCTCTGTTGCCAGCCCCTTGAAGGAGGAGCTGGAGCAATGTGGCCCTGGAGGAGGTGACCTGGCCGTGCCCTCACGTGGAGCCACTGCGGGGCTGGAAGGCAGGCTCAGGACTCCCAGGAGTTTTGGTGACAGCTGGCGATGGAGGGGCCTCCCTCTCACCCTTCAGAGGGAGGCCCCTCCATCGCCAGCTGGGGAGGGGTAGGAGGAGCCCGGCCCCGAACGTGAGGCACCACTCAGGTGCAGGCAGAGAAAAGGGCGAGACTCCTGTGTCCAGACTGGACTGTCCAGCCTGCCCCTCTGTGCAGGTGAAGCGGGCAGTGGTGCAGGTGATCAGCGCCATGGCCCATCATGGCTACCTGGAGCAGCCCGGGGGCGAGGCGATGCTGGAGTATATCGTGCAGCAGTGTGCACTGCCCCCCGACACCCAGGTAAGGGCCCTCCCCTGCTGGGGCGGGGACCTGTCGGCTCTGCTGGAGAGTGGGCACCAGAAGGTGCGTGGCCCCAGGTGGGGGCAGGCGGAGCGGGCCCAGCAGCTTTCTCTAGAGTCGGTTGGGGCCTCTGCACCCCAGTGGTCACGTCCTCAGACAGGAGAGTCAGAACAGGCACGGGCTCTCTTTGAGGCTTTTCTATTTAAAATGTTAATAAGCAAATCCCACTTTTCTGGAGGGAGAGCAAGCTAGACGCTGGTGAAAGAAACAGGCACTTCGGGGTGGTCTGCCATCCCTGCCGCCGCCAGCCTTGGGGAGCACGTGGCCTGGCCGCCTTCCGCTCGGGGCCTGGTCCCCTCAGGCGCTCACGGCTCCGTGTGTCTTCTCCTATATTCTGGCCACAGCCTCTGCCTGAGTTTGAGTTGGATTGTTTGTTCCTTGTTCTTGAGTAGTGAGCGTTCTCTATGAATTCTGGGTACAAGCTCTCGGTCAGATTTGGGGTTTGTAAAGATGTTCTGACACCTGTTGCATGGTGTCAACAGTGGAGCTGAAACAATTGGACAAATATGCAAAAAAATGAACCTCAGCCAAAACAAAAATTAATATTCAAAATGTATCCTGGACCTAAATCTAAAACCTAAAACTTAAAAACTTCTGGAAGACGACATAGGAGAAAGCCCTGGGTTAAGCGAGGCCTTACTAACTGGCATGGTCTATAAATTACAAAAAACAAAGCGATGAACTGGGCTTCTGGAACATTAAAACTGCCTTTGAAAGACACTGTAGCGTGTTTTCCAGGGCAGGTATGTTCTTGGCTGTGTCCTCATAGTTCTGCTCCTGATGGACTTGCAGTGGTCTTGCTGGCCCCTGTGAGATAGTTTGCCATTTCTATTTGGGTTCCTCATTAACCCAAAGTTCCCCTCAGGGTATCTAACCTTTTCTAGAGGAACGGCTTTTCGTGGCTATTGTAGATTTGTAACTTTATTGCATCATCCGCATTGAATCTGGCGAGGTATAGTTCCGCTTTTAAGAGTCTGTTCAGATACCTTTCTTGGCCTAATGGGTGGTCAGGCCTTCAGAGTTGTTTCTGTGTGTTTGGTGTATTTTTAGAGCGAGCTTACACATTGCAGTGCCAGGCCTGCACAGCCTAGTGTTTCTCCTTGGCTTGGACATCCCACGAGTGGTGTCAGCCTGCAGTCCTGCAGCTGCTGAGTGTGGCGCTGGGCGCTGTCCTCCGAAGCAGGAGTGGAAGGCCAGGCAGAGCCCTAGGAGGCTGGTCACTCATGGATGCACACGTCTCAGAGGCCCCATGCTGTCTGGAGGTTGTAGTCTGTTCCTGGTCCAAGTGGGCGTTCTCAGGAGGTGACGTCTCCAGGAAGGCCAGACGTCAGCAGGGCCAGAGTCGGGTGAGGCTACTCCTCAGGCAGGCAGTGGCCACAGGACATGCGCAGGGTTTCCTTTACTTTGGAGACTAGACCTAAGCCAGTGAGCCTGCTTTCTTGGGCGAGTTTAGTGCAGACGGCATTTCCCGTTCATGGGGCATGGCTATCCCCTGGGTGGTGGCTGTGCCGGGTCTGACCTCACAGCCCAGAGCCCTTGGCCCGGGAACCTTGGGTCACAGCCATGCTGTGTGCGCTCTACGTGCTCCTGCCTCGCCCCGTCCTCCAGCATCAGAAACCCAGTGGCGAGGAGGAGCGCTCGGCCGACAGCGTGCGTGACATCAGCGTCAGCACCCTCTACCTGGTCAGCACCACCGTGGACAGAATGAGCGAAGTGAGTGTGCGCAGCGCCGTGCCCCGCCCCGCCCCGGGACTGACCACGCCCTTCAGGCCCTTGGCCTACTGACTGGCCAAACCTTCCTGAGCTCCATGGGGCCTGCCGGGGTTTGTGAGGGTGGGGCCTCCCCGAGTCTGTGGCCCCTGCGGCTACACTGACTATGGCACTGCCCCTAGGTCCTCTGGCCGCACCTGCTCGAGTTCCTTACCCCCGTGCGCTTCACGGGGGCGCTGACCCCGCTCTGCCGGAGCCTCGTGCACTTGGCCCAGAAGAGGCAGGAGGCAGCAGCTGACGCCCCCCTCATCCAGTATGATGGCAACGGTGCGCAGCTGGTGTACAAGGCCTCAGGCCCCGCCCCTCTCTAGCCCCGCCCCTCTAGGTCCCTGCCCCTTGCTAACCCCGCCCCCACCCACCTCGCCCTGGAAGCAGCTCTGAGAGCCCTGTCTCCCTTGCAGTGACCCTGCCATCTCCATACGCCATAGCCACGAGGCTTCTGGTGAGCATGCAGCTCTCTCCGAGGGATCGGGAGAGGATTGGGCACTCCCCTCTGTCCCTGGGTCCCCGTGCTCTCGGCGCCGTCATGGCCGAGCAAAGAACGCTGCCTCTCAGTGGGGGCCAGACAGGCACTCCCACTTGGGTCTTGGGGAGCTGTGTCTTGGGGGCTTGTTGCCTCCACCCCAGTACCTCGTGGGCGGCCTTATGGTCTGGCATGGGCGCGAACTCCCCCCTGCGCCTCTGCAGACCGTGTCTTCCAGCCCCTACCTGGGGGGCAGCCGTGGGGCGGCCTCGCTGTGCCTCCTGAGCGTCCTGCATCGGGACATCCACCCTTTGCTGGGTCAGCGGTGGGCAACGACCATCCCCCTGCTGCTGGAGTACCTGGAAGGTGAGGCCCAGGAGGTGGGGCCCCTGCACCCCGCTATGCATGTCAGGGCAGCTCTGGCCTGTGAGGACCAGGGTTGCCTAATTGGGAAGAAGTAGCCTCCACTGGGGTTCAGAGAGGGTCTAGACAGCAGGCCCCAAGGGTGTTCCTGCTGGTGTCACTTGGGAGCACCTAGATGTGGGCCCCTCTGGGTTTCCTTTGTGCTCTGGAAGGTGGGGCGGGGCCAGGTGGGGGTGGTGGGTGGAACCTGGGCCAGGAGGGGGTACTGGGTGGGGCATGAGTCAGGTGGAAGGTACTGGGCGGGGCCTGAGCCTAGGCCAGGTTGGGGTGCTGGGTGGGACCTGAGTCAGGTGGGAGGTGCTGGGCGGGGCCTGGGCCAAGTGGGGGTGCTAGGTGGCACTAGTGAGTGTGAGTGTGTTCTTGTGTGCTGTGCACAGATGCAACCATATGGTGTGTGCAGTGTGCATGCATAATGAGCCAGGTGGGGGTGCCGGGCAGGGCCTGGGCTGGTGGGGGTGCTGGGTGGGACCTGAGCCAGGTGGGGGTGCTGGGTGGGACCTGGGACAGATGGGGGTGCTGGGTGGGGCCTGGGCTGGTGGGGGTGCTGGGTGGGACCTGAGCCAGGTGGGGGTGCTGGGTGGGACCTGGGCCAGGTGGGGGTGCTGGGTGGGGCCTGGGCTGGGTGTTCTGAACACTCCATTCTTGTCTGGAGTGACGGGTCTGCCTGGCAGGCTCACTGGTGATTGTCATTTCAGAACATACTGAGAAGACCCTGTCACAGAAGGAATGGGAGGAAAAGCTGTTGGTGGTGAGAGACGGGAGAAGAGACTGAGGTGTTGACAGCCTGGGTGGGGAGAGCTTGGGGGACTAGCTTTCTGGGGCTGGGCCACCTGCCTTGACTGAGTGGCATGCCTGGGGGAGGGACAGATAGATGTCTCTGGGGTGAGGACTGTCCCAGATTGCCCGGCTGCTGTGATAGCCAGATTGCAGGGGCTCTGTGCTGCCCAGCCACAGCGCCTCTGTCTGCCATTGCCTGGCCCAGATGTCATCACCCTCACCCATTGCATGTCTGCCTGGACTCGAGGGGCACCCACTACCTTTCAGAACCATGGCACAGGACCACCTCCCCAGCCTGTCCTGGGAGGCTGCGTTCCCAGCCTCATCGTTGCTCCTGCCTGTAGTTCCTTCGGGACAGTCTTGCTGTCGTGTCTGACAACACGTGGATCTGCCAGCTGAGCCTGGAGATGTGCAAGCAGCTACCCTGCTACAACGGGATGCCCCAGGAGAAGGTGCAGGCTTGGGGGAAGCCCCAGGAGGAGGTGGGCGAAGGTGGGGGGAGGAGCTCCAGGAGAAGGTGTGAGGGGAGCCCCAGGGGAAGGTGTGACGGGGAGAATCTCCAGGGGAAGATGGGGGGAAAGGGGAGAGCCCCAGGGGAAGGTGTGAGGGGCAGCCCCAGGGGAAGGTGTGAGGGGGAGCCCCAGGGGAAGGTGTGAGGGGAGCCCCAGGGGAAGGTGTGAGGGGCAGCCCCAGGGGAAGGTGTGAGGGGGAGCCCCAGGGGAAGGTGTGAGGGGGAGCCCCAGGGGAAGGTGTGAGGAGGAGCCCCAGGGGAAGGTGTGAGGAGGAGCCCAGGGGAAGGTGTGAGGAGGAGCCCCAGGGGAAGGTGTGAGGAGGAGCCCAGGGGAAGGTGTGAGGAGGAACCCAGGAGAAGGTGTGAGGGGGAGCCCCAGGGGAAGGTGTGAGGAGGAACCCAGGGGAAGGTGTGAGGGGAGCCCCAGGGGAAGGTGTGAGGAGGAACCCAGGGGAAGGTGTGAGGGGAGCCCCAGGGGAAGGTGTGAGGGGAGCCCCAGGGGAAGGTGTGAGGAGGAGCCCAGGGGAAGGTGTGAGGAGGAGCCCAGGGGAAGGTGTGAGGAGGAACCCAGGGGAAGGTGTGAGGAGGAGCCCAGGGTAAGGTGTGAGGAGGAACCCAGGGGAAGGTGTGAGGAGGAACCCAGGGGAAGGTGTGAGGGGAGCCCCAGGGGAAGGTGTGAGGGGAGCCCCAGGGGAAGGTGTGAGGGGGAGCCCCAGGGGAAGGTGTGTGAGGAGGAGCCCCAGGGGAAGGTGTGAGGAGGAGTCCCAGGGGAAGGTGTGAGGAGGAACCCAGGGGAAGGTGTGAGGAGGAACCCAGGGGAAGGTGTGAGGAGGAGCCCCAGGGGAAGGTGTGAGGAGGAACCCAGGGGAAGGTGTGAGGGGAGCCCCAGGGGAAGGTGTGAGGGGCAGCCCCAGGGGAAGGTGTGAGGGAGAGGATCTCCAGGGGAAGATGCGGGGGGGGGGGGGGGGGGGAGGGGGGGGGAGGGGGGGAGCCCCAGGAAAGGGTGCCAGGTGGGGGGCACCCTGGGAGAAAGTGTGGGGGAATAGTCTGTTGGGGTTTTCTGGGCATAGTCCTTAGGTCCAAGCTCCTGGGCTTTGATTCTGCGTCACTTGGTGCCTGAGCCTACCTCTGGGCCCTTGTGGCTCTGGCAGAGCGGAGAAGAGAAGGCCTGTGAGCCTCTGCACAGTGGCTGGTGGCTGGAGACTTCCCGCCAGGCAATGGCCAGAACCACAGGTTCCCAGCAGCGCCTCCCGCGTTGGCTGGCAGAGCCGGGCCTCCCTCCAGTGGGCACCAGCGCAGCTCTCCCTGGCTTTGCTGCAGAACTTCCTGTACAAATGTGTGGGGACCACCCTGGGTGCTGCTTCCAGTAAGGACGTGGTGAGGAAACTCCTTCAGGAGCTGCTGGAAACAGCCAGATACCAGGAGGAGGCCGAGCGTGAGGTGCCAGCACCCATCCCCACCCCCCAAAGTCCTGGGCCCACGACTGGCTGGCAATGTTCACTGTCCTCTCTTAGGCACTAGTGAGTGTGAGTGTTTACGTGTGTGCTGTGCACAGATGCAACCATATGGTGTGTGCAGTGTGCATGCATAATGCATGGTCCTCCTGTACTCTCCCCAAACCCCTGTACTCCCTGCCCTGGTGTGAGTGCCCCACGCACCTCCCCAGGGCCTGGCCTGTTGCTTTGGGATCTGTGCCATCTCCCACCTGGACGACACCCTGGCCCAGCTGGAGGACTTTGTGAGGTCGGATGTGTTCAGAAAGTCCATCGGCATCTTTAACATTTTTAAGGTGCAGCAGTCGGTCTGGGGAGGAGGTCTGGTGGGACTGGACTGGGTTCTACGGTCCTGGGCGGTGGGGCAACCTGGCTCTGGGTACCTGCAGGCCGGGGGTGGGGTGGGGAGCCGCATCCAGCCTCTGTTTCCTTGTGGGTGGGGCTACTGAGTGTGGGCTCCCCCTCAACCGGTGACAAGGGGCACCTAGCCCTCTGCCAGTCTGGGAGGCAGGATGAAAGCTGCCTCCGCTGGCTGTCCCATCCGCTGTCTATTCCTCTCTGCCCCCAGGTGGCCGGTAGAGGCTGCATTCTTGCCAAAACCCACTACAGCAGGGCTAGGTGCCTGCCCCTGAGGCCAGTCCCAGTCACAGACTCTGAGGCCTGGGCTGTGTGCATAGGGCCCACCCACACTCCTGTGTGTAGGTGTGAGCAGGCGAGGGGCAGAGGAGGCCCTGGCTCGGCTTCCTCCTGCTGACCTCCCACCTTGTTCCCTGCCCAGACCTTTGGTCTGTCCCTTGGGCCCAAAGAGCCTAGATCTGGCGTGTCCTGCTGCTCCCAATGGAGGGGCTCTCCCAGGGCTGGTGGTCGGTTAAGCCTCCGATGTTGTTGGCAGCCCTGCCTTCTTCCAGAGAGACTCGGTGCTTGTATGGGAGGCCTCTTGAGGGGTGTGGGACGCAGGGCAGGGGCCACAGGGAGCTGACTGTGTGACGGAGGCCTGCTGCCCCCACCCCACCTAGGACCGGAGCGATAATGACATCGACAAAGTGAAGGGCACGCTGATCCTGTGCTACGGCCATGTGGCGGCACAGGCCCCCCGCGAGCAGCTGCTGGCCAGGGTCGAGTCTGACATCCTGCGGAACATGTTTCAGTGCTTCAGCACCAAGGTGGGCACAGGGCGGGCGTCTGGGCAGGCATGAGCCGACCTAGCATCGCACCTGTTAACGCCTCTCACTTTCTGTTGTTCAGGTTCTGGGAATAAAGGTAGAGACCAAGGTACAGTGTGTAGGAGATAAGTGTGGACTGTGCTTTCCTCTCTGCTGAGCTGGGCTGGGCTTCACGGGAGGAGCCAGGGGGCGTCCCCATGTGGCTTGGAGCAGCCCCTCCCCGCTCTGGCCCAGGCCCTGGCTGGCGGTGGGAAGAGGCTGGCAGGCAGAGCAGGGAGCTGGGGACCTCAGTCCCTCTTCTGGCTCCCGCTCCCCTGTGTTCACGGGGCTGGCCTCACAGCTGCTCCGGAAAAAGGCTAAGCTCTGAGCCAACGACAGTGGCCTCTGGCCTCACTAACATGTTTCCTGCTGGGACCTTTGGCACTAACCCGGAAGCCCCTCTGACCGCCTGGCCCTCCCCTCGTAGACAGACCCTCTGTTCTCCTGGGGTTGCTGGGGGAGGGGCTGTCCTAAGGGTTGCCCCCCCCCAGCCCATTAGAGTGTAGGGGGGACCACCCATGCCCCCCGACAACTGTCCTCACTACCTTCCCCAAACCCTCAGAGGCCAGGTTGGTGGGACAGGCAGGGGCGTCCCCATCTGGTGGGGCTTTTCTTGCGTGGGCTTCCTTCTCCCACCTGGGGGACCCTTCCAGCCACAGGACACAGGGGACACGGACAGAGCTTACCATCTGCCTGCAGGGCCTGCCCACAGGGCCTGCCCACGGCCATGACCAGGGCCTCAGGGTTTCAGGGTCTCAGGGCCTGGGCCAGGCAGAGAGCCGAGTGCCTCAAGGCGGCTTCACAGGCGCCTTCTTGTCCTGTGGCTTTGACAAGCCCTTAAGAACAGGCTGTGTGGTCTGGCCTCTTGCTGTGGGCAGCCCCTCTGTGGGCTCAGCCCTGTGGACCCAGGGCAGTGGCTGGGGAGCAGGGTCGACGCTTCTTGCAGCCTGCTGTCCCTGCAGGACCTGGGCCTGCAGCTGTGCCTCGTCCAGAGCGTGTGCATGGTGTGCCAGGCCATCTGCAGCAGCGCACAGGCTGGCTCCTTCCACTTCACCAGGAAGGCCGAGCTGGTGGCCCAGATGATGGTGAGGCCATGCGGCTCTGGGGTGCCTGGGGCGGCTGGAGGGCTCTGACTCGGACAGGGGGAAGTGGGGCCCGTGCAGTGAGGGCCCAGCACCTACTGGGCACAGTCTGACGGGAGCCGACTGGGAGGAGAGCCGGTGCTTCGGCTTAAGGCTGTCACCTGCCCCTCAGGACTTCATCAAGGCAGAGCCCCCGGACTCGCTGCGAACGCCCATTCGGAAGAAGGCCATGCTCGCCTGCACTCACCTGAGGTATCCTTTCCTCTGGGGTGGGCTCCTGGGTGAGGGCACAGGGTGGGGTGCGGCTGGACAAATCCCGCCTTAACTTGCCCCTCAGCTCCCTGGAGCCCGAGCTGGAAGAGCAGGTGCAGGCGGACATGATCAACAGCTGTCTGCACAGTGTCATGGCTGTGCTGCCCGAGCCCGAGGGGGAGGATGGCCCCCAGGAGGTATCTCCATATGCCCCTCGCCCGCATCAGTGTCCGTGGGGGGCGGAGAGAGGCTGCTGTGGGCGGCGTGGTCACTGGTGGGCCGGCGCCTCCTACCCTCCCTCCAGGTCCTGTACCTGGACACCATGAACGCCCTTGAGGATCTGCTGAGGAGCATCCTTCGGCGGAACATGACCCCCCAGGGCCTGCAGCTCATGGTGGAGGTGTGCAGTGGGGTGCACTGTTCGGGGTGGGCACCTGGCAGCCGATCCTCCATTGTTTCTCAGGACCCTCCTTGCTGAGGGGTGGCACAGGGCCATTTGTGCTTTCTGCAGTGGGGGTTTGTGGGTAGGTGTGCAGGTGGGGTGGGCCTTCACCCAGATGGGGCCTAGAGCCCATTCCTGCATTTTCTTCATCTGATGGTGCTGGGACCCAGAGACCCCTCAGGAGCCTCATATGTGAGTCTGGGGCCATCGAGATGCCGGGATGGGCAGGTGGTGGCCATGCTGTCTCCCTCCCTGGGAACACCCCATCCCTCTGTAGGCCCAGCTTGCTCTGGATCCCCCTGGGGGGCCATGTGTGCGGTCCAGGCCAAGCAGGACAGGGATGAGCTGCAGCTGTGGTGACCCACCCTGAAGCTTGGAAGGGTGGCCTGACAGGGCCACTGACCTGCCCACTGCACAGGCTCCTGCCTCCTGGGCTGTCCCCTGGGCACCCGTGTGAAACTCCCCTCTTCCCCAGCACCTGAGCCCGTGGATCAAGTCCCCGCAGGGCTACGAGCGGGTACGGGCGCTGGGCCTGAGCGCTTGTCTGCTGCAGTTCTTCCTGGAGCACCTGCACGTCAGTGTGAGTAACAGGCACTCCGCCCCACCTTCCCGTCCCTGGGTCCCCTGGCCGGGGCCTGTGCTGGCTGCCCTCATGTCACCAAGCACTCGGCGGGCTTCCCGCTGTCATCGGCCACCAGCCCAGGCACATCCCACACCCGGACAGTGTCCGTGCTCTTCCTGAAGACGTGGACGGAGGCCCGGCAGGGCTGAGTGTTCTCAGGCTGGCCACCGGAGTTCAGTCTTACGGGCCCACGTGTCATCCAGGACTAAAGTGTACCTGGCCCTGAGGGAGGGAACACATGCTGGGAGCAGGTGTAGGGGAGATGATGAGGCTCTGGAGGTGGAAGCAGCAGGTGGGCAAAGACAGAGCCCGACCACAGGGGACGTTGTGGAAAGGTGGAGCGGGGAGGGGAGGTCCAAGCTGGCCCGAGAGCCAGAGTGTGCATCTCATGTTTGGTGAGACCATGGAGCTCGTGTGTGTGCTCTCCCAGAATTCCAGTGTCCTTCGAGGCTGTCACCCAGGTGGCTGGGGTCACGGGACACGGCCTGGCACTCGTGTGGCAAGTGGACAGACCCGAGGACGGTAGCTGAGCCGCAGTGGCTGGGAGGGGGCGCCCCAGCCCTCCACTGGGTGGTGTGGTTGTCAGTGTGACTCCCCTCACTCCGGCCTGGTTACTGCTGGCTGGGACGGAGGAACCTGGGTTTTGGGGTACTTAGTAACTGGGTAGTTTACAAGTTCTTCTGTTCCTGCTGATGAGCTTTTAGTGAGTGTCCTGGCTTCTCAGATACATAACCCCATGCTGCATATCAAATTTCAAACGCTGGGACTTTTGGTCCCCCTCCCCTCCCCGTACTTGCACCTTAGTCCCTTCTTCGTCCAGCACTTCGGGGACACACAAGATGACAACCCCTCCTCGTCGAGTTTTGCTGCTGAGCCCAAAGCTTGACTTGATGGGCCACATTTACTTTTTTTCACGTTCCACACATCATACATTTTAATGAGGACATTGATTTTGAAATTTATTGATTAGGGAGAGAAAAAGGGGAGAGTGAGACCTCAATTTATTGTTCCATTTATGTCTGCATTCCTTGGTTGCTACGTATATGTGTCCTGATCAGGGATCAAACCTGCAGCCTTGGCCTATCGGGATGGGGCTCCAACCCACTGAGCTACCCGGCTAAGGTCTTAATGAGGACTTTTATCAGGAGTACAAGACGATGTTGCCTTTTTTCACCTATCAGGGTGATTATAGGCTGTTTCTCTTGATGCTTTACTATTTTAAAAAAATGTGCTTAAGCTTTCCTTCCTTATGAGGCCAGATCTGCACAGGCCTCCCAATGGCTCCTGCCTTCCGTGTGCATGCCAGGCTTTTCCCACTCGGCTCCCTCTGCCTGGTCTTCACAGGACCCCGTCCAGCTGTAACAGACACCTGACCTCCCCAAGACGAGCAGCAGCTGGTCCCAGGGTTCTTTGCCCAACACTCCAGCCTTCCTCCTCCCACGAGTCCCCAGGCGGAGGCTCCCAGACCAGGGAGCAGGAGGGGCAGGAAGGCCGAGGGGTGTGGGTTGGGGTCGTACTGGTGTTGAAAGGCCCAGAGTGGGATGCAAGGCTCAGTGTTTGAGGAGAGGAGAAGGGCCTGGAAACGGGACCAGGACCAGCTGGTAAAGGGGGCTCCTGTAGTTCCCTCCACGGGGTGGGATTTGCCTCGGGGGCTGGGGGCTTCCCACGGGGTTGGTGGCGTCATTGGAGCCCTGCCTCTCTGTTGCCTGTGGGGCTCCGTCTTTGTCTCCTGATTGGCGCTGCCCTGTGTCCCTCTTAGGTCCCCGGTGGACTGGGTATGGCCTGAGCTGGGTCCATAGCTGGGTCTCAGTGGTACAGGCAGCACCTGTCCACCCCCTCATCCCCGGCCCCAGCTCCCCTCTCCCCTTGCCAGTGTCCCCACAGCACCTCCCCCTCCTCTCCAGGCCCTGGTGCCCTTCCACAACCTGGGCCTCCTCGTCGGCCTCTTCTCCCCACGCTGTGCGGATTTGTGGCCGGCCACCCGCCAGGAGGCTGTGAGCTGTGTCTACTCCCTGCTGTACCTCCAGCTGGGCTACGAGGGTGAGCCTCTGGCTGGGCAGAGGTGTGGGAGGGACGAGGAGCAGGCTGGGCCCAGGTGGCCAGGGGTCCTGCCCAGCTCCACATTCTCCTGCTCCACAGGCTTCTCCCGTGACTACCGGGACGACGTGGCAGAGCAGCTCCTCACCCTTAAGGACGGCCTTGTGCACCCCGACCCTGCCATCCTCTTCCACACCTGCCACAGCATAGCTCAGGTACCTGCCAGCCCCCACAGAGGGGAGGCTGCCCCCCAGAGGGGACTCGCAGGAGCCCATTGCATCATGGGCCGGGCAGGGCGCTGGACTGGGTGCAGCTCAGGGCAGTGGGCTTGGGGCACAGGAATGGGAGCGCAGGCTCCAGTGAGGAGTTGGGGCTTCTGTGTCTGGGCCACAGCCCCTGGCACCCGGTAGGAGCTCCTCACAGCTCTGGGCCAGGAAGAGGGTGTTGAGGCTGGAGGAGGGGCCTGCAGGCAGAATGGCGCTGGCCCCGCCCAGAGATGCCTTGTCTGGAAGCCCTTCCTCTGCTTTCTGATGCTCAGCTCTCTTTCTAGATTATTGCGAAGCGCCTCCCGCCGGCTCAGCTCATCAACCTCTTGCTCACCTTGTTTGAGAGCCTGGGGGACCCCGACAAGAACTGCTCCCGAGCAGCTACAGTCATGATCAACTGCCTGCTGAAGGAGCGGGGCAGCATGCTGCTGGAGAAGGTGGGGCGGAGCGGGAAGGCATTTTGTGGGCGTGGCTTGTTTGGGGAGGGGTGTGGCTAGACATGGACCTTGGGTCTGTCTAGATCTGTGTGGCCAGGGCTGGGTAAGTGGGGACTCCCTACCCTGCTCCCTTTCCCTGTGGATCTAACAGGGACAAATTCTCTTTTGTGTGGAGACTGAGAATTTGGCAAGTCATAACGTTCAGAAAGTAAGGTGGGGCCGAAACCGGTTTGGCTCAGTGGTAGAGCGTCGGTGTGCGGACTGAAAGGTCCCAGGTTCGATTCCGGTCAAGGTCATGTATATTGGTTGCGGGCACATCCCCGGTGGGGGGTGTGGAAGAGGTAGCTGGTCGATGTTTCTCTCTCATCAACGTTTCTAGCTCTCTATCTCTCTCCCTTCCTCAGGAAGGTGTCCTGTGGCTCTGGGAAGGTGGAGGGGGACGGCCAGCTGGAGGTGGTGGCTACTGGTGGTCCCCTGTCCTGTGTTTCTTTTCAGCTGTCGGCAGACACTTGGGTTGCTTCTGTCTCATAGCTTCTATTTTAAGAATAAGGCTGCGAACATGGTGTGTAAATATCTTCTTCACATTCGTTTTCTGTTCTTTGGGTAGCTACCCAGAAGCAGAATTGCAGGGTCAAAATCTTGATTTTTTGAGGAACCACCATACTGTTTTCCACAGTAGTTGCACCAATTTACATTCCCACCAACAGCTCATGAGGGTTCCAGCTACTCTCCTTCCTCGCCAACACTGGTGATTGCCCATTTTGTGTATAGCCAGCCTGATGAGCGTGACGTGGTGTCCTCTGTGGGCTTTTGGTTAATCCTCACCGAGGATACTTTTTCCATTGATTCCTAGAAAGCATGGAAGAGAGGAGGGAGATGCAGAAAGGGGAAGAGAAGCGTCAGTGTGAGAGACACATGGGTTGGTTGCCTCCCACATGTGCCCCCACCAGGGCCGGGGATTGAACATGCAACCTAGGTGCATGCCCTTGACTGGGAATCAAACTGGATCCTGTGGGGTATGGGCCAATGCTCTAACCACCCACCCACAGCGCCGGGCCCCCCTTGTGGTTGCAATTTGCATTTCCCTCACCGTTGTTGATGCTGAGCGTCTTCTCATGGGCGTGTTGGCCATTAGTATGTCTTCTTTGGAGAATGACTATTCAAGTGTTTTTCCTGCTTGTCAGTCAGGCTGTGTGGTTGTTGAGTCCTTTATAAATTCGGGGTATTAACCCTTTACCAAGTATACGACTGGCAGGTATTTTCCCCATTCTGCAGGTTGCCTTTTGCTCTTTTGAATGTGTCCTTCGATACATAGACATTTGATGTGTCCCACGTCTGTTTTTGCTGTTGGTGTCAAAGAAGCCATCGCCAAGCCCAGTGTCATAAAGAAGTTTTATAACTTTGGGTGACTCCCCCCGTTCTTGGGAAAGGCAGGCGCCCCACATACCACGCCAGCTGCTGGGCTCCTAGGAGAACACTGCCGAGCCATCTCCTTCCAGCTCAGGGTCACAGACCTAGGGGCGGGGCTCTGACGCCCAGGCTCGTCCTGGGCCCATCTGCCTCCTGACACCTCCGCTGCAGTGACGTGGCCTGTGATGCCTGGTGTCCGCATTTCCCTTCCTGCCCTGAGAGGGCTTGGCAGGGGGCCTCTAGGAGACACCTGGACACTTCCTCTGACATCGAGTCAGAAACTGTGGTTCTAGCAGGTAGTGTGTGACCCATGATCGCAAAATAGCACATTGTACAGAACAGAGAGCAAGAGGGGAGAAGGCCTGTGCAGGAAGCACAGCTCCGGCTCAGCACCTCCTACTGCCACGCTGCCCGAGCCGGGAGCAGAGGGCGCTGGTCCAGTAGGCATGGCCATGCCCAGGTTCTGGGAGGGGCACGGCGAGTGGGCTGGTCCTCGTTCTGTATTTGAGGTGTCATTGTTCACAAGCCCTTTGAGGGGGGCCCCATGCCTCACACTGCATGGGAGAGCAGGCGAGGCCTGGCCTGGGAGGTTTCATGTCAGCCACGCCAGCGCCGTCTCGGGGTCCCATCGGGCAGGTGTCTTGGCCAGCCCTGCCCAGGACCCAGCGGTTGGTGGGTGCACCGTCTGCCAGCAGCCCTGTCCCGCAGCTCTGTCTCCCCTGTTTTCTCCTCAGACCACGTGTTTTCCATGTGTGCAGCATGCAGTGGGGGCTCTGTGGTCGGGGCCAGCACCTGCTGAGGGTGGGGACCCAGAATGAGGAGGCCAGTGAGGAGGCTCCTCGCGCTGGTTGCCTCATTGGTGGCTTCGCAGTGGAGACCACGGCCCTCCCTCTCCTGGCCCGTCCCAGCCTCAGTCGGGGGGTCGGTCAGCTTCCCCTTCTCTCTCCTCCATCCCAGCCCACTGCCCCTTGGTCAGAGCGCCAGAGGCTGGGACACCTAAATAGGGAGTGAGGGGCTGTTGGGGCCTCTTGGCCTCAGTGCTCCACCCAGATCCAGAGGGCACCAGGCTTCCTTCTCTGCCCTACCCCCATGAGGGGCCTTGCAGCTCCTGGGCTGCCCCCTCCCATGGTCCCATGGACAGCACCTGGCTCCTGGCTGCCTGCTTCCAGGTCTGACGCCGCACCCACCATCCGTAGGTGCCCGAGATCATGAGCGTGCTGCGCTCCAAGCTGCAGGAGAGCCGCGAGGAGCACGTGCTGCAGTCGGCCCAGCACAGCGTGTATGTCCTGGCGTCCCAGCACTGCGTGGCTGTGGTGACCAGCCTCCTGGGCAGTCCCCTGCCCTTCGACAGGTACCTGGTGTCTGCCATCTGCTGGGGCGGGCACCGCGTCAGATTCCTGCACCCCCAATATCCACCTGCCTCTGCACTTGGCGCCTCCTTTTGGGCACCAGTGAGACCCAGGCCCTGCCTTGGGGTCACTGTGCCCTCCAGGTTTCAGGGGTCACCCTGGGCTCGCGGTCACTTCTCCTGGCCTGTCCTCTGTAGGGTGTCACCCCATCTGTGAGCAGACCCTGGGGCCTGGCCCTCACTCTGAGCCAGGAAGGGGTTCCTGTCCCCCGTGTCGCACTCCGGCTCCTGTCCTCTCCCCCATCTCCTTCCTCACCTCAGCCTGGTGGTGGCCGTTGCCGCCCGCACTGCCCTTCTGTGCTGCTCCCTTGGTGACGGAGGCCACTGTCACCTAGAGACCCTGTGCTCTGCGTTCCGGGTCCTGCCAGCCTTGCGTTAGCGCTGTCACACGCGAGGATTTTGCTTTGAGGTGACCTTAGCCGTCGCTTGCCTGGTGTCTCCTCCGCCCTCCCATCTCGGCCTCGTCATCTCGCTGACGCAGCCGTAACGTCCTCTTTCCCACGGTTACTGTGGGTCGTACACTCTGCCTCTGTTCCTTCAGGGGTCGTTCTAAAATGACCACGTGGGCCCAGGGAGGAACCTGCACGGGCCTCCCTCCCCTCCAGGCTCTGTGCCTGCCCGCCCGCCCGCCCGCCATCGCCGTAGCTCCTGGAGGTCATTCTGGGGCGGTGCCCACCCGTGTCTGCGTGTGGCTCCTCGTCCGTCCTGGGCTTCAGTTTTCATGGGGGCGTCACTTCCAGAGGGGCCTGAGGAGTCACAGGCCCGTGGGACGTGGGCGGCCTGTGGAGGGAGCCGTGGGCGTGCTGTCTCTGGCACATGTGCGGCCGCTCCTCCTTTCTGGTCACGTGGTGTCCTGTGGGCACGGGCTGGGACAGGAGTGGGCTAACCTGGGTCAGGGTCGGCACTCCCCACATCGCACCTGCCCGTTGTTGCACAGCCTGTGAGCTGAGAAAACCAGGAGCATGTTTCATGACGTGAAACCACGTGAAGGTCCGTCTCATTGTCCATGAGGAACGTGTTACCTGGCCCAGCGTGCCCCCTGGTTCCCACAGTGTGCGGCTGCCCGGTGCCAGGGGATGGGCCGTCCTCCTGCCCACCGTCCACCGCCCACTCCCCTGTGTGTCCTCGCCATCCTGGTGGCATGTGCATTGTCCGCGGGGCACCAGGCTTTGCTCCTCACTTTCCTCCCACGTGAGGGGCTTCCTCCAGGGCCTCCTTGCTGAGGGTCTGCTGCTGAAACGCTGCACTTGGTCAGCTGGAATGTACTTGTTTCTGTTTAGTTTGGTGTGCTTTTAATTTGATTTTTTTTTTTGAGAAAGAAGAAAGTATGGGGGGAGAGAAACATTGATGTGAGAGCAAAAATCAATCAGCTGCTCCCATATGCCCCCCACTGGGGATCAAACTGAAACTTGGGCCTGTGCCCTGACCAGGAACCAAACCAGGGACCCTTCAGTGCACAGGATGATGCCCAACCTGTGCATCCTGGCATCCCGGCACTGCGTGGGCCTGGGACCCATTTGTTTGCTGCCTTCTTGAAGATTGTTTGCAGTGTTTGGAATTCTGGTTCAGCATTTTCTTTCACTGTGTGTGCCAGATCAGCCCTCACGGACCACCAGTTGGCGACGCTATCAGAGGCTATGCCGCCGCTGGTCCTGTGTCTGACTGTGAGGTGCACGCGCTCCCGCTGGGTGCACAGGAGCCACCCCTGGTCACTGTCCTGCGCGTGTTCTGGGTTGGGCCCAGGGTCCTTGGATTCTGCTGGGCAGCGCTGAGCTTCCTGAACTCTGGACACTTTTCAACCTGCTGCTCTTCAGTCTCTTTCTCTGGTCCTGGGACCCAGGTCAGTGTCTGCAGACCTGTCTCCCGTTCCTTCTTCTGGACCCCACCATGGCCTCTCCCCACTCGGGGTCCTGCTGTTCCTTCCATCCATCCTTCAGGTCCCTGTTTCTCCTTCTGTTGCATCCAGGCTGCACGAGTCCACCAAGCAGCGATACAGCTCTTCCTAACGGGCATTGGTTCTTTCTGTTTTAGAATTCCCATTCTGTCAGGTGTTTGGGCTGTCACGTCCTCTGTACACACACACACACACACACACACACACACACACACACACACACGAGTGCACACGCGTGTGCGCGGGCGCTGACGTTCAGCAGAGCCATCTCTGTGTCTGAGCCCCGTGTGCAGGGGCATCTGCTTTCCTCACAGGCTGACTTCCTGTGCCTGGTCTCAGCCACGGGCCACGTGCTTTGTAGATGCTCCCGGGACCCCTCCCACCGCCTCACTGAGTCTCTCTGTTATGGACCCTGGGGTCAGGGGCGGGTGAGATTAGGTCTGAGGTCAGGGCACCATTTCCCCCTGGCTAGAGCTGATCGGAGGGCATGTGGGTGGAGCTGGGGCTGGCAGTGGCCTTGCGGTAATCACTCTCCCTGCCCAGCCACACCTGCTCCCTGTGGCGGGCACTGGCGATAGAGCCTGGCCTCAGCGCCCAGGTGCTGGGGCTGCTGCTGGAGAAGATGAGCAGAGACGTCCCCTTCAAGGAGAGCCGGACCTTCCTGCTGAGCAGCTCCCCCGACCGCGTGGCCACGTTGCTGCCCCTCGCGGTGAGTGCTGCCCCGCTCCCCCCTCCTCACTGGCGGGCTGACCCCGCAGGTGGTCTGGGCACCGCCCCCAGAGGCACCTGGCAGCTGCCTGGGGCTCCAGAGCCAGCAAGCTCAGAGCCCAGCCTCGTAAAGGCCCCACAGATGTCAGTCCCCACGGGAGACCCCTCTGTTTCATCCTTCGGAAAAATAAACCTGGCTTGGCAGCGATTTCAACAGTAAAGCAGCTGCGAGTCCCCTCCTCCTCTCTGCTGAGGAGTCCAGAGCAGATGGTTGGGGGCCGTGCCCGGGTGGGCACATGGCTCCTGAGCCTCCTCCCACCCCAGGGCCCAGCTGGGCAGCCCGCAGGGGTCCCCGCACACCCCATTCCTCTGGGTCCTACGAGGCAGGGCCCAGCCTTCGTAGTGGCCGCCCTCCCCTCGTTACATGTGGCCCAAAGGGAGGGTGAGCCTGAGGTGGCCCCTGTCCCCAGGCCACCTACGCGCTGCACGAAGTCATGTCCGCTCCGGCGTCCGGGCTTGCGGTGACCGAGCTCTACCCCCAGCTATTTGCGGGGCTGCTGCTGCGTGTCAGCTGCACGGTGGGCGTCCAGCTGCCCCGGAACCTGCAGGCCAAGGAGCGGAGGGCCGGCAGCTCAGCTCTGGCCTCCAGGACCCTCGATCCCTGCAGGTAACAGGTCCCCACTGCTGCCCAGCACCTTCCTGTGAGCAGAGCGTGCTGTGAGCGCGCCACACTGGGGTGCCTCTGGCATGTGTGAGCCAGGCTGCGGGACGAGCTTATGTCGGGAGCCATGTCTCCCTGTGATACACTGTCCTGGGAATGCAGCTGCCCTGGGCTGCCCCCTCTCCTCTGAGGGTGTGCTGCAGGTCTCTGGGGCAGTGCTGGCCGCGCCTCGCACTGGTGGGCAGGGGCTGGTGGGGACGGTCAGGCAGGTGCAGAGGGCGCTTCCTTTGGGAAGGGTTTGGGGTGCTGTGGGGCCTGCACGGAGCCACTCCTCCAGCACAGCCTCTTCGGCCCAGTCCCCCCACACCCCTCAGGTGGAAGCTCTGCAGGAGCCTGACTGCCCCCCCAGGTCTGCTGTCCCAGGTCAGCCCCAGCCTCAGCTTTACAACCACTTCCCCCAGGCTCATGTGGGCCTAGGGTCCTATGGTCTCTGCCCAGCAGGCATTGGCCCTGGCAGGAGACAGGGCACAGGCGAGGTCAGCTGCTCGCTGAGGGTGGGTCACTGAGCTCAGCAGTCTGGGTGTCTGCCTGCCCGCCCTGGTCCCTAGGGCCACTACCAGGCCCAACACAGTGGCCCCTCAGGGCTCCAGCTGCTTCAGCCACAGGTGAGCACAGGAGCTGAGTGGCCGTGAGCCCGGGCCACCTCCATACCCGTCCCAGGGATCTGGCGTTGGATGTGCCCCTTGGCTGGGACGCATGGGGACAGCGTCACCACCCCGCCCCCACGCAGACCGCTCAGCCCCAGGACCAGCTCGTAAAGCCTCACGGAGGCTACGTGCCAGGCCCTGCCCAGCTCTGCAAGGCCAAGTGGAAAATGTGAACGGACCAGAGGACACAACCCAGCGAGCCCAGGGCCTGGAGCGCCAGACGCTGCCCCACGGCGGGAGTTGTGGGGGCTGCAGGCCGCAGGCCATGTTCCCTGCCCCAGGGCCCTGGGCTGCCACCCCTGAGCTGGGACTGGAACAGAGCCTGGCAGAGGTCTTGGCTCTGATGGAGGCTGTGAGCCTGCGAGTCAGACCCTTGCAAATGCCACATCCACAGAAATTCCGGCAGCGGCACTCACTGAGATTGTCCACATCCTCCCAGGCCAGACCAACGCCTTCATTTGTTGCAGCCGAGAGCTGCCCAGAGCACTGGTCTCGGCCTGGAGTGGGAGAGGGGCTGGTTCTGCATCTGCCCAGTGACCCTGGTGGCCGGGGAGGGAGACCCCCCATGACTGGGCCTCCGCTGGGCTCCAGGCTCCAGGGACAGCAAAGGGGAGAGCAAGAGTCGCCGCCCAGTGTTTTCTCTCCACTGGCCCTGGGTGGGTGTCTGCCCTTAGGCCAGGAATTCCCAGGAAGGGTGCCTCGCAGACACATGGCTCAGCTCCAATGGCCACTGTGAGGGGACCACTGTGCAGGGGAAAGGGGTCGGTGAGGGAGAAGGGGCTTCCTGTGTGGTTCTGAGGACTCTGCCAAACCGTGGGCCAAAGGCTTTACCGGGAGGCTCTGCAGGTGCAGGCCCACTGCTCTCCCCCAATCCTGAACTGAGCGCTTCTGCCTGAGCTGGGGGCCTATCCCAGCGAGAGGGGCGGATACTGGATTCCAACTGGTCCCTGGGCCCTCCTGCGGGGCTCTGGTTGGGACACCAGGCACGGCCCAACCTACCATCTGCGACTGGCCAAGCGGGTGGGCAGCACCAAGCATTTTCTACGAGCTGCTCCGACTCCTGGTGGCCATGTGTCCTCGGAGCAGGCTCTCCATCACTCGCACGGCAGCCCAGGTGACCCCTGGGAGTGGCCTGGGCCCCGCCTGCTGTCCCTTCCTGCAGGATGTGGGGGCCTCTGAGTGGGGAAGGCTGTACACATGGGGAAGAGGCTTGAGGTGAAGGCACAGCTCTGAGGGTCCAGGCACAGGAGTGGGGGCAGCAGTCTTCACAGAGGGTCTGGAGCCGCCTGGCTGTGCCGAGTGTGGGGGGGAGCTGGCGGGTGTGGGCTGCACAGCCATGACACTTGTGTGCGTGGGGGGCAGGGCTGAGTGCAGCTGCCTGTCCCCCAGCTCTGCAGTGGATGCTCTGCGGACCGTGCTGCTGCGGGGTGGCAGCGAGGCTGTGGTGCAGCGTGTGGAGCTGGAGGGGGCCTGGGAGCTGCTGAGCACCCCCACAGGCCATGAGGATGGGGTGGCCCGGCTGGCCAGGTGAGCACTGGGCAGCTCCTGTCAAGGCAGTGGCTAGGGGCCCTGGACCCACAGGGAGGCACACAAGAGTGCCCCCTAGCAGTGGAGTTCCCGAGTCTCTGCCCAGCCTGAGAGCTGGTATACCCTGGGGCCCACATGGGCCTCCCTCTGGCGTTGGGGGTTGAGGGGGGAGCACAGGTTCCTGGGACTGAGGGCTCAGATGTGCAGGGTGGAAGAGGCCCCACCCATTCCATGGGGGAGTTGGCCCAGGATGGGCTCGGGGGTGGCCCAAAGCCCCACCCTTGCATGGCGTGGCCTCCTCCCCCAGTGCCATGGCCAAGTTTGCAGGCCCCCGGCTGCCCCTGGTGATGAAGGCGCTGCTGGGCGCACACAGCAGTGTGTACGAGGCCCAGAGGGTCACCTCCACAGCCTTCCTGGCCGAGGTAGGTGCTGCTTGCTATGATGGCTAGGGTCCTGGAGGGGGGCAGCCCCCAATGGCTGGCACTGACTGACCTCACCCAGCCCCCTGGGCCACGTCTGGTGCCACCCCTGCTGTCAGTAGCACTGATGGTGCTGACAACTTGCCCAGGCCACACCGTGGGGCCGGGTGGGCTGGGTCCAGAAAGTGGGAAAGAGGACAGGGAAGGCCTTTAGCCCAGCGTGGCCCTTAGCTGACCTTTGTAGCACCCACTTCACAGTGGCCTGGGACCAACTGCCCAGCAGAGCACTGAGAGCGCTGGGGAGGGGCCAGGCCAGGGTGTGAGCCCCTAGGACGGGAGGTCACAGCTCCTCTGCCTCCAGCTGCTCACCAGCAATGTGGTGAACGACCTGATGCTCCTGGAGTCCCTGCTGGACAACCTGGCCGCCCGGCAGAAGGACCCCTGTGCCAGTGTACGGCGGCTGGTGCTCCGCGGCATGGCCAACCTCGCCTCCGGCTCCCCCGATAAGGTGAGCTGCCCGCCGGCCGCTGTGGTCCAGGGATCCAGGCAGGTGGGGGGTGCGTGGAGGTGGCCTGGCCAGCCTGTGGGGGGTCTGGTGATTGTGTGAACGATGTGACAGGCCCCAGGGCCTGGTGACCTGGGACACAGCTGAGTGCAGGCCGCCCCCAGGTGCGGACCCACGGCCCCCAGCTCCTGACAGCCATGATCGGCGGGCTGGACGACGGGGACGACCTGCACAGCCTGGTGGCCCTGGAGGCCATGGCCAGCCTGGCCAAGCTGCTGGACCTGGTGGAGCCCGAGGACCTGCGCACGGTGCTGCTGCACACGGCCATCCGCATCCGGCCCTTCTTTGACAGCGTAGGCGGGCGGGGACGGGAGGGCACCCACTCCCAGCCAGGCCCCTGCTCCCGGCCCTCCTGCTGCCTCAGCCTCAGCCTCGGCCTCAGCCCCACCTGCTCCCTGGGTCACCCTGGCGCCTTCCCAGTGCTCTGCTGGCCTGGCCCCACCTCTGCTCCGGCAGGTGGGCAGCACCCACAGCACAAGGACAGGATGTGGAGGGGAAGGGCCCAGGGCTTGGTGCTGTGGCTGGCAGGGCTGGGAATGCCCAGGTGACACCTCTGTCCCCCCAGGAGAAGATGGAGTTCCGCTCTGTGTCCATCCGCCTCTTCGGGCACCTCAACAAGGCCTGCCACGGGGCCTGCGAGGAAGTCTTCCTGGAGCAGGTGGTGGGGGGCCTGGTGCCCCTGCTGCTGCATCTGCAGGACCCCCAGCCCTCTGTGGCTGTTGTGAGTGGCCGGCGGGGGGGGGGGGGGGGGGGGCGGGCGGGGCTGGGACGGCAGGCGCTGAGTGCTGCCCCACAGGCCTGCAGGTTCGCCCTGCGCATGTGCGGCCCCAACCTGGAGTGTGAGGAGCTGGCAGCCGTCTTCCAGAAGCACCTGCAGGACGGCCGTGGCCTGCACTTTGGGGAGTTCCTCAATGCCGCCTGCAAGCACCTGGTGAGGGGGTGGGCGTGGGGTGCGTGAACTGCACGGTGTGGCCGCTGGGGTGCTCCTGACTGGCTGGCGGCCTCTGCAGATGTGCTACTTCCCTGACCTGCTGGGCCGCCTCGTGAGCACCAGCCTGTTCTACTTCAAGAGTAGCTGGGAGGAGGTCCGCGCGGCGGCCCCCATGCTCACAGGTGAGTGCCCCCCTCTCTGCCCCTCCCCGGGCCTCCCTCCCCTGACCCCAGCCCCTGCCCACAGGGTTCCTGGTGCTGCACGTGGAGCTCCAGCAGCAGGCGCAGGTGGACCTGGAGCAGCTCATTGCAGGTGAGCAGCACCCGCCCCCCAAGGTCAGGGCCCAGGGGCCCCCTGCTACCCCCACCTATCTGGCTGCACAGGGCTCCCACTGACCCTGTGGGCACCAGGGGGGAGTAAGTGATTTTCCTGGATTTCAAGGATTTTTTCCCTGTCACTGGTGACCTCATCGTCTCTAGTAATTCACGGAAACTTCTTAACTGTTCCAAAAGAGCTTAAAAAACACTAAAAAAGGAAAAACTATCTTTCCGTTGGCTCCCGAGCCCTCCCAGCAGAGGCCTGCCTTAGGAGGGTGGTAGGCGGGTGGCCCCACGCACCGGGTGGGGAGTGCTCATGGGTCCTGCGCCAGGAACGGGGTGGGCGAGTCCGAGCACTGCCTGAGGGGGGGCCCTGGCTCAGGGGCCACGGGAGCCCCAATGCAGCTCCTTGTCCCCCAGCCCTCCAGCTCCTACTCAAGGACCCAGCCCCCAAGGTGCGAGTGAAAGCTGCCGAGACTCTGGGCCGCCTGGTGAAGTTCGCCTGAGGCTCGGCACGCTGTCGCCCACGAGCAGCACCGCCAGGGCGGGCCTGGGCCTCGGCCTCAGAGCGCCTGCCCGGCCACGCGGGACCAGGCAGGGCGGCAGTCTGGCCCCTCCCCCCGCGCCCAATAAAGCTGTTCGCTCCTCAGCAGGACTCGTCCACCCCCTTCCTTTCCTCGGGGGCAAGTCAGCTGGCCCCCCACGGGGAAGACTGAGTTCGTGAGCGTGGGGGTAGCTAGTCAGCAACTCAAACACAAGGCCACAGCCCGTCGGGAAGAAACATCTCTATTGCGGGTCTCAGGCCAGCTTCTAGGAGAAGAGGCGGACGGTGCCATCAGCCCCCGAGGAGAAGACCCATGGCTGGGTAGGGTGGAAAGCAACGTCCAGCACGCCCAGGTCTCGGGTCAGCGTGTGCCCCCTCAGCACCTTCACGGGCACCAGCAGCGGGTTCTGCAGCAGGTCGCTGTGGGAGAGGAGGGTTCAGACAGGGCGGTCCCCGGGGCGTCCCTGGGGGAGGGTCAGCACTTACTTGTACACCATCCCGTGGCAGACGATGACGCTGCCGTCGTCCGAGCCGGACGCGAAGAGCGGGTACCGGGGGTGGAAGGCCACCGCCCGCAGGGCCTTCTTGTGGTGCCTGGAAAGGGGACCCGGGTGAGGGCAGGTGGGGGAGGGGGCGTGGGGAAGGCCCGGCGATGGCAGCCCTCCCGCCTGCACACGCACACACACGCACACACACGCACGTGCAGGGCCTCACCTCAGCACTCGGTAAGGCCTGGTGGAAAGGTCCAGGTCAAACCACACCAGCTTGCTGTCGTAGCTGCCGCAGATGAGGTTGTCACCTGGAGGCAGACGTGGTGGTGGGAACCTGGTGCTGACGATGCCACCCACGGGGTGTCTCCCTCAAGCCCCCCCCTCACCTGCAGGGTGCACAGCCATGCTGGACACCCACTTGCAGTTGGGCATCAGCTTCTTGGTGAGCTCCTGGCGCAGCAGGTGGTACAGGCGGACGCTGCGCTGGGAGGCCACCAGCAGGAAGGGCCGGACGGGGTGGAAGGCCACGCGCTGCACCTGCCCGTGGCTGCGGCGGAAGGGGCTCTGGCTGCGGCGGCGGCTCAGCTGGTGGATCAACACTTGGGTGTGGCCCTGGGTGGCCAGCACCACGGCCATGTAGTCCCCACGCCCGTGCCAGGTCACCTGGGTCACTGGCTGCAGGAGGTGAGGTTGGCTGAGCAGGCCCTCCTCTGCACCCCCACCCACGCCCGCCCACGCCCCACACTCCGAGCCCCACACCTTGTCGTGGCAGATACGCAACCTCAAGCCCCCCTGGCGCTCCTCCTCTGAGGCTTCCAGCCAGCGGGCGGGCTGCAGCGCAGGCTCTTCGGGAGGGGTGAAGGTGCCCAGCAGCTGGTCCGTGCTGCCCACTACCAGCCGGTCCCCCAGAGCTGGGTTCAGCAGCAGCACCGCGTCCTCCCTGTAGGCAGAGCCGCTCAGACAGGGGCCCTGCTGCCCCAGCTCCCCCCCGCCCCCCGCCCCAGCCTCACACTTACACGGCCACGGCCACCAGGCAGATGGTGGGGTTGGGGTTCCATGACACGCTCTTCACCACGCCCCCCACGGGCACAGTCCTCATGCAGCGGGCAGTAGCCACCTCCCAGAGCCGCACGGAGCCGTCATCTGAGCCTGGACACAGCAGATAGGCCCTCAGCACCCACCCTCCCACCCAGGCCCCCATGCTGGGGTTCCCCCACTTTAGGCCCACCTGAAGCCAGCCACTGGCCCCCCGGGGAGACACTGAGGCAGCGGACGAGGTCGCTGTGGCCCCTGTAGACCTGCAGAGAAGGGCAGTGAGGACCGAGGACAGGGGCAGTTCCCAGGCCTGTGCTCCCCCCCCCCCGCTGCTCACCAGGGCCTGGCACGTGGGGAAAGGCTGCAGGTCCCGGGGGCGAGGCAGTTTGGGGATGAGGTCTTCAGGGTCCACATTCACCTGAGGCAGGAAAGCACGCGGTCACCGTGTACCCCTCCCCCCAGTCCCCGGCCCAGGAGTGCCGCCTCGTACCCTCATCTTGCGCTGCCGCGGGCACAGATAGAGGTCCAGGCAGCGCTCGAAGCGCTCATGGATGAAGCGGCTGTAGGCGGGCACGGCCCGGAGGCTCGGGAACTTGCGTGGCAGGAAGTTGAGCTTCCGCTCACTGGGCTCCTGCTGCTCCCAGGCCAGGCTCTGTGGACACGGGGTGAGGGCTGAGCTGGGGCCAGGACCCGGGACACAAGCCCCACCTGAGCCAGACCCACCTCCTCCTCGCTGGGCAGGTACTCGGGGGGCGGGTTGTAGGACTCGGCGTGGCCCGGCAGGGCCAGCTTGGGCGCCGGCACATGCATCTTGTGACGACCCAGCACGGCGTTGGGGTCCTCCTGGGCCCACAGGTCATAGAAGCTGGGGGCAGTGTCCCGGGGCCGGCGAGGCTGGATCCAGCCCATCTTGATAGCGTGCACCATGCGAGACACCTGCAGACAGACGTGGTCAGGGCAGGGCGGGGCGGGCGGAGTGGCCGCACCTGGAGGAGGGCACCCACCTTCTCCTTCTCCACCAGGGATGGGATGAAGCTGCGCTTGTCGGCGGGGCGGTTGGTCACCGGGTGGATCATGAGGTCCCCACTGAAGAAGTCCACGGCCGGCTGAGGAGACGAGCACAGGCTGTGGCCAGGTCCCCGCAGGTGCCCCGACCCCGGGGCCAGCCACAGCCACCTACCTCATACGGGTCGAAGCTGGCATCCCCAAACTGGCCCCTCTGCAGCCGCCGCACCAGGGCCACCTGCTCATCTGTCAGCCGCAGGTCGTGCCCGGTCATCCGGTCCTGCACTGTGCGCCTGGGGGACCGCCCATCAGAGCCCAGCTCCCCGCGCCCCTCCCCCTCCCCCTTCCCCCTCCTGTCCCCGCCCCTCTCCCCCCTCCTGTCCCCGCCCCTCTCCCCCCTCCTGCCCCCGCCCCTCTCCCCCCTCCTGCCCCCAGGCTCACCAGTAATCAGGGTCGTCTATCTTGTCCAGAAACTGGTCCAGCTCGTCGCGGGTCCGCACGGGCTTATAGATGCGCCTGCCATCCAGGTCGTAGCCCACGTGCGGGAAGTCATCGTACCACTGCAGGGGCACGTTGCCCACCGTGTTCCGCACGTCCTGGGGAGCAGGAAGCAGGGCCGCGCTGCAAACCCACCGTGCCACCCCCCTTTCTAGCCCCTCAGAGACAGGCGAGGGGGAAGGGCGGGAACCAGGGGACAGGCCTCAAGGCAGGACCAGGCACCCTGACACGTGCCTGCTCTGGGGCGTGACGTGGCACAATGGCCAGGCTGCCCCCCTTCAGCCCACAGAGGCTCCGGAGCTGCACCTCACATTTTCCACTGAAGTGGTGCCGACCCTGAGCCCCCCCGGATTCCCTGGCCAAGGCTCTGGAGCCACAGACAAGGGTGAGCTCATCGCGTGGGCTCCCTCCCCTGGCAGGGCCTGAAGCAAAAATGGGCAGCCACAGGCCGACCCCTCCAAGGGGAGGCAGAGGCCACTGCAAGCTGCGTACAGGCGTGCAAGGACCCCCAGCTGCCCCCATTCTGTCGCCACCCCCGTGGGCAGAGCAGCCGCATTCCTGGACACACATTCCTGGTCAAGGCCCCTGCCAGCCACCACCCTCCCTCCACCCAGCACCGAGTCTGCTGCCCAGGCGCCGCTTCCTGCAACAGTAGCCACAGGGGGAGGGGCCGGAGGAGAGTGAGCCCAGCTGGGAGCCCCGGCCCTTGCAGGACAGAACCCTCTGCACCTGCCCACCGGCCAGCACTCCCAGCACGGGCACCGTGTGCCCGCTCAGCGCCAGGAACGCCCTTCCTTCCCTGCAAGGGTGGGGCCTCCAGGGCCCCCAGGTCCACACGGACATTTCTGAACTGGACAGACCCTCGGGGGTATCCCAGGGCAGGGGGTGTGGATGGGCGTGCGGAGGCTTCTCCAGAGAAGGGGCATGAGCCAGGAAGCGGGGGTGGGAGATGGGGGGTGTCCAGGCAGAGGACACAGCTTGTGCCAGACCTGGAGGGTACAGCTGATGCCAGGTGGGGGCAGGTGCAGAGGAGGCTGTGTGCCACCAGGGGACCCCACATGTCAATGTTGGGGGGAGGGTTCCAGGAATTGGGGCTGAACTGTGTAGCTCCTCAATAATCCTCTGTGCCCCCCCCCCCCACCGCCTGCCTGGCACAAAAGGCCCAAGTGTACATGGGACGGAGGGAGGGAGAGAGAGACAGACAGGGTGTGGCCAGGCGCCGGGGCCAGGGCAGCTGGGTTAACTTGGTCATGCCAGAGAACCAGGCTGGGGTCGTGGGGCCCCTTGGACCCTCCCGCCCTGCTGAGGGGGAGCGAGGGGGCTGCACAGCACAGCCCACACCCGCCCAGAAGCGGGCCCCCACCTTCCCGCATCCCCCAGAGGCAGCAGGATGCTGGGGGCCACGCCAGTGCCCCTTCCGCGCGGCGCCGCCGGGAGGCGAAGGGACGCAGGGCCCCAGCTCCGCGGCCTCCAGGGGCGGGGAGGCGGGCGGGGGCGGGGCCGCGAGGGGGAGGGGCCGCCGCCGCTATAAAGGCCGGGCCCGCCGCCCCACTCCGGCCCGGGACGCACACGTGCGCGCGGTGCTGCAGCCGCCACCGTGGGCGCCCCGGACGCGCGCCTCCCCGGCCCGGGCGCCTGCCCACGAGGCGCGGCGGCATGCGCTGCGCGCGGAGGAGCTGACGGCGTGCCCGCCGGCCCTGCCCCTCGCCATGCTGCGCTCGGCGCCGCCCGGCCGCTACCTGTACCCGGAGGTGAGCCCGCTGTCGGAGGACGAGGACCCGGGCAGCGAGAGCTCGGGCTCCGACGAGAAGCCCTGCCGCGTGCACGCCGCGCGCTGCGGCCTCCAGGGAGCCCGGAGGCGGGCCGGGGGGCGCAGGACCAGCGGCGGCCCGGGCCCCGGAGGCCGGCCCGGCCGGGAGCCCCGGCAGAGGCACACGGCGAACGCGCGCGAGCGGGACCGCACCAATAGCGTGAACACGGCCTTCACGGCGCTCCGCACCCTCATCCCCACCGAGCCGGCCGACCGCAAGCTCTCCAAGATCGAGACGCTGCGCCTGGCCTCCAGCTACATCTCGCACCTGGGCAACGTGCTGCTGGTGGGCGAGGCCTGCGGCGACGGGCAGCCTTGCCACTCGGGGCCCGCCTTCTTCCACGCCGCGCGGGCCGGCAGCCCCCCGCCGCCCCTGCCGCCCCCGGCCCGCGACGCGGAGAATGCCCAGCCCAAGCAGATCTGCACCTTCTGCCTCAGCAACCAGAGGAAGCTGGTGAGTGTGGACGCAGGGCACCACGGAGAGGGCCTGAGGAGGACCTGGAACCCTTACCTCCAAACCACCCTGCGGCCCACACCTGCTGGGCAGAGGCAGGGCCAAGGGGCAGCCCCTAGCAGCACCTGCAGCCCAAGGGGAGGGAGGAGGCTAGGCTGGAGGCGGCAGGGCCAGCCTCTGTGCGTCCCCAAGCAGGTCCTCCGGGGACCAGAAAGGCCCCCAGGACCAGGGGGTCTGAGAGGCAGGCACCCCCTGGAGCACTGCTGGGCTCTCTGCCTCCACAGGGCGGGAGGGAGCAGGAAGGGCCCTGGGGCCAGTTGCCAGGCGACAGCCCCTGCCCTGGCCTAAGGCCTGTCGGGCACCTGCTGTCCCTCCCGTGGCCCTGGGCTGCCCACCCAGACGGGCCGTGGGTCTGGAGGCAGGAGGCTGGCGGGGCTGGGGGTGAGGGCCCGCGGGGCGCGTGATTTACAGCTCCTGCTGTGCTGGGGGCACCGGAGAAGCAGGGTGAGCGGGAGAAAATACAGCTCGGCTTTCCCCAATCCCCACTTCCTCTCCAGACAGCACGCGCGAGCTCCTGGGGCCTGAACATCTGGGAAATTTAATTTTACAATTCCGGCTGCGCAGCAGTGTGCTCTCCTCCCGCTGCCCGGGGAAGCGGGGCGAGCGCGAAGGGGGCTTCCCTGGCCCGCCAGCCCGCGGGCGCAGGGTCTCTGCCGGGCCCTGACACTCCCTCCCTCTGCAGAGCAAGGACCGGGACAGAAAGACGGCGATCCGGAGCTAGAGGCCGAAGCCGCGGCGACCGGAGAGCCGAGGACCTGACGCGGGCACAGGCCTCCGTGCGGGCACCACAGGCCCGCTCCGCCTCCGGAGCGAGGGGGGCCCACGGAGAGACAGGTGGCGACGGGACTGAGCTGGCCACAGCACTGCCCAGGCCACTGGAACTGTCCACGCTGGCTTCCTCCCTGGGCTTTCTTTGGTCACTACATGTTGGCATCTTGTGTCTTTGATATGATAATATAAAGTCTGGAAATTTTGTATAATTAAAAACAAAACCGTATCCTCCAAAAGGGTCAGCGTCCATCCTGGCCCAACGCCGTCCTCCTGAGCTGGAGGCACCAGTTCCCGGGAGGCCCCACCCGCCAGGCCTCGGGGCGGCCCCACCCTCCCAGGCCCAGGGCACAGTGGGGCGCCCCCTCCCGGGCACTGGGCCTGGGGGACAAAGGAGACCAGAGCGGGGAGGACAGGGCTGGTGGTGCCAGGGCTTCCTGGGGGCCTCAGGGCCTCGGCACTTCAACCTGGGACCATGGAGCCCCAAGAAATGGACGTGTGGGGGAGCTGGGTGAGGGGCACTGCCTGGCAGAATGGGTCCCCAGGCCAGGCCAGGAGGCAGCCCCTGCATGCACCCGGGGTGCACCCCGTCCCGCCCAGCCCTGCACTTGGCCCACACGGGAAGGACCCTTAGCCACTACCCCGTGTGGACCCAAAGTGCCATCTGCCAGCGAGGAGGGCGGCGGGCCTCCCAGGGCTGTGCAGCTGGCTCGCCATTAAAACCCGCAGGTGACAATTACAGCTGGGGGCTGTGAGCCCGAGGGCTCAGCGGAGAAGGCGGCCCCTCCCCTACCGGAGCCAGCAGCCTGGCTGCGAGTGTGAGGAGCCCAAAGGGCGACAGCAGCCCTGGGCCTCAGCCCTCCGTGCCCTCGCCCTCGGACATGCCCTCCTGGGCCCCGGGAGCGGCCAGGTGCTGAGGCTCACGTGGGCAGCCCAGCGGGGCAGGGCCCGAGTGCCCTCCCCTGCATGGACGGGCTCCAGGGAAGTGTGGAACAGGAAGCAGTGGTGTAATTCTGGAGGAAATTCTCAAAGCCAGAGCCATTAAGGGCCAGAGGGGGGCTGTGTCCAATCTGATAGAAATATAACAGGATAAAAAGTCACAGCGGCAGGTCCACTCAGAGAAACCCAACCCCAAATTTCCTCTCCCTAATCCTGAAGGAGCCACAGCTGGCCCAGGGCGGGCGAGGGCGCGCTCGGTCACTGCGCCAGCCCCCCACCCGCCTGCTGGGAGCAGGGGCTCCGGGCCCGCCTGGGGACTGAAAAAGGCTCCCCTTCCCCTCCCGGGACCCCAGGACCCCAGGAACTGGCCCTGGGGAGGCTGGCAGGCCGTGCTCGGGAGCCTGGCACCCTCGCGGCACCGGCACCATGCAGGCTGTGGAGGCTCCGGGCACACGCCTCTCGTCGCCACACCTGGGCCAGGTCGGGGGACAAACCTCCGTGAAAGCCCGCCGGGCCATGGGCAGCCACTGGCCTGCCTCGCGTCACCAGGTCCCCGTGGGGAGGGCACGCAGCGAGGCCGGGATAATATCCGAGGAGCAGGGCAGACGGAAGCAGGAGGGGGCGGCAGGGGGCTCAGGAGGGGAGCAGCGGAGGGGCCCCTGGGCGCGTGCGGAGGAGGGCGTGTGGAGGTGGGAAGTCAGTGGGAGGACAGGCCTCTGGGAGGGTCCCCAGGGCCCAGCTGGTCGGGTGCACGCGGGCCAAGCCCTCTGCCGCCGCGCCTATGACTCCAGCAGCGGCTGCAGCTTGGCTGCCTCGGGCCTGGGCAGCGGGCCCGGCTGCTCCCTGAGCTGCACCAGTAGCAGCGGCTGGACCGCCAGCCAGCGGGGGGAGGGGGAAGAGCGCTCCGTCACCCTCCACTGCTCCAGAAATTCAAACCAGACTGGGCGGCCCCACGCTCGTCCCCTCGGCTGCTCGGCCCGCCGGGCCGGGGGTGGCAGGTGCTCCCGCCCACCGCAGCCCTGCTTCCTTCCCTCCCGCCGCTGGCCGGCGGGGACAAAGGCCCGGGCTCGGTGTGCCCCACAGGCATCTGGAGAGGCGGCTGCAGGCCCCGTGCGGCCCCCGCCTCTGCGGGCCAAGCTGGACTGGACTGGAAACACTCCCATCGGCCTGGGCTGTCAGCTCCCTGTCCCCGGCCCGGGGAACGAGCTGCTGGCGGCACCACATGATTCATCACCAGGCCGCCTGCGCCCGCGGCCAGCCGGCCCCCACCCTGCTCAGCACCTGCGTCTGCCAGGAAGCACATGTGACCCCGCGGGTGAGCACGCCAGCCCCTCCGGGTCAGGCCCTGTGCTGCAGGCCGGGCCGAGGGCACAGGCGCCGGCCCCGCTCTCCCGGCTGCTCTGCCCCAGGGACGCCCCCTCGTCCGTCTGTGGGAGCCCGGGCAGGTCCCCAGCCCAGCGGCACGGGACAAGGCGGCCAGTGGCTGCGTGCGTGCGGCGGCAGCGGCGGCGACGGTTCCGCCCGATGAGCCCACCCCTCCCCCTCCCCAAAGTGGCTGCAGCTGTCAGGACCGCAGATTGGAACTGCAGGTACGCTGGCCGGCTGCCACCGCCCGTCTGTCTGCGAGGGAGGAAGCCGGCCCACCTCTGGAATCCTTCACTCGCTCCTCGTTCCCTCTCCACCTGTCCCCCGGGAGCGCGGGGTCAGCCGCCCTCGCTCCGCGCGCTCTTCCCGGCCTCTCCGATTACAATGCGGCCCTGTTCGCAGCCGGCACGAAGCTCCCGCCTGTCTTGAGGCCGGCCTTCCTGCTCCGTCCTCGGCTCCTCGAGGTGTCTGATCTCGGTGCCCGGCTCACCTGCTGCAGGGACCCCAGAGGCAGCAGGCGCCCTGGTCCTGGGACCAGGGGCTAGAGGGAGCAGGGTGGGAGCAGCCAGAGCCCACTGACCCTCCCCAGCTCCTCGTGGGCGCCCGTTACGTCTGGACTCAGGAGCAGGCAGCTCTGCGACACCAGCCCAGGCACCCCACACTCAGTGCGTCCATCCGTCCGTCCGTCCCTCACAAGAGCCAGCAGACACTTGTCAACACAGGGCCCACCACGCTCACTGCACGCCCCCACCTGCTCGGCTGTGGGGGGAGCAAGTCCGTGCCCAGGGGGTCTGAGAGAGAAGACAGCCCTGCTCCCAGGTCCGCAGATACTGAGACCCCGACCCCCGGCCCCTCTGTGGGCTGACCCGGGTCCAGGGAGAGTTGCCAGGGCGGTGCAGGCTCTGGCCCCTCACTGAGTGTCAGGGCCTGTTCTGAGCCACACAATTCAGAGACAGAGCAGCCCTCATCCTGGGAGCTGCGCACAGGCCTGGCCCCCCTCCTGCAGAGCCCCCCAGCCCCAAGCAGGGCCCTCACTGTCCCTGCCTGAGCCACAGCCCTGCCAACCTCCCCACAGAGCTTGCCTCCCAGGGTCACACCTCTGGAAGGAGGCCCTGCCCACACACCCCTCCCCCGCCCAGGCTCCCAGGGCCAGGGAAAGTGGCTCTCAGTGGGCACCCAGCAGGCTGGGGCCCTGCAGCCACCTTCGCCTCGGCTGCTGCACAGACCCAAGACCCGCTGGGCGCCAGGGTGCTCACTGCACACCTGAGGGGCCAGGACACCAACTCCCTCCTCGCCAGCCCTGCCCTGCCTGCCCCCCGAGGCTTCTCTCCAGCAAGAACGGCTCCTGGGAGCACCAGGCCCGGGGCAGGGGGCCCGGCTCAGAGCCGGAGGGGGCACAGGCACCGGGCAGCCTGCAGTCATGACCATCACTGCCCCCGAGCCCTTCCGCCTCGGACAGGGCCGAGGCCGTGGGTCAGCCGTGCGGCCAGTGCCCTCCCAGGAGAGGCAGGGACCAGGCCGGCCTGGCAGCGGCCCCGTCCGGGGCTGGCCGGGCGCAGGCGGCCTGTGAGGCTGAGACACCAGCAGGCTCGGCGCTGGGCGTCCCACAAACAGCTCAGAAACCCGAGCCGCCGGCTCGGCTGCCAGCGCCGACGCAAGCGCTCTGAGTGCGCGGCCGGCGGGCGGCGGCGGGCGGGGCCAGGGAGCGAGGCCGCCAGCGCTGGAGGCAGCTGCCGGTTCGGTAGCTCGGAGAAGCCATTAACGGCGTTTGGCGCGAGAGCAGAGGGGATCGCGGGTTCTGGACGCAGACAGGCCCGGCTGTCCCTGTGGGGCTGAGATAGCTCCGAGCCGAGGGGGGCCGGGCCGAGGAGCCGGCCAGCCACAGCCCTGCCCCCACCCCGGCCTGGGCGCAGCGGCTGGCCTGGGCCCGGGGTCCTCCCCGCCCTCTGCCCGAGTTCACGGCGGCCCTGACCCCTCACCCTGCAGGGGCCTCCCGCCCACCTTTTCCTCAGTTTCTCCGGCTGCTTAAACAAAGAGGAGGGGCAGCGCTGAGACCGCCAGCCCCCTCCCCGCACCCCTCCCCCACCGGGCCCTGGCGGCTGGATGAGATCACGTCTGTGAGGTGCGGTGCCCTGGAGAGGGGCGAGGTGGACACGTGGGGGCTGGGCGGACGGGCCCACAGGCTCCGGGGCTCCCCACACGCCGGGACCCGCCAGGACCAGCGCCGCCCGGGGCCTTGGCCCATGAGCTTGGGGAAGGGGCAGCGGGTGAGTCCTGAGACAGGACCAGGTCTCCCGGGAAGGCAGACGGCACCGAGCCAGCTGGGGCGGGGGAGAGGGGGAGGGGCGGGGGGCAGGCCCAGCCAGAGGGCCCAGAAGCCCCCAGCCCCGGCCTCAACTCTCGACCCGGCGACGGGCAGGGCAGGCCCGAGTGGGGGGAGACCGAGGGGGGAGGCTGCGCACGGAGGCTCTCCCAGGAGCCTGCCCACCGCCGAGCGGGTCCTGGCACCACTGCCACCTCGCGACGCGGGAGAACGGCGGCCCTGGCCAGAGCGGCGGTCACAGGTCCTGGCTCACAGCCGGCAGGCACAGCCCGGGGGCGCCAGGGTCTGCACCCTGACCCTGCGGTCACCTGGCCGCACCCACACGCGCCCCAGCTCCAGGGCCTCCTCCCCAAGCCCACCCAACACTGCTCCGACGCCGGAGACAGAGCCACAACCCCTCAGGGGGGGAGCCGCGGGCCCCCAAGCACCCAAGGGGCACCCGTTCCCGGCGGCGGGGGCGCCCACGGCTCCCGAAGGCGGCCCGGCCGGGGCTGCTCTGGCAGCAGAGGCGGCAGCGGCTCCGCCTGTCACTCAGCCGCCATATGGGATCCTCATCTCGGAGGAAGCGCCCGCAGCCCCCGCAGTGGCTCCGGGACAGCAGCGCCCCTCCCCCAGGTGGGAGGCCCCTCCCCCGCCTGCACTCCATTTACAATCATCATCGATTTCTCAAAATTCCGAATATAAAAAAGTAGCCGACAGGATGTGGCTGCCGACAGCCAGAGCCCCTGGGAGGGGGAGGCAGGCAGGGAGCCGCTCCGATGGCCCCCCTTCGCCGCGCCCGCTGCTCCGGCCAGGAAACCAATTTATTTTGTTTTGTCTCTGTTCTCTGAACGCACGGAGACCGGATCGGGCGGACAGCCAAGGCTCCTGCAGCCGCTGCCAGCAGAGCCTAGGATGGGGGTGGAAGCAAGTGGGGGGCCGCCCTCCCCAGGCCTGGCCGCCCCGACAGGCGCAGGAAGCGCTCCTGAGCCACGGTCCTGGCCCCCCAGCCTCAGGCTCACCTGACGGAGGGACCGGGAGGGGACAGGTGGACGAGGACACGGCCACCGGGGGCTCCGAGCTCCCAGCTCCCCGCCCGCCCGCCCGCCCATCGGGACTTCTGGACCCAAACGGAGCCCCCTGGCCCCACATCACACGGTCCCCACTCCCCTCCCGACTGTGAACTTGAGGCCACCAGACCCAGGGGCCTGGCCCAGCCTGTGCCTGAGGACCTGGCGCCAGGGCTGCTGCCCTCCCCCCTGGGCGCTCGAGACAGGTGCCCGGTGGCGGGGTGACAGGCCTGGGTGGGTGGGGACCGCCAGCCGGCGTGCCCGTGGCGTGCCAGCCCCCCACAGGGCCAGGCACAGGCTGGGCCGCGCACCCCTCCCCCCGCGATGACACACACCCCGCAGTCATGCGTCCCAGACCCCAATCGCTCTTCCAGATCCCGAGTGGGGCCGGGGCCAGACGCCCACTCGGCCGCCCGGGGCCTACCTCCTCGTCGGAACTGTCCTCCGCGTACTCGTCCTGGCCCCGCGCTCCGGCCGCCTCCGTCCGCGGGGGCGAGGAGGGGGCGCCCGCGGCCTGTGGGGGAGGAGAAAGAGCCCCCGTGACACCACGCCCTCTGACCCCGGAGGACTCACTGTCCGTCCAGCTGGCTCTGAGGTCACGGTTCCCACCGCCCCCGCCCCTGAGACGCTCCAAAGCAGCCTGGGCCTCAGAAGGAGACCAGGGACACCAGGCCTCAGTGGGCCTTCGGGGGGGGTGGGCCAAACCCAGGCCATGTCCAAGCTCTGGGAGAGGACCCCTGGGTGGGAGGGGGGCGGCCACACCTGGTGCCAGGCCGCAACCAGCCACCAGCACCCCTGAGCCCTGTGACAGGAGAGGGGGCAGCAGGAGCCTGGCCCAATAGTCCCACCACCAGCCCCGCCAGCCCCAGTGCCAGCTTGGGGTCCGGGGCAAAGTGAGGGCTGGGGTCCCACTTGAGGAAGCTGTGGCGCCGTCAGCCACATCCCCATGGCCCCCCCAGACAGCCCCGAGGCACCTGGGCCTGGCCCTCAGGCCCCCGTCCCACCCACCACATCCCTGGCCCCAGGCTGACCCCGTCCACCGGGTCAGTGAGTGGGTGTTGCTGAGCATTTACACCTCAACCTGGAAAACAGATTCCGGCCGCAGGGGGGGGGGGGCGTGCACTGGAGGGGGTGATGGGGAAAACAGTCCGAGCTCGCCCTGGGGGCAGCCAGTAAATGCTGGGGAGCAGGAGCCCCCAGCACAGCCCCCACCCCCGCCCCCTCCCCGGCAGCTCTTCCTCCCGTTTCCCCTCAGCGTGAGGAAGGCGAACCCTAAGTTTCCGCCCGGCCAGGACCCCGCAGAATTCGGTCTCCACGTCCCCCAGCCCCTGCCCCCGCACTGCCTGTCAGAGCGGGTTGGCAAGGCCTGAAGGCGTGGGCGCAGGCGGGATACAGCGGGCGGCCCGAGCCCCTGCCCTTCCAGGCCCAAAGCTCTCTGCCCTTTGTGGCCACGGAGCGCCAGCAGGCACACCTGCCCGGGCCCTGCGCCCGCTGTCTGTGCCTCCCCAATGGCCGCTGCTCACGGCCGCCCACGGCGCCACCGCCACACGCTCCTCAGGGGCCAGGTCCCTCGGCATCAGTGCCACAGGTGTGGCCAGGGACCTGGGCGGGGGGTGCAGAGACACCCTGTCCCGCGGGCAGCAGTGACTCCCAGACTCAGCGCGCAGTCCCCTTGGGGCACCCCCCCCCCCTCCAAGCCCCAATGCTGCAGGGCAGCCGGCAGCCGCCAGGGGGCAGTGCATTAAAGAAACACTCAGTTCAGGAACAAGACCAGAAAGACATAAAACAGAAAGGATGCCAGCACAGAAACAAAGGTCCCTGAACAGCACCCCGGGTCCCCAAGCACCCCCCTCCCACGGTGGTGGGGTACCAGATCCACACGGCCCTGCAGGGGCTCAGGCAGTCTGGCACTGCCCCCTGAACCTGCCCATGGGGCTGAAGCATTACTAGGTCTCACTCTCTCTCTCTTTTTAATATATTTTACTGATTTTTCAGAGAAAGGAAGGGAGAGGGATAGAGAACTAGAAACATCAATGAGAGAGAATCATCGACCAGCTACCTCCTGCACAACCCCCACCAGGGACATGCCCGCAACCAAGGTACATGCCCTTGACCGGAATCGAACCTGGGACCCCTCAGTCTGCAGACTGACGCTCTATCCACTGAGCCAAACCAGCCTCGGCAGCTACTACTAGGTCTCTTGATTGCAGCAAGCAAACTAAAGAAAGTGGGGACTTTTCCACAAAAGATTAAAAAACAAAATAGAGCCCTAGCCAGTTTGGCTCAGTGGACAGAGCGTTGGCCTAGGGACTGGGGAGTCCTGGGTTCAATTCCAGGCAAGGGCACATGCCTGGGTTGTGGACTCGATTGCCAGTAGGGGGCGTGCAGGAGGCAGCCCATCCATGATTTCTCCCTCATCACTGATGTTTCTCTCTCCCCTTTTCCCTTCCTCTCTCAAGGCAATAAAAATATATTTTTTAAATAGAAAATGTCCCCATCCCCATGTAAATAGAAAAGACCAAACCAAACACAACAAGCAGGAAAAGCAGGAAAGGGAAGACGTGGCTTCAGGCACAAACCCCAGGGACGTGGAGCCAAGAGCAGGCAGAGACCCTGGCTAGCCTCTGCTGGGAGATGGGTGAGGCCCCGGGAAGAGGTGAGTGGGGGTGGGGAGGAAGTGGGGGGCTAAAACCAGCCCCACGGAGAGAGAGGACGGGGTGGGTGATCAGGGGAGCCCCAGGGAGAGGACGGAGGCGGACATGGAGACGTGGGAGTGTGGCCTGTCAGTGGCCCAGGTGCAGCCGGCCGGCACCGAGCTCCCAGCAGCTCCTCGAAGGAAGACACTGACACGCTGACAAGAAATCACTGACCGGCTGCCTCCTGCACTCCCCCTACCAGGGATCGGGGATCGAGTCCACAACCCGGGCATGTGCCTGGCCGGTTTGGCTCAGCGGATAGAGCGTCGGCCTGTGCACTGAAAGGTTCCGGGTTTGATTCCGGGTCAGGGAACATGCCCGGGTTTCAGGCTCGATCCCCAATAGGGGAAGTGCAGGAGGCAGCCAATCAATGAGTTCTCCCATCATTAGTGTTTCTCTCCCTCCCTCTCTAGAATCAATAAAAACATATATATTTTTAAAATAGAGTGTGAGGGGCAGAGCTGGAGAGTGTGGCCAGGAGATGGGGCGACTGGCCTGGCAGACAGGGACTCAGGTCAGCAGGGGGATAAAAGATGAGGACAGGGCTGTCACCCCCCGGGCGGGGGGGGGGATGGAGAAGGCAGGGTGCACAGAGGAGAGCGGGCACAAGATGAGCAGGAGCAAGAGTCTCCCACAACACCCAGCCGAGCAACAGGGCGGGTGCCACTGCTCCCGCGGGAAGGGTGGGGAGCAGCCAGCACCCGACCGCGCGGTCGGTCCCTGTCCTCATCCCCACCCAAGGGCGCGGCGCTTCCCCCGAGCGCCCCCTGCCCACGCCAGGATGCCCTCGCTCCCCGCCCGCGGGAAGGACATGCCCGGTAAGCGCACAGCCGTCTCCACCGGAAACGAGAAAAGGGACTTCAGGCTGGACAGGTAACTGGGTTTTAGGGGGAAAGGTGAGTCGAAAGGGAATTCTAGGAAAAGGGATTAAAAAGGACAGACAGAGCAGCCCCGGCCGACGTGGCCCAGTGGTTAGAGTGTGTCCACTCATGCAAGGAAGGGTCTCAGGTTCCATTCCCAGTCAAGGGCGCATACTGGGTTGTAGGTTCGACCCCCGACCCCCGTTGGGGTGCCTGTGGGAGACAACCATTCGGTGTGTCTCTCTCACGTCGATGTTTCTCTCTCTCTCTCTTTCCCTCCTCCTCCTTTCCACAACATAAAAATCAACTGAAAAATACCTTCAGGTGAGGATTTTTCCTAAAGTAAAAAAAGGCATGGGAAAACAGCTGCTCACAACCCTACAGGGCCAAGAGTGTGAAGGCGCCCTCTCCCCTGAGCGCCCGGCGCCGCGGGCACCGGTCTGCGTTCCGGTCCGCCAGGGGAGTAACCTGCACAAGCCCAGGCCTTCGGGGCCAGGACTCAGGGCCGGTGCCCACGGTGAAAGCTGCTCCTCAGAGCATTCTAACAAACGCTGCATTTCCGTTAAATCAGCCCGTCTCCCTGCTGCTAATTAAGAAAGAGTAAGGTGCCAAAACCGGTTTGGCTCAGTGGATAGAGAGTCGGCCTGCGGACTGAAGGTCCCAGGTTCAATTCCGGTCAAGGGCATGTACCTTGGTTGCGGGCACATCCCCTGTGGGGGGTGTGCAGGAGGCAGCTGATCGATGTTTCCAGCTTTCTATCCCTCTCTCTTCCACTCTGTAAAAACTCAATAAAATATATTAAAAAAAAAAAAGAAAAAAAAAAGAAAAGGGGGTGAGGTGCCGAAACCGATTTGGCTCAGTGGATAGAGCGTCAGCCTGAGGACTGAAAGGTCCCAGGTTCGATCTGGGTCAAGGGCATATACCTTGGTTATGGGCACATCCCAGTAGGGGGTGTGCAGGAGGCAGCTGATTGACATTTCAGTCTCATCAATGTTTCTAACTCTCTATCCCTCTCCCTCCTCTCTATTAAAAAAAAAAAAAAAAAAAAAAAAAAAAAAAAAATCAGCCGAAACCGGTTTGGCTCAGTGGTAGAGCGTCGGTCTGCAGACTGAAAGGTCCCGGGTTCGATTCCGGTCAAGGGCATGTACATTGGTTGCAGGCACAACCCCAGTAGGGGATGTGCAAGAGGCAGCTGGTCGATGTTTCTCTCTCATCGACGTTTCTAGCTCTCTATCCCTCTCTCCTCCTCTCTGTAAAAAATCAATAAAATATATTTTTAAAAAATCAATAAAATATATATTTTTAAAAATAAAACATTTAAATAGGAAAAGAAAAGCCAGCCTAGCGACATGGGCTGAGTGAGAGCATCCAGATCTCTCTGGAGAGCGTCCCAGCTTCAAACACGTGGCCCACCTGGTCCCAGATGCATCAGACACGGCCTGGGTTCCTCAGGAAACTGGGAGGAAGCAGTGCAGGGACATGTACACACACACACACACACACACACACACACACACACACACCCGCCCCACGGGCCCAAGGCCTGCAGGTGCTTTCCTTCCGGGACGATTTCACGGAGGCAAGGGAGCCCACGGCAGGGTCCTGGGTCACTCACCTGCTGCCCAGCCATCTTCTCTGTCCTGCCGTGGCCCTCACCACCGCTGGCCCCATCCTGTTCCTCAGTGGAGTCCTCGCTGCTGTCACTGCCAGAATCTTCCAGGCCCGAGTATACACTCTCCTCACTGTCGGAGAGGCCAGAATCGCTGCCGTCCCCGAGGCCAGGAGCACGGGCGCAGAGGAGAGAAGGCTGCAAGGAGCACAGTGTGAATGATGGCTGACCCCACAGCCGCCCCCTTGGCCACACAGGGACCCACAGCTCGTGTGGCCAGCCTCCACGGCCAGGCCAGGCCTTCCTCACAGCCCACCTCTGCCAGCAGCAGAGCCACCCGCCTTGGGAGGGACACTTCCCAGCATCTCACAAGGGAAGGACTGGAAAACCATATCCCCTTCTTAGAACACACCTCCCCTCTGCTCTCCCCCTCCTCACCCACCCGGCACCCAAGGCCCCAGAGCTTTGGGGGCAGGAGGGCAAGGCTTTCCCCCCTGAAGAGCCTTCGTACCCAACCAGGTGGGACAGCAGTGGGTGCAAAGTCTGAAGAACGATAAAAATGAAGCTCGACTTAAAAACAAGATTACCATGCAGCCCCTGGAGGAGAAGACACCATCTCCTCCCTATGGCTACAGCCCGCGCACGGCGAGCAGGCCTGTCACTGCCTTTATTTGTTTGTCTTCGTTTATTATTTATTTCAGAGAGGAAGGAGAGGGAGAGATAGAAACATCAATGAGGAGAATCGCTGATCGGCTGCCTCCTGCACGCCCCCTAGTGGGGACCAAGCGCGACACCCAGGCATGTGTCAACTGGAATCGAACCTGGGACCCTTCAGTCCGCAGGCCGATGCTGTCCCCTGAGCCACACCAGCCAGGGCCCGTCACTGCCTTTAAAAGTGGAACAAGAGCCCTGGCTGGTGTGGCTCCGTTGGTTGGGCGTCATCCAAGCCAATCCATGTTTCTTCTTCCCTCTCTCCCTCCCTCCCTCCCTCTGAAAATGTTTTAAAGTGTTAAAAAGAAAAATAAATTCCTCTTTGGAAAGTGGACTTGCAGACATTTAGGAAGCACCTGAGCGGAGAGCCCTGTTTCCCTGTTCCTCAGTATTTACAAGCCTCTCGCCTCGCCGCACGGCCTGCACGCACGGTACTCCACGGCCCTCCGCTCAGCTTTCCCAGAAGCAAGCTGCTCGTTCCCGACCCTTAGCTGCGCCATCCGGGCAGCAAGTGCCAACGGCACCGGCGGTTTGGGACAGGCCGAGCCCAGCGGTCCAGCAGCCAAGCCCGGCGCCCAGGGCGGCCCTGGTGGGGGGCAGGAGGACGAGCCCCGCCGTGAGGGGAGCCCCGCCCCTGGAGTCAGACCCGGGTCGGGTGACAGCCCCACAGCCCCGCCGGGGATCGGCGGGGCAGCACCGGCGGCCATGCGACCAGGGAGAGCGAGGGGTCCGAGGCCGCGGGCCGCGGGTTCTAGTCAGTTATCCGCACAGCCTCCTCCCTCTTTGCAACGACCTAGCCCGGGAGTGGTGTGTGAACACGGCGGTGCTGAGGGCGGCGGGAGCGGAAACCTCTCTCCCGGCGGGAGGCAGAGCTCCGCGGGGCCGAGAGGCTGCTGCCCGAGGGGGCCGGCTCCAGGGGCCATCTCTCTGCTGCTCATCCCTCCACCCACAGACCGTCCCCTCCTCCCCAGCTTCGGCCGCCCTTGGCGCGAGCGGCGCCCTCTGCCCTGGGCGCCCCCAGGGCCGCGGCCCCGGAGGGCAGACTCCTGCTCACACTCCCGCCCCCGAGCTCGACCCACGCCCCCCGCCACCACGTGGGACCCACGCCGCCCGCTCACAGCCCGTGGCGCCCGCTGTCACCTCCTCGGGCTCTGATTCCGGCTCCGGCTCCTGAGGCCGCTTCCCGGGCCGAGCTCCCTCCGCCGCCGCGCCCGCGCGCCCCGTGCCCCGCGCGCCCACCATGATCCTAGCGGGTCCCGCCACTTCCGGCAGCGACCCGGTCGCGTGGGGCTGAGGGCGGGGTCAGATGCCGCGGAAGGCTCGCTCCGCTCGCTCTGATTGGCCAGGCGCGGCGACGCCATGATGCGCATGCGCGGAGCGTTCGGGGCGGGGCCTAGGGCCGTGCGTACGCAGAAAGGCGGCGCCGGCGTGGGGGCGCCAGTCGCAAGATGGCGGCGGCCATGCTAGGCCTGTGGGCCGTGTCTGCGCAGCGGGCGGCGACGGCAGCGCGGCCCGGCCTACAGACGCGGCGGCGGCGCTAGCCCGGCCTCGGCCACTCTTTGCGGTCGCTACTTCCGCCTCTCCCCGCCATGGATTTTCCCGTTGGCCCCGGCGCTGCGGGGCCCAGCAACGTCCCGGCCTTCCTGACCAAGCTGTGGACCCTCGTGAGCGACCCGGACACCGACGCGCTCATCTGCTGGAGCCAGGTGAGCGGGCGCGCCCCCGGGGGGCCGGGCAGGCCCCGCCGCGGCCGCTCGGTGTGGGGACGGAGGGCCCAACGGGGAGACAGCGTCCGCGGCCTCCCCGCCGGCTCGGTCCGCGCCGAGTTCCCCTGGGCGGGGACCGGGAGGGGAGGGGAGGGGAGGAGGGCGGGCCTCTCCCTCCCGGCTGCTCGCCGTCCGACAGCTGCGGGGGCGCACCCGCCGGGCGCCGGGTTCCGCCGGTGAGAGCTGCGTCCAGCCGGCCTCCCGCTTCCCAAACGCGCTGCCGGTTGTGTGGTCGGCGGCTGGACTCGGCTCACGGGCCCGAGGGCGTGGCTCCAGCGCGGAAAGCGAAAACGGACCTCCACCCCGCGTCCCGGCGGCACCGCTTCGTTTTCACTCCTCGCGGGGGCGTCTCGGTCCCCGTGCCCGCGCCCAGTTGCCAGGCAGCGGTCTTGTTTACACGCGTGGTCCGGGCCTGCGGGGCGAACCGGAGGCTGTGTCTGGAGGCTGTGTCTGTGGTCGGACAGGGAGCCTGCTGCTCGTTCGCCTTCCAGGCTGTGACGCCGCCTCCCGAGAGGGCCGGGGCCGGCGACTGTGCGGCCTCTAAACGGGCCTGTCTGCCCGGGCGCAGGGAGGCGCGGGGGGCCTCCCAGCGCCCTGCCCGCTGAGGGCCAGCGCGTGTGCCCGCGGGTGAGGCCGGGGTTCTGGGCTCCATTAAGCACTTCCCGCTTCTGCTCCTGAGCTGCAAGGAGAGGAGGGGAAGGCTGGGCTGGAAGTATCCCCCGCGAGCCAGGCTCTCTGGCCCGTGGGTTGTCTGGTGGCTGAAGCTCACTCTGCGGGAGGAGTGTGGAATAAAGGGGCTAGAAGCCCCGTTGGAGACATTTTCTGTTGGTCCCTGGGATGTGGTCCTGCGGGTGGGTGCTCCCCATTCCCCAGAGCAGCACAAGTCCCAGAGAGGGTCAGAGTGTGTCCCCACAGGCGGCCGTTACCACCCTTCCCTTGTTCTAGACCTTGAACTTGACCAACCAAGGGAAATGGCCCCCTGTTTCTGTCTTCCTTTCTTCTGCCTTCTTCCTCCTGTTCCTGCCCTGAACCCTCAGAGAACACCCTCACCCGTTCTGGGAGGGGCATCTGATCTTAACTCTACTAGGATGATCTGTCCTGCCCCTTACTCTCCTTGCTGTTTGTGCTTAAAGATCGTGAGGTAGCCTGGCCAGCGTGGCTCAATGGTTGAGTGTCCACCTATGAACCGGGAGGTTAAGGTTCGATTTCCCTGTCAGGGCACATGCCGGGGTTTGCAAGCTGGATCCCCAGTGTGGGGTGTGGAGGAGGCAGCCGATCCGTGATTCTCTCTCAGTATTGATGTTTCTCAATACTTAATAAAGGGAGAGGGAGAGAGAAACTAATAAATCAGTAAAAATGTATTTTAAGAAAGAAAAGGATGAAAAGATTGTGAGGTGTGTAGGGGGAGCCCTGCAAGCATACTCCCAGGACCCACAGTCTGTGTTCTGGGCAAAGTCTTTGAGTAGGAAAGTCGGATATTATCAGACCTGTGCCAGCCTCCACCCTCAGTGGCCACAGCATCCTGAGCCCGGTTTGCAAGTTCTCGGGACACACACACACACACACACACACACACGACAGCTGGAGCCTGAGTGCCTTACCTGGTCTGTGTGGCCTAGGATCGTGGCCAGTGAGGCCGGAAGCACTCGGACAGTTTAGGGTACACTTCTCACTGCTCACAGTTTGGCCCTGGTGTCTCGGCCTCACCCTACTCACCCTAGCCCCAGCCTGGTCGGTGCCGTTCTCTTCTCGCTGGGAGCAGGAATGACCCTCACAGTTGGATGGGGCTGGGAGAAGTCCCAAGGCCGAGTCCATCCAGGTGGCCCGTGTCAGGGTCACTCGAGGGGCTGCTCCCTGGTTCGGGCCCAGCGTTCTCAGCCTGCCGTGCCTGCTTAGGGCCTCCATCCCGTGGATGGAAGCACCGTGAGGAAGGGGACCCCAGCCTCGTGGTTGCAATCCCCAGGCATTTTGCCTCGTCACCTTGGAGCGGGGTGGGAGCGGGGTCGGTGAGCTGCTGTGGCCTGTCCCTCCGGCGGTCGCCATCGCCTTGGCTGTGCCCCTCCTAGTGCGGCATCAGTCAGTGCGTCCTGCAGGCTGTACGTGGCAGTGGTTCGGTGGTCTGCCACACTGCCATCCCGGAGTGGAGCTCCCTCCTTCCTTTTCCACGGCTCGTCTTTCTGACCACAGACACGCCCACCCCGGACAGCACGGCCGAGGGCCTGCAGGAAGCCACAGAGGGCCCAGGCTGGGCTGCTCGGTCTTGCTGGGAAGTCAGACTAAAGGGAGCCTTGGAGACGGGTTCAGAGGGTTGGCCTGGGACCAGCCGCCACTGCCCATTGCTCCCCTGGGTGCAAGTCTCATGGGGTCCCTTAGAGGTTAGGGATGCATGCCTGTGAGGGGAGGAGAAGAGAAGGGAAGGGCACAGGGTGCTCCCTGGAGTGAGGATGCCCAGGGCCGTCTGCCCTCTGAGGTTGTGGTGGAAACCAGCGTGGCCGTAAGGATGGCTGTGCGTGAGGTCCTCTCCTGCTGCTTCCCCGATCTCTTCATCTCTTGCTTTCTGCTGTTTGACGTGAGTGTCCAGGTGTGGATTTCTTTGCATTTACCCTTCCTGGGGTTTATTTTTTAATATATTTTTATTGGTTTCAGAGAGGAAGGGAGAGGGAGAGATAGAAACATTGATTCGCTGCCTCCCGCATGCCCCCCACTGTGGACCGAGCCAGCAACCCGGGCCTGCACCCCTGGGCAGAATCAAGCCTGGGACCCTTCAGTCTGTAGGCCAATGCTCCATACACTGAGCCAAACGAGCGAGGGCTATCCAGTGTCTTAGGCAGCCACATCCTGTGCAGGCCAGTTTTTGCTCAGTGGTTGGAGTCTTAGGTTTCCTCCCAACACTAAGGGGTCGCAGGTTTGATCCCACCCCGTCTGGGATCCAATCAATATGTCTCTCATTCTCTCTCTGCCCCCCTCTTCTTCCCTCTCTCCCTTCTATTTTCTCTGAAGGTCAATGGGAAAAAATCCTCAGATGAGGATTAACAAAAAAGAAAATTAGACACCCCTAGAGAAAAGGCTTTTTATACTGGGAGAGCTGTCGGTTAAATCAAACAAAGACAGCAAAGCTTCTTTAAATAACTTAGTCTCTGGAAATTGTCCTAAAGGCTTTAGCAAAGGAAGCTCTAACTGACTGGCTACTTGGTGGACTGCTGTGCCATGTACCGAAAGGTCGCCAGTTCAATTCCCACTCAGGGCACACCCAGGCCGCAGGTTCTATCTCCAGTTGGGGTGTGTACAGGAGGAAACCAATATCAGTGTTCCTCTCTCACATCGATATTTCCCCCTTCTGTCTCTCCTCCCTCTGCCTCTCCCCCTTCCTCTCTCTCTGAAATTAAAAAAAGCTCTCCAGTCCTAGACCCACACTGCAGGGATCATCGGGCTTTCCCACCTCCCCGTCCCTCTTCCCCACAGGGGAGCCTGCTCCCTGTGCCGCTACAGTCACGTGCGCACTCACAGGGCCTGCCCCACTCCCCGCGGAAAGACCTGGAGGAAGCCCTGGTGTAGGGTTTGTACAGCCTGTCCTCCTCTCAGAGCCAGAGGAAGGTGCAGCTGCGGTTCTGAGCGCAGCGTTCCTGCAGAAGGCCGTAAGGTGGGGTCTCGGCTCCTCTCGGTGCGTTTGCTTGTGGAAGCGAAAGGGGGTCCCTAAAGGCTGGGCCTGCGATGCCTGGTGCTTTCTGTGTGGGGCCTCGGCCCTGGGGAAGCAGGACCCTGGTGGGGCTCCGACTGCCACGAGGCCCCGGCCGCAGGAGGGAGCGAGGCTGCTGCTGCCCACGGAGGCCCTGTCCCTTCACCGAGCGCTGACGCGCTGCATGTCCCTGGCAGAGCGGGAACAGCTTCCACGTGTACGACCAGGGCCAGTTTGCCAAGGAGGTGCTGCCCAAGTACTTCAAGCACAACAACATGGCCAGCTTCGTGCGGCAGCTCAACATGTGTGAGTGCCCGCCCGCCCGGGGTCTGTGGGGCGCAGAGGGCAGCAGTGGCCCTGCCTGTGGTGAGGGGGGAGCCGGCACACCTGGGGGCTCGGGGAGGTGGCCTCTCCCTGGGGGGACAGGGCACTCGGGCCAGACAGCCCGGCCCGGCCGGCAGGCTCAGGTGGCAGTGTGGGCGGCGGCGTCCCCGGTCTGAGGCGGAGCTGCCCTGCCCGCCGTGTGCAGATGGCTTCCGGAAGGTGGTGCACATCGAGCAGGGCGGCCTAGTCAAGCCGGAGCGGGACGACACCGAGTTCCAGCACCCCTGCTTCCTGCGCGGCCAGGAGCAGCTCCTCGAGAACATCAAGAGGAAGGTGACCAGCGTGAGTAGCCGCCTCCCTGTCCCCAGCCCTCTGCCCTCTCTCGGTGGGGTGGCCACATCCACGCACCGCCCTGCCTGGCTGTTCCAAGCCCTCTTCCAGTGGCCCCTCCGCCTGTCCACGCCGACGCCTGTCCACGCCGACCCCTGCCCGTCGGCTGCTGCAGGGAAGGCCAATCTCAAGGCCGCAGCCCCTGGCCCTTTCCCCGTGTCCAGACCCCCGGTTCTGCGGGGCCCATCACAGTAACCTCCTGTGGGGACCAGGTGAACACCCTGAAGAGTGAGGACATGAAGATTCACCAGGACAGCGTCACCAAGCTGCTGACCGACGTGCAGCTGATGAAGGGGAAGCAGGAGTGCATGGACTCCAAGCTCCTGGCCATGAAGCAGTAGGTCCCGCGGGGAGCGGGCAGCAGGTGGGGCGAGCAGGGTGCAGTGGTGGGTGCTCTCGGGCCTTTTGCTCCCCAAACAGTTAGGTTTGGGCTTGCACACCTCGAGGCGCCTGCCTGGCCATCCTCCTTCCCAGGGAGGTGGGGTCTGACCGCTCCTGCAGCAGCATGTGAAGCTGGGCTCAGAGCACTGGCCTGTTCTCTGCCTGCTCACACCAGCCCCCGGCCCTCCCCGCAGACCAGGGTGGCCAGGCCCCTCCTGCTGGCATCACTCAGCACAGACGTCCCCTCCTGCCTATCCCCACCTTAGGCCTGGGGAGCAAGGAGCAGGTACTTTCTGGAACCCCCGTCCTGGCTCACGTCTGGTGACCACATAATAGCCCTGTGCTACCCCCTCAACCAAGACGCTCAGAAAGGCCACTTCAGTTTCCTCCCATGCCCGAAAGGGCCCTGGGGACCTCAGGAACCCCAGCCGGGTGGCTGTCTTTGGCTCAGGGCACCTCAGAGCTGCTCAGGGGCAGGTGCTGGTGCCCTTGTGACCTGTGTCATAGAAGTGGCTCCTGGCCTCTGACTCTTCACATTGGGGGCCAGATGATTCAGTCAGGGCACCTCTATAGATGAGGCCAGGAGGGCCCGCTCTGTCAAGAAGACATGCAGGGGCTGGTGGGAAGGGGGTGTTGGGAGGGCTGGCCCAACGGAGAGCAGACCCACTCATAGCCCTGCTCACCTGGGGGAGGGTGGGCTCAGCTGGCTCTTCCCGCTCCCTGGGCCACCTCTGAGCTACACTCGGGCCCTGAGCCCTGGAAGGTAAGTCAGCCATATGCTGCTCTGCAGCCTGGAGAGCTGGGCTGCCACTGTCCCCTGGCCTGCCTTCCTGTCCTCGGGCTGGGCAAAGGTCGAGGGTGGAGGGGGCCCTCAGGAAGCCCCCACGAGGTCTCAGCAGGATTCTGGGGTGCAGCCAACACTCTGCCTGCATCTGACCTTACCCTCCAGCTGACCCCCCACCCGACTCTGAGCATCCCTCCCTTGAGGTGCAAGTGAGCAAGGAGGGGCGTAGTGGCAGCAAGGTCTGGCTGCCCCTGGTCTGGTCACACAGCCCAGCCTCGTCCGGAGTGGAGAGACTAACGATAGGTTGTCACCAACGGCCCTGCACCTGCCAGGTAGGTGGGGGCCCCGGGACCGGCCCGCTGACCGCGCCCTGGCCTGTTGCAGTGAGAACGAGGCCCTGTGGCGGGAGGTGGCCAGCCTGCGGCAGAAGCACGCCCAGCAGCAGAAAGTCGTCAACAAGGTACACGGCAGGCCTGCCGGGCGCCCGCTGTCCCCCCTCGGCTGGGCTAACTGTGCTGCTTCCCCCACCCCCCACAGCTTATCCAGTTCCTCATCTCGCTGGTGCAGTCGAACCGGATCCTGGGGGTGAAGAGAAAGATGTGAGGCGCTGTGGGTGCCCGGCTCTCAGCACTGGGTCCTGGGTGCCACCGGGGCCAGGAGGCAGCTAACCCACCCTTCCCCGCAGCCCCCTGATGCTGAACGACAGTGGCTCAGCACATTCCTTGCCCAAGTACAGCCGGCAGTACTCCCTGGAGCCCATCCACGGCTCCGGCCCCTACTCGGTGAGTTGTGGGCGCCGCGGGCGGTGGGGGCCGAGCTGCCTGGGCACAGCCACATTGTCCCTCTTTGATGGCAGGCTCCGTCCCCGGCCTACAGCAGCTCCAGCCTCTACTCCCCAGAGGCCGTGTCCAGCTCCGGACCCATCATCTCCGACATCACCGAGCTGGCTCCCAGCAGCCCCTTGGCCTCCCCGAGCAGGAGCATAGACGAGCAGTGGGGACCGCGCCACCCCCCTAGTGGTCCGAAGAGGGCTGGGGCCCCGGAGGTGCCTGCTGACGCCTGTGCCCCCACCGGCAGCCCCCTGCCGAGCAGCCCCCTGGTGTGCGTCAAGGAGGAGCCTCCCAGTCCCCCTCGGAGCCCCCCGGCGGCGGCGGCGAGCCCCGGGCGCCTGTCCTCCGTCGGGGACACCCCGCTGTCCCCAGCTGCCCTCATCGACTCCATCCTGCGGGAGAGCGAGCCTGCCCCAGCTGCCTCAGCCTCACCCCTCCCCGATGCGGGGGGCCGGCCCCCCTCAGCCCCACCCACCTCCTCGTCCCCCGAGAAGTGCCTCAGCGTCGCATGCCTGGACAAGTGAGTGCTGCCCTCCCTGGACGTGCCGGGGCTTCTGGCTAGGACTGCCCTGGAGGGCTGGGCACGGGGCTGCAGGCTTGGTCGAGCTCAGAATTTGGCATCGGGGAGGGAGATGGAGCCGAGGATGGTGGCCTGCTGCACCTGCTCTCCGGGCCACCCTGGCTGCAGCTGTCAGTCACCTGGTCCTGCTGCCCAGCAGAGGCCCTGCCACCAGAGCCAGGCGCGCGGGCGGGCACGCACCCTCTGGGCCCGGCTGCAATGGGGCTCTTGTCTTTATATCTTGCAGTTTGGCTCGCACTCCACAGATGTCTGGGGTCGCCCGCCTCTTCCCCTACCCCTCCTCCTCTCTGCATGGCCGATTCCAGCCAGGGTTAGCGCTGTCCCCACTGGGGAGGGAGGAGGGCTCTTCCAGAGCTCAGGCCCCTCCCAGCTGAGGACCACTCGGCCGAGCCTGGTGAACAGCATCCCAGGCCGCCTGCAGGGAGCGTGGCCCCAATCACTGGCTGACCGCGAGGGCCTTCCGGGCGAGCTCGGCTACTAGTCTGGCCGCGGTCCCTGCCCTGCGCAGACTGGCTTCCTCTCAGGGCGCTGGCCACTCCCCAGTCCTCGGTGCGCCCCATGGCCCAGATGCTCTGGGTCACAGCTACCAAACCTGGGTCTTTCCCACTTCACCCTGAGCACAGCCTCCCCTCCCTCCTGACTTCCAACTTCAAGCCTGAGCCCTCCTGGCCAGGCCCGTGCTGTCAGGCCTGCAGGGGCGGGCCAGCCGTGTGGCCCCAGCCACTCTCCCCGCTTTACCGGGCACCCAGGCCGTCCTCACTGCTGCTCCGGCCCCAGGCAGGGTGGGTGTGGCTGAGGGGAAGGCTCGGGGGCGTTGCCTCAGCTGCCCCCTCACCCGGCCAGGGCTGAGCTCAGTGAGCACTTGGACGCCATGGACTCCAACCTGGACAATCTGCAGACCATGCTGACCAGCCACGGCTTCAGTGTGGACACCAGTGCCCTGATGGACGTGAGTCCCAGCCCGCCCGCCCCCGCCACCCACCCGGCTCGCAGGTCCAGCCTGACTCTCCTCCTCTTTGCAGCTGTTCAGCCCCTCGGTGACAGTGCCAGACATGAGCCTGCCGGACCTGGACAGTAGCCTGGCCAGTGTGTGTAGAGTGGGGTGGGGTGGGGGAGGTGACGAGGGTGGGGGAGCAGGAACCCTCAATGCCCTCCTGCCCCAGCAGATCCAGGAGCTCCTTTCTCCCCAGGAGCCCCCCAGGCCTCTCGAGGCAGAGGATAGCAGCCCCGACTCAGGTGAGCAAGCCCACCTGCCTGCCTCCTCTCCCCTCCCGCCCCCTCCCACCAGCATCCTAACCACGCCGCCCCGCTCCCACCCCCCAGGAAAGCAGCTGGTGCACTACACAGCACAGCCCCTGCTCCTGAGGGACCCCGGCCCCATGGACATGGGGAGCAGTGACCTGCCTGTGCTCTTCGAGCTTGGGGATGGCGCCTACTTCTCAGAGGGGGACGACTATGCAGACGACCCCACCATCTCCCTGCTGACGGGCTCCGAGCCCCCCAAAGCCAAGGACCCCGCTGTCTCCTAACGGTTCAGGAGGCCCAGCCCTACGCCATGGCCTGCTTGGGGCTTCACAGCCACATCGCACTGACCAATACTGTGGCTTTCACAAAGTGTATTTTGGTTTTTACATGAGTCCCCTCCCCCTTCATAGAAATAAACATACAGTATATATGTAGACGGCGGTGATGGATAAGACACGGCACTGGCCTGTGGCCACTCCCAGGGGCAGTGAGGAGGCCCCAGCAGGAGGGCCTGCGTGCACTCAGGATCGTTAAAGGAGCCGGGAGGGGCCCGTGGGGCTGCAGGGCTGGGGGAGGGCTTGTCTGCCCAGCAGAGCCCTCACTGTGTGCGGGGCCTGCTCTGGGAGAAGGGCATTCTGGCCTTGTGTGTCCGGCTCCTGTGCTGTCAGCCACGGAAAGGCAAGGCACAGCCCGCCTGACAGCTGGCGCCCCCAGGAGTTTCCCCAGTGCTCCCACCCTCCATGGGCAGGCCCCTCTGGCAGTGCCTCCGTGGCCCAAGGAAGAGGAGGATGCGGTGGAGCTCTTGGGCATCTCACTTCCTGTGGGGCCCCAGCTGCCAACCTCGCCTGGCCCGGCCCAGCCCCAGGCGCTCCGTGCCCGAGCGGATCCTTAAGACGAGGTGGGAACGGGCCCGGCCACCTCCCACCTGGCCGGCAGCGGGGTCCTGAGGCTGCACCGTGGGGACCACCCAGCCCGGGCCAGAGCAGGGTGGGAAGTCCACTCGCTCAGGTCGTGCAGACGATTGTTCCAGAGACGGGAGCCCCCACCACCAAGGGGGAGGCCCAGGCAAGGATCGGCACACTACTTGACCCTTCTCCAGGCCCGGCCCCAAGCCAAGGTCCACTTCTAGGAAGACTAGGCACCCACTTCTGAGCCACACCACACGGGGTCAAGGGGGTCTGGGCAGGAAGTCGCCGCAGCAGACCTCAGGCAGTGAGAGCTACCACCCAGGATGTCGGGTGGGATCCCAAGGGACCCAGCTCCCCATCCCAAGAGCACAGCCTAAGGCCCTCTGAGCCCAGGAAGTCCCCACAACCAGCGCTGTCAGACCAGGTGGTGAGGCCGTACCCAGCGCCCTCAGCAGGCTGAGCTCACGCTGGACAGTACTTTATTGACACCCTCAGACCCTGGGGAGGGTCAGCACAGGTCCTTGAGGCACTGGCCTGTGCTGCTGCTCCCATTCCTGAGGGCAAGAGCCCCATAGGGGCAGAGAGGCCTCCCAGCCAGGGGGAGGCCATGGGCAGTGAGGCAGGCGAGGTGGCAGTGAGGAGTGTGGGCAGCAGCTCAGGCCTCTGCCGCCAGGGCCTCGTGGTGAAGCACGTAGTAGTCGTGGACGTACATGAGCACCGCCACGGGCTGCCCTATGATGAGCGACAGCCACACGGCTGCGTTGCCGTAGTTGCCACGGAAGAACCGGCTCACTATCCAGGCCAGCGGGAGCTGGGGGTGAGGGCGTGCGTCAGCCGCCGCGGTGACCACGGGCTGGTTGCCCCGGGCACCTGAGCAGGCGAGGAGGCCCCGCGCTCACCTGAGCCATCATGCCGGTGAAAGCCCAGAGCCGGAACATGCGCAGAGGGATGCTCACCAGGTACTGGGGGAGGGGGAGAGGCTGTCAGCTGGCTCCTCGGGGCCACGGCACCCCAGCGCCGGGCCCCAGGCAGGGTGCCCACAAAGCACTGACCTCGTGGAAGAAGGCTGAGGCCAGGAACACCCCGGTCCTGGCGACCCACTTGCTGTAGCCACGCCGGACCATCGGCTTGTAGAAGTGTCTGTGGAGAAGGAGGCCGTGGGCAGGCGCCCAGGGCCACAAAAGGACCTGCCGCCACCACCACACACTCACCTGAGACACCACTTGTGCACAGGGATGTTCCAGTTCTGCCAGAAGTAGGTGACGGACTCAGAGTTCCTGGGGTAAGAGATGGTGATCAGAGGGCGCCATGACCGGCCCAGCCCGGCCCCACTGAGGTCACCCACCACCAGTCCCGGTAGAACTCGCGGTCCCCAAACTGCATGAGCTCGGCCACGGCGTTCAGGCAGGAGTGGAAGAGCCAGTAGAAGAAGATGAGCCAGATGAGGTGGTTGGGGACCTGGGGGAGAGGTGGTGTCAGGGTCCAGCACCCCCACCCCTCAGGCCCGCCCCAGGCCCAGCCTCAGCCTGCTCACCGCCAGCTTCAGGAGGCGCTCGATGATGCGGGAGTAGTCCATGTCCTGCGGGAACAAGGCTCAGCGGGCTCCCAGGCCACACCCCTCCCGCCACGGGGAGCCTGGCACTCACCTTGAACGGCTTCATGGAGTTCTGGATGGTGGGGACCATCCACTGCAAAGAAGAGCACACATCAGCTCCCCCAGAGCACCAGGCGGCCCCCTGCCCCCCACCCGTCCTCGCCATACCTGCTGGATCAGCCCCACCTGGAGCTGGGTGAAGAACAGCTGGGGAGGAAGCAGAGCAGCAAACTGAGCCCCAGCCCTGGAGCCCCCCAGCCCCTCGCAGCCCCCTAGCCCCCCACAGCCCCCCAGCCCCTCGCAGCCCCCAGCCCCTGGAGCCCCCCAGCCCCTCGCAGCCCCCCAGCCCCTCACAGCCCCAGCCTCACCATCTCCAGGAGCCGCCGCAGCAGGAAGCGCTTTCGGATGCGGGGGGAGCGGGGAAAGTTGAGTTCGTAACACAGCGTGGGGGCAAAGAGGAAGTAGTACAGATCTGGAACGGGAGGGCAGAGCTGGCACAGGGCCCGCCTCTGGACCCCACCCCTGCCCCGCCCCCAGGCCAGCTGCAGCCCCCACCTCCGTAGGTCAGGTTGTCGGGGTAGCTCACGGTGCCGGGGGGTTGGGCCGCCCCACCGTTGGCCCCACCGTTGGCCTTCTTCCCGGTAGAAGCTGGAGGCGGCGAGGGAGGGAGAGGATGCGAAGGTGAGGCCCTGCTGCTGCCCAGGCCCGCCCGCCCGGCAGCCAGCCTCCCAGCTCACCAGCCTTGGCCTTGGCACTAGCCCTGTTCTCTCGGCACCACAGGTTGACGTGCTGGTAGGAGAACAGCTTCAGGAAGAGGATGGTGTAGGTCATCAGGGCCAGCACGGAGCCCACTGCAGGAAAGGCAGGCTCAGGCCGAGGCCTCCCACCACCCACAGGAGAGCCGCGGCCAGGGCAGCCCGAGGCTGGCCTGCGTCTCCCCCAGGGTCCCCCCACAACTGGCTGGGATGGGGCAGGTGGGATGGGGGCACCTGGAGTGATGGACTCCAGCAGGAAGGCCACAGACGCTGGGAAGCAGAGGATGGTGACCAGGTTGAGCGTGTGCAGCAGCAGCCCCGCCTGCTCCGTCAGGGCACCCTGGGGAGGGGGCAGCACTGAGCCAGGGCCTACTCCCTGCCCAGGGTCTCCCTGGGGAGCTGCCAGGCCGAGGGTGCAGCTCCTCCCAGGAGAGCCACACACAGTGGGGAGGGTGGTCCAGGCCTGCGAGGAGGGGACTCTGGCCGGGCAGCATCATGCAGGCCCTGCTTACCACCGCCAGGCGCTTCTCCACGTGGAAGGCGGCCACAGCAAAGGCATTGGCCACTGAGGACAGAAGAGCACAGGGCGGCTCAGGCCCAGGAAGCCCTCCCCACCCAAGACCCTCCTCGGTGCCCAGCTCACCAATAATCAGGCACAGGGCGGGCCAGCTGTAGGGGTCCTTTAGGAACAGAGACACCACCTGGATGGGGTCCACCAGAATGCCGTACCTGGGGGTTGGGGAGATGAAGGCCTGAGCAGGTAAGGGGGGCCCGAGTTGGCAGTGATTGCGGCTGGGCCTCGGGGGTGGAGCCGGGGCCCTGGGGAAGAACTCACTTGATGAGGTTCTCCAAAAACAACCGTGCATTGCTCAAGATCTGCAAGAGAGGCGGGCACGCACAGCTGAGCCGCAGTCTGCGGTGGGCCCAGCAGAGGCTCCAGAAGCAGGGGAAAGGCTGTGGGGCTGCGCCAAGGGCCAGGCAGGCCCGGGTGAGCAGAGCAGTGCTGCCCTGCCAAGCCTCTGCCAGCCAGCCCAGACCTCCAATGGCTCCAGAGGACAAGGACCCCATCCCACCAGCCTCTCACCCACCAGGCAGTGTGCCCACAGCTCCCAGGGCGCCTCCTAGCATTGCGCAGGGAGGGTGCAGTGTGCCTGGGGCCTCCACGTGGCAGCCAGGAGCCTTGGGGCAGGTGTGTGCCGTAGGCTGGGGTTGAAGGCCGGGGGCCATATCAGCCAGAGTGGATGGGGCTGGGCCCAGACAGACCCTTGTTCCAGCCCCGCCCTCATGCCACCCATTGACCCTGGACTCCAGCTGCTCCTGGGCCAGGACTGCTGGTCCCACCCCACACGGTGCCAGCAGGAAGGGCCCAACGGCAGGGCCTCGGCCAGGCCACAGGTGTGTTAGAGGCGTGCTCCTGGAGCACCTACGACCCAGGCTGAGGGAGGGGGCAGCCTGCAGGGCAGTGGCTGGTTGCTGTGCTGAGCCCAAAAGCCACCTTCACACCCGCTTGCCCCAGGCCAGGCCAGCCAGGGCTCCACACCCACGAGGGCCATTCAGGAGCAGGGGATTCTTCTGGGACCCCAAAACCACGCACACGAGCTGCCAAGGGAACCCCACACGCACAGAACACCCCATCCTCAACCCCACAGCCCATCAGCCCAGGCCAGCCACCCTCCTGTCCCCTCCTCTCTGCTCCTCGGTGCCCCTCAAGCCACAGCTCACAGCATAGAAGCCTCCCACACACACCCACCAGCCACTCACCAGCATCACCACACACCAATTCAGGATGCCACGGTAGTTGCTGAAGCCGCTGTCCGAGCTGAACAAAGAATCCTGCAGGCGGTGGCACCTGACAGGCAGAAGGCAGTGAGAACCTCGGGCAGGGCCACAGCTGCCCACCCCTCCCAGCCCGGGGCAGCCAAAGTCAGTTCTTCACACTGGGCAATTCATCCCTCCCAGCAGCTGTGTCCTCTCCCCTCGCCAACCCTCCCGACAGTCCGAGGGGAGCCAGGCAGGGGCCACGGGGGCAGGAGCATCCAGGCCAGGCCCCAGCAACATCTGCAGCCTCTAGCTGCAGCCAACCACCTAGCTATGGAGTGGTGCTGGCCTGTCCCACCTACCAGGGAGCGGAAGGGACCCCCCTCAAGCCAGCCCCCACACTGGCCACCATTGGCCGGGACCAGCTGAGCACCAGTTGGTGGGACCCTCGGGGAGCAGTGCGGCAAGCTCTCCGGCACTGCGCCTCCGACCGCAGGCAGCGCTGTGTTCCTGCCGGGCTGGGGGCTGAGCGGAGCCCACGGGCCGGACACCTGGTGACTGGGGTTTCCCATGGAAGCAGGCAGGACTGCTCCCCCCAGTGCTCAGGCTGGGGACCCTCACGTCCCTGCCTGGTCCTCGGAGGTGGGGCAGGGGAAAGGCTGTGGGGCTCACCCAGCACCTCGCCAGCAGGAAGCCCCACGAACATTGAGCAAGGCCTCCAGTTTTGAAACTGGTGAGGCCAGGGCCTCCCCTCCTGCAGACACATCTGCCTGAGAGGTACGGATGGGGAAGCAGGCCTGCCTCAGCGGCCAGCCTGGCTATGGCTAGGGTCAGGGCCAGCCTGGCTGTGGCTGGGGTCGGGGGCCAGCCTGGCTGTGGCTGTGGCTGTGGTCGGGGGCCAGCCTGGCTGTGGCTGTGGCTGGGGTCGGGGGCCAGCCTGGCTGTGGCTGGGGTCAGGGGCCAGCCTGGCTGTGGCTGGGGTCGGGGGCCAGCCTGGCTGTGGCTGGGGTCGGGGGCCAGCCTGGCTGTGGCTGTGGCTGTGGTCGGGGGCCAGCCTGGCTGTGGCTGTGGCTGGGGTCGGGGGCCAGCCTGGCTGTGGCTGGGGTCGGGGGCCAGCCTGGCTGTGGCTGTGGCTGGGGTCGGGGGCCAGCCTGGCTGTGGCTGGGGTCCGCACTCAGAGGGGAGACAAGGGACCAAGAAGCCAAGATGCTGCTCCACGTTCTCCAGCCAGGCAGCAGGGACACGCACTCCTGCCTCTCCCTGGCCTCCTGGCATCACCTCCTGGGTCCCTCCTGTGACCTCTACCCAAGGCCCTCTTCCCCGGAGGCCCTGCACCTGCCTTTCTGCGAGGCAGGTAGGGGTCCGAGGCCCAGCTCCCGGAGGGGAGGGTCTGAGCCTGTCCCAGACGCCCTCCCCCAAGCCCAAGCCCATTGGCTTCCACTGGAACCAGCCCCAAGCCGCCTCCTGCAGTGCCAGCCCGGCACACCCACAGGCCTTTCACAACACCATGACCCCTGCCCCCTTTGGGCCACCAAGACTGTGCTGGCTTTATCTGAGTCAGTCTCTAAGATGAAAATGGGGGGGGGGGCGTCTTTTCCAAGCTGACACAAAGTGACGTCATAGAACCTTTTCAGACCCTCCCCAAGCAGCCCAGCCAGACCCCTAGCGCCCTCCACCTGCTTTCTGGCCATCCTCAACCCCAGGGCAGAGGCCCCAGCCCGGGGAGAAAGCAGCAGAGCCAGACAACCAACGGGCATGCTGGCACGGGAGACAGGCTCTGCCCCCACGCCAGACTTACCCTCTCCCCTCCTGCAGGGGCTTCCCAGCCTCAGCCCTGCAGCACCCACACCCACGCCCCCGGCCCACCCAGCCAGCGGGGCCCTTCTAACAATGTCACCTCACTCAGCCGGCACATCGGCACGGGGCTGGGCACAGGGAAACTGAGGCCCCACAAGGGTTGAAGCTGGCCCACAGGCACAGCCCCTGGTGGTGAGCCACGCCTGGGGCCACGTGGCCCAGTTCGTGGGCCAAGCAGAGCAAAGGGGACCAGAGTGCCAGCTCACCCCCGGCTGCCACCTCCTCAGCACTCCCCCCGCCTCTGGCCAAGCCTGAGGGCTGAGGGAGCTCCCATAGCCTCGGACCCTCTGGGAGGGGAGAGGCAGGGGACACCCCAGGGAAAGCCGCTGGGGAGCCTTCTGAGGGAGTGTGGAGCCTGGGAAGGACTGAGCCAGGCAGGGCAGAAGGAGGTGCCCTCTCCTTCCTGCCCACAGCCACACCCTGGCCATGGGTTGGAAGAAATGAGCTCACACAGGAGCCTGGCCGGCAGGTGAGCAGGAAACGGGGGGGGGGGGGGGGGGGGGGGGGGGGGGACACGGGACACACGACACACGACGACGGACACGGGACGGACACACAGGCACACAGCAGGCAGGTGGAGGCCGAGGGCCAGAGGCCAATCTAGGAGGACAGCCAGAGCCAGGCAGGCTCAGCCCCGCCCCCTCCCCGTCCAGGGGTCCAGCCCCCAAGGTGGGCGGACAGGGTCCCCTCCGCCCAGCTAGCAAAGGCACAGGACCGGTTCTGGCCCGTGTAGTGACTTGGGGAGCTAGCAGAGGGCCCTCAAGAACCCCCATTCTTTGCAGCCTCCCTCAGCAGCACCTCCCCCCAAGAAAGCATCCCTCTCCTAGAGACACCCGCAGGGCGAGCCTTCTCGAACTTCGTGTCTGACCTTTGCTCACACTGCGGCGTGGAGATTACCTTATCGCCCAGGTGGACTGTGAGCACCCCAAGGGCAAGGACAGTGCCCACACCCCAGCTGCCCGCGCCCCGTCCCCAGGGCGCCCCGGGAGGAAAGCCTCAGTCCTTGTTTACCGAGCAAATCCTGGCCGCTCACTTCCTCCTCCATAACCTCTAGTCCTCAAGCTGCTCCGGAGCCAGAGCCCTGAGTGTGGCGTGGGGGTCCCCTCGGCCTCGCCTCGCTTCCTCCATCCCTTCCTCCCAGTCCTTCACCGGAGGTGCGCCCGTCTCAGACCCTCTCCTGTTCCCCACCAAGGCCCAGCTCTGTCCCCACAGCAAGCACTCGTCCTGGCACCAAGCAGGGCCCGGGCCGGCCGGGCGCCGGGTGAGGGATGAGCGCGCCAGGAGAGGAAGGGACAGCCACTCACTGCGCCCACCCCCTCTGTCCTCAGCAGCCGCTCTCCTGCTGGCCTCCCCAGCGGGCCCGCTCCCCCACCCCGAAGGCATCACAATCCCCGGATCCGACCATCTCGGTCCAGACGGAGGAAAGCTGTGCCCGGCTGGGACCAGCCCGCCCGCCCCAGCCGGCGGCTCCGATCCCACCTGAGGATGAGACGGAGTAGGGGCTGCCAGCGGGGGCTGCGGCCGGCTCCCCTCGGCGCCCCGCCTGCGTGACCTCGGCGGGCGCCCTGCACCCCTCAGCCTCAGTTTCCCTGGGGGCAACCCTGGCTGCTGCGGGATGGCCCAAGGGACAGGAAGGGTCGCAGGGGCCTGGGTCAGGGGTCAAAGGTTACATGAGTCAGTGGCACCGCTCACCTAAGGTCCCAGGAGCCGCTGCCCCCTTTGGCGTCTCGGTCCTTGTCCTTCTCCGGGGCCGAGGCCGGCGCGTCCCCCGCGGCGCCCACGTCCCGCACTTCTTCCGCTGCCGCCGGGCCGCCGCCGCCGCCGCCGCCGCCCTGGCCCGAGGTCCGCGACCCCGTCCTCCGGCGCCGGGAGCCGCCCGCGCCGCTGCGGTCGCTCATGATCCAGCCGCACGCACCTCGCCGCGGCCGAGTCCTAGCGCGCCGGGCTCTCCGCGCCCGAGGCCCGCGGCCCCGCCTCTGGACCCAAGGCCAACGGCCGCCGCCGCCGCCCCCTGCCGGCCGCCGTAGCCCACGCGCCGCCCGAGCCGCCAATCAGCGCGCGCCGGCCAGGCCTGCCCGCGCCGGATCGCCGCAGGGTCGCTCCGAGAGCCGCTCACTGGCGGGCGGGCTCGGCGCGCACCCATTTGTAGTCCGCGGGCGCGCGGGGCGCTCTGGGAATCGTGGTCGCTCGTGGCGGGGCATCCTGGGAGTTGTGGTTTCCCCGCGCGCAATCGACCGGAGGCCCTTGCTGGCAGCGGTGCGCCTGCCCTGGCCGTTGGCCTGCCCCATGGCCCACTCCGCAAAAACAGGCGCGGGGTGAGGGATGGAGGTTAGTTATGAAACCCACGGGGCGTCACCGACCGGCCGCCGATCGGAGCCCTGTCTGTGGGAGCTCGCCTCGGCCCCCCCACCCTCCCCAGCGGGTCAAGCGCACCTTGCGGAGATCGACCGTGGTTCTCACCGCGGGCACCAGCTTCTCCTCGGCGTCGGTTGTCAGACAGGCGCCGGGCCAGAGAATGGAGCGGGAGAAAGTCCCAGGTCCCGCGTCCCTGGGACGCCCGCCCAGCCCGCGTGTTCCCAGGACCCAGACCGTGCTGACAGCTGGAGTAGGCACGCCCCCCCAACCAGCCTCCCTCCCGCCCGCGTCCGCAGACGTCCCAGGCGGTCCCCACCCAGCCAGGTTAGCCAGGGGATGCCGAACCTCCGGGACCCGGGCCTTCTGTGTCTTTGTAGAGTCTGCCATCCCCCCGCTGTGCTCAAATGAAACCAAGCCACCATGACAACCACAACATGCGGCCCGCGGGCAGGCACGTCCGCATCCCACCTTGGCTTAACCTGCATCTCTCACGGGGCTGGGCTGCGAGCATTCTATCTGGACCTCAGGGTTTGGGGCTTACTGGGGGCTCAGGCCTGATTTACCTAAAACACACCTGTAGCAGGCTCAGCCTGAGGTCGGTGGCCTCTCCTCTGGGCCTAGCTCGCCCCTGCACCACCACCTCTACAGCGGCGCCCAGGGCCACTGGTAACACTTTCTTGCTGCCGCTGGACATTCTGGGGCTGATGCCAGCCTGGCATCCCTAACTGGCAGATATTTTTTGTTGTTGTTTTTTAAAACTTTTTTTAAAATATATTTTTATTGATTTCAGAGAAAAAGGAAAAGGGAAAGATAGAAACATCTCTAATGAGAACCACTAATGGGCTGCCTCCTGCACACCCCCCACTGGGGATCCAGTCTGCAACTTGGGCATGTGCCCTGACCAGGAGTCGAACCAGGGACCCTTCAGTCTGCAGGCCAATGCTCTATCCACTGAGCAAAACTGGCTAGGGCTCATCATTTATATTTCTTTCTCTCTCTCTCTCTCTCCCTCTCCCTTCCTCTTTGAAATCAATAAAAAATATATATATTTTTTAAAGTGAAGGATCGTGTTGGAGGCCTAATAACTATGTCCACATCCCAGCTGCAAGTGCTCAGCTGGCAAATGGGGACACAAGTGATGTGACCAGAAAGGAGGGTGGCAGGGGTGAGAGGGGCCATGGAGGGGAAGGGGGAAGCCAAGGTCCACACTGAAGCTGAGGGCCAGGGGCCAGGGAGAAGGCACAGACTGAATGCACGAATAAGGAGGAACCTCGGCTCTGAGGGGGAGCGGGGCCCACATAAGCCCCACCCTGCTGCAGGTCAGACTCCCTACTGTCCACCGAGGTAGTCTGGGTGGGCCTCTCTCCCGCCAGTGTGGGCTGACCGGGTCTCACCTCGAGCCTCAGCTCGTACCTGCCTAAGTGTCTCAGGCGTGTGTCTGTGTCCCCAGGCTGTCCCCACCCTGCACAGCCCCACCCTCACCTCTTCAGCTGGGACTCATCCTCTCCAGGCTGAGGGGGCTGTGGGCGCTTGTGGAAGCCTCTCGGACCCTGGGCACCTCCTCCCCAGGACCATGGAGGCCTCCTCAGATGGGGAACCTGTCCCCTGGGTGGGTGGGTCAGGATGTGGGGATCAGGCTGCAGGAAGGGATCAGACCTCACAGCACCCTCGTCAATTCCACTTTTCTCCACCGGCATCAGGAGCGCTTGCCAGGGCAGCAGGAGCCCCCAGGGAGAGTGGGGGCACCTCTGGCCTCCCTCGGGACTCCGGGCCCTGCTGGACCACTCGGGCCATTCCAGAACTGCCCTGAGCTGGGTCTGGCTTCACGCAGGAGGTTGGAGCTCCTGCAACTCGTGCAGAGAGGAGGTTTACCTTGGGCGGGGGGGGGGGGGGGGGGGGGATTGCTTTGCTTTGGGGGGGGAGGGGTGCCCCTGGGGTGTGTAAAGACGCTCTTGCAGAAGGGGACATGGACACGGAGGGAGTGCACCTGAGCCAAGAGCAACAGAGTGCCCCCAGGGCGGTGTGAGCAGGCTGCACGCCCTACCTGGGCCTGTCCATCCTGCGCCCCCCACCCCAGCGACCCGGCCAGCACCCCCTGCAGTGCGGGTCCAGCCCCGGACACACCAGCCGACACTCCGAGTTCTATCAAGAGTGGCGTTTATTCTCCTCGTGGAGGTGCGGCGCTCCGGGGAGCTGGTGCTATTGTGCTTAGGAAGGAGGTCTGTCCGTCCGTCCGTCTGTCCGGCCGGCCCGGCCCCAAACGGGGGCGGAAGAGGGGCGCGGCCCGAATAAAAATCCCGGCCTGTTCCGGGTGGGAGTATATGTACAAGGCGGCGGGGCGCAGGCGGGGGTGGAGGCGGGGCGGGCCGGCGGCCGCAGCCCCCACCCGAGGGCCCCCGCATCTCGGGCCCTGCTCGTAGAATCAGTACAAAATAGGTGCTACCTAAACGTTCCTTCTACCTGAATTCGCTAAGTCGGTTATTGTGCTGCTTAGTTATGGGGGCAGGAGGGGGCCCATGGCTTTCCACGGCGGGGTGGGGGTGGGGTGGGGAGAAGCAGGAGGCCCTGGCCGGCCCGCTGCCCTCCAGCCTTCTCCCTCGGTAGGCAGACAGGCGTGGGGGAGGTGGGTGCCTGTGTGTGCGTGTGCATGCGGGTGTGCCCGGCACAGGCGGGCAGGCCCCGGCTTGGGAGCTGTGTGGGCATCGACCTGGGATGTAGGGGTTGGGGGTGTGGGCCCTGCCTGCAGAGGAGGCAGCTGAGCGGCCGCGGGGCTGGGGCCCTGGGGGATGGGGCTGACCAAAGGCCGGCCGCCAGCCTGCACCTTTCCACCTGGCCTGGGGCCCTGTCCCCACGGGCTGAGCCGGCGGCAGAGCCAGGGCATGGAATCCTGGGGCCCCTGGGATCGAGGCGGCAACCTTGGGGCCTAGGTGTTTGCCCCGCATCAGGCCCAAGTCAGAGGCAGAGACCGACTACGCCCAGCACTGGCCCGGGGTGGGAAGGTGGGGTGCGGGTTTGGGTTTAGGGATCTGGCCTCTCTCTTCGCCTCTGCCACCGTCCCTGGCACACCCAAGGGCGCTGGGCCCCGCCACCAATAGGCAACCCCCCCAGCCCCCGCAGGCCGCCCAGGCCCTGGCAGACTCAGCAGTGGGCCTGGCGCCTAAGAGGGAGGTACCCAATGCACGCTCAGTGGGTGATGAACAACTGAAGGAGGGGTCCTGGGGCCACCCCCTGACACCGTCACACCGCCGGGTCCTGCCGTGGGGGGTCGGGGCGGGGAGGGGGGGGGACAAAGGCTGCGCGGCCGGCCCCGCGCAGCATCCCTGATCTAGGGGCCTAGGGGGCAGCGGGGCGGGGATACCTGATTCTCAGTCACTAGAGGCGGCGGCAGCTTCGCATGCAGTGCGCATTATTGCTCTATATCGGCATCGGACTAGCTAAGAGGAGGAGGGAGCGGGCAGCCCCGGGAAGGGACGGGAGGAGGGCTGGGGCTGCATGCAGTGACGTCACAACGGCGGCGGCCAATGGGGCGGGCCCTTGGGGCGGAGTCGCCGCCGCCGAGGCTTTGGCATAGACGGGCGAGAAGTTGGCAACCGAGTGGGGCGGGGCCTGCGGCTCGGGGGCGGGGCCTGCGGCTCCCAGGAGGCGGAGCCCGTGGGCGGGGAGCGCGGTCCTGGGCATCCCGAGCCCCGGGCGTCGACGGGAGAGGATGCGCCTCGGCGCCCCTTCCCTGACCCGAGTGCAATCCGTTCATAAATAAAACGTTAAAATACAGAAAAGAAAAACCCGACGCATCCGCACCCCCAGGGGGCTTTACCCGCAAAGCGAATACATAGAGGTGTGTGGAGGGCCGCCCGGGCCTGCCTGCTGGGCCCCGGAATCTAGGGAGGGGGGCCCCGGGGCAGGACGGGGGGCGGGGGCGGGGGGCTGAGAGGTCGGAGAAGTCCATGCGATTCGATATGCGTCATTATATTCGTATGGAGGACAGAGCCCGGGGGGGAGGGAGGGCTGGGCTGGAAGAATCTGATTTGGCAGAGAATGCGAGGCGAGGGTGAGGGAGCGGCTCGGACTGAGGCCCCGGAAGGAACCCGAGGGGGAGGGCGCCGCCGTCCGCCTCCCTCCCTCCCGCCCCCCGCGCGCCTCACACTCTCGGGGCTCAGCTGAGACTGGGGGGCGGAGAGCCTCCGCAGGCTGAGCCCCCGCCCCAGCTGGGCCTGCTGCCGGGGAGGGCCGGCTCCCTGCACGCCTGGGCCGCGGGCCTGGCCCCGGACGGCTCGGGAAGGGGTGGGGAAGACCTGAGTCTCTGCGGCGCGATCCGGGGCGCAGAGGAGGGAGGAGGGGCGCTCCCTGCCTCGCCCCGCCCCGCCCCCGCCTCCAGAAACCTAAGATGAGGTTCGGTTCTGGGTCTCCTCGACCCTATTGCTGGGGAAAAGCCTGGGGCACCCTGGAGGGGAAGGGAGGGAGCTCGGGGTGGGTCTCCCCTCGGGACCCTATTGCTTGAAGGGGCGGGCAAGGCCCCTGGCGGGCGAGGCGGGGGCCCCCTCCCCCTATTGCTGCGAGGAGGGGCCCGCCCTCCGGCCCCTCCCTCCACCCGAGCGCCGCCGGCGCCGGCGGAGACACGTCTGGGGGCCCCGTATTGCTGAGAGCCAACCCGGCCGACCGGCGGGGGCGCGGCCGCCGCCCTAAGCCTGCACGGGGCTGAGCTGCGGCGGCGCGGCCGGGGCCGGGGCGGGGGCCGGGGCCGCGGGGCCGCCCTTGAAGCAGGCGGACTCGTAGTGCTTGTTGAGATAGGACTTGAGCGCGAAGCTCTTCTTGCAGCGCTTGCACTGGAAGTGCTTGAAGGCCGAGTGCGTCTGCATGTGCGCGCGCAGGTTGGAGCGGTCGGCGAAGGCCTTGCCGCAGTGCGCGCAGCCGAAGGGCTTCTCGCCCGTGTGCGAGCGCATGTGGCCCTGCAGCAGCCAGGGCCGCGAGAAGGCCTTGCCGCACACGCCGCACTTGTGGCGCAGGTCGTGCGTGAGCAGGTGCATGGCCATGGCCGGCATGGACACGTACACCTTGCCGCACGTCGGGCAGCGCCGCGCCAGCTGGCTGTCCAGGCTGCGGTGCGTCTGCTTGTGGCGGCTCAGGTTCGAGGACGTGGCGTACGTCTTGCCGCACTCGCCGCAGGCGTGCCGGGGCCCCGAGCCGCCGGCGCCGGGCCCCGGGCCCGCGCGCGCCTCCGCGCCGGCCCCCGCGCGCGCGCCGCCGCCCCGGACCCCGGACCCGGACCCGGACCCCGCCGCGCGGGACCCAGCCGCGGCCCCGCCGCCTCTGGAGCCGTCGGAGGCCGGAGCCGAGGCCGTGGCGGGGGCGGCTGCCTTGCGGCGCGAGCGGCCGTCGGTGATGAAGAAGGCGTCGGCTGCGTAGCCCTCGCTGACGGCCGCGTCGCCGTTGATGTAGCCGCCCGCGGCCGTGGCCAGCTCCGGGCGCGGCGTGGGCGGGGGCGCCGAGCCCGCGGCCGCCGGGCCCAGCTCTCCCCGCACGGCCGCCGCGTACATGGGCTCCGGGGACGGCCCCTTGAGCAAGGCCGCCTCGGCGTCGCCATCGTAGACAGAGGTGGGCCCCGCGTAGTCGTTGAGGTATCCTGCGGGCCGGGGCGGACGGATGGGCGGACGGCGGGACAGGAACCAGCCGGGCGGTGGAGGAGACACCGGGGTCCGAGGAGAAGGACAAAGGGAAAGGGTCCGAGGGACGGGGGACCGGGAGGACGGAGGTGGAGAGAGGAGAGGAAAGGAGAGATGAGACCGAGCCCGGCCGGGCCCCGCCCCGCCGCCCCGGGCCCCACCCTCGCGGGGGGAGGAGGGAGGCCCCCCTTTCCGCAACGCCTCAAGGTCAGGGGGGAGGGGCGGTGCTTCCCTCGCCCTCCTTCCCGTCCCGCCCCTCCCCCTCGGGTTCTCCCCACTTCAGCAGTTTTCCCTGATTATGCAACACACTGCAGACCCGCAGCGCACAAAGCCGGGGCTGCCGGCCCAGGGACCCCGTCACCACAGCCTCTGGGGTTCCCATTGGCTTTCGGGGGGGCGAGGGGAGGAGACAGAGCCTGCAGCCAGCCTGGATAATCACCCTCTCCTGTCCCCTAAGTCCCCCCACAAGCCTGGGAGCCGGGTACCCCACAGCCCTCCGGCCAGCACTCCTACCACCTCTCATCGCCCCAGGCCCCAGGCCCCAGCCATGGTGACCCCTCTGGCTCCAGCCCTACCCCCCCTCCTTCCATCTGCTTCTCCCCACAGTCCCTTCCATGCCCTGCACCCCGGGGTCCTACCTGGCTCCCCATGGCTCTCTCCCCCCAGGCCTAACCCCTGTGGGGGCCTCCCTGAGCCAGGCCAGCAGCCGGGCAGGTGTCCAGCAGGGGACACCTTCTCGGGGACAAGCTGCAGGCAGGGTGTCATTCATACTGGAATCTGCAGTTCTCAGGCACAAGATGGTGCTCACAACCTCAGTCACAAGCGCACACCCCACACGATGCAGGCTCTGGCTCTATCACCCCTGGGGTCCCCTGGCCCTGGGACACGTCACCCACTAATGCGGGTCCCACATGCAGCCACCTTCCCCCCCAACCCACATGAGCTCCGCCAGGGCAGCCCATCACATGGGTGCACGGTGGCCCAGAATCACAGGGTCCCTCGGAGGGGCACACAGGCAGGTACACCCTCACACAGGGTCACACACACACACACACACACACACACAGTCACACAGTCACATGGCCACACGCAGTCACATGGGCGCACACACAGGGGCTCATGTTCCTGCAGGTCACACTGGTTCTGCCACCCCGTGTGGCTGGCACCCCCAGCATCCTCGCCCACCCGCATGCTAACAGTTGTCCTTGAACTTGGGCTCCCTCACACAAAGAGCCTCCCCCTGCTCCCAGCACTCCGGGCCTCCCTTGCCCACCGCCCACCCACCCACATCCTTCCTCCTGACCCCGGCTGCAGGGAGGAGCTGCCGATGCTGCCTCTGCGGTGCCTTCTCCCTGGCATGTGGGCAGCCCCCCCGACCCCCCAGACCCCCATGCCTACTCCCTGCAGCTCACAGAACTCCCTTGCTAGCCCTAGCAAGCCGTTCTGGCGCTGTTGCCAAAGCAGAGAGGCGGGCACTGAGCAGGCCTGGGTCTCTGGGTGTGGGTCTGCATGCACCCCTAGGTCCTATCCTGTCAGCAGGGGTCCATGTGGCATGGGCAGTGGTGCGGGTCATTGTGCACCTTCAGGCACTTGCTGGCCCTGACCCCGGCCCCCCACCCTCTTTCCTGCATGGACAGGGCCCCTGCTGGGCCTGAGGCCAGCTCAGGCCCGTCTCTGCGTTTGCTTCTCCCCAACCCCCATCTCCATCCACTCCACCTCCCTCTGGCCTTCCCTAGGGTCTCTCTCTGGGGGCCCCTGCCCCCCACATCCCCACCAGTGGAGGCTGGTGTCCCGTGCCCACCTTTCTCCTGCAGCCGTGCGCCGAGGTCGCCGCGGGCGCGCCCGTAGGAGCTCTCGAGGTCCGCGGAGGAGAACGTGTCAAGTTTGACCTTCTTGACCAGGAAGGACCTGGGCATGGTTTCTGCGGGACTCCGGCGCTGCGGGCCTGCGGAGCCGGGGCGTGGGGGGGCTGCGGCCGCCGCGAGGCCCCGTCACCATCCAGCGGCGCTGCGGGCGGCCGGGTCCCCACGCTGGCCTCCTCCGGCCTCCTGCCTCCCGGCGCTTCCTCCTCCTCCTGGGCTCCTCCGGATCCTCTTCGGCGTCCTCCCCTCCCTCTTCTCTCCGCTCTCCTCTTCCTTCCGTCCTTCCTTCCTTCTTCCTTCTTCCCTTCCTTCCTCCCTTCCTTCCCTCCTCTGGTCCCGGCTTCCCAGCCCGCAGTGCCGCCCCTGGACAGGCGGGGGAGGAGGCTGGGGGGTGGGAGGGGGGGAGCGGCTCCGTCCCGGGCCCGGAGGCTGCGAGTGGGTGCAGGGCTGGCCCGGCTCCGCAGCCCCCGGCCCCTCCCCCCCGCCACCGCGGCGGAGCTCAGTCAGCGGCCCCCCATGCCCCCGGGGGCGGCGGCGCCGGGCCCGGAGAGCGCGGCGGCGGCGGCGGCGGCGGCAGCTTCAGCACCGCGGCCAGCGCCGGCCCGGCCAGCACCTCGGCCAGCGACCCGGCGCGCTGTGCGGCGCGGGGGGCGGCGGGGCGGCGCGGGCTCGGCCGGGCGGGCGGGGGTCCCCGGCGGGGGGCTCCGGGAGGCTGGCTTTATTGTTCTGCAGCCCGAGCGGCGGCGGCGGCGGCGTTGGCGGCGGGCGGGGGGCGGGGGGCGGGGGTCCTCGGGGGAGGGTGCGCGGGGAGGGCGGGCCGAGGGGGAGGGAGAGGGAGTGACGAGCTCGGGGGCGGGGCTGGGCGCCCGGACGCTCTGAGCCCGGCCTCCCGCGCCCGCGGCGCCTCTGCTGCGGCCCGGCCGGGCCTCCGGCTTTTAAAGCCCGGCCGCTGCGGGCGGGGCGGGGCGCGGGCGGCGGAAATGGCCGCGCGGGGCGGCCCGCCAGGGCCTCCGGGGAGGGAAGGGTCCTGGGGGTGCGGGGCTCCCGCTCCGTGAGGTTCCCTGCGCGGCTCGGGGGACGGAGGCCAGGCAGCCGGCGGCATTGTCCGGGCGGGGGCGGCGGGGGCGCTCGGCCTGGGAAGGGATCGCTCGGGAAGGGACGCCAGGCAGAGCTCGGCTTGGGCGACCTCGCTTTGGGACGCGGAGGCCGGGGACCTGCGGGGGCGGGCGGGGGAGGCGGAGGCGCGGGAGCGGGTGCTGAGGCAGCGAAAGCGCAGCGTGGACGCTCCGCGCGCCGGTGCCGCAGTGTCTCCCTGCGCCCGGTCACCCGGGCTGACCCCGCGCCTCCGCCCGCCTGTCCCCCCGCGCGGCGACGCAGCGAGCGGGGTGGGGAAGGGAAGAGGGGCCGCCACCCCCTTGCCCCAGAAATGTGGCTTCCTTGGTGGCTCTCCGCCCTTCGGCGCGGCTGCAGCGCCCCCACTCCTCCTGGCCCCCGCGGCCCCGGAGCCGGGCGGACACCCTCCCGCGGCCGCCCCCCGGGTTTGCAGCCCCCGGGACGTTAGGCCCGTGGCCCATGGCGGGGCGCGCGGGTGCGGAACCGGAGGGGGGTGCGAGCGGCACAGTGGCCGCGTGGGGACATAGGTCTCCTCCTAGGGTTCGGCTCTGCCATTGTCTGCGCCCCCACAGGGCGGTCGGGTCCCCCTGCGCCCCACTTTCCCGGGGACCAAGGTCGCAGGGGTGGCTGCGGGGGCAGCGCCGGGCGCGGCGGAGCTGGAGGCGCGTGCACCGGGTGCGGCGCGTTGACCTTGTGCGGGGCCGGTAGCGCGCGGGACCGGGGGCGCGCGGGGCCGGGGGCGCGCGGGGCCGGGGGCGCGCCGAGCAGAGTGCTGAGCTCAGCGCCTCGCCGCCGCCCGCGCGGCGCCCGCTTCCTCCCGCGTCTCCGCCACGCAGCCAGCCGCGCCGGGCGGGTGGGGGCCAGGCCGGTCACAGGCCCGCTTTGTGGCCCGCGACCCCGGCCGTGGCGGCGGCGGGACATCCATCTTGCGTGGCAGGCGCTCCCCGGGGGCGGGGGCGGGGCGCGGCCGCCCCCTTATCGCGGAGCCGCAGCCGGAGAGGTCCGAGGTGGGGGCGGGGACCGGCATCCTCCCAGGGGGTCCGGGCCGAGGCTCAGCCGGAGACCCAGGGCCAATTAGCATTTTGATTGCGGGGCCGGGGGCCCATCTGGACTGAAGCCTAATTATGGGCGAGCCCTCCAGGTGCCGGCGGTGCGTGCCAGGCGCGGGCGGCCCCTCTCCCCGCCCGCCCAGCTCCTGGCTCTCGGTCTGCCTCCACCCCTCTGCCTCCGACCCCAGCCGTCCTGCCGTCGGTTCTTTGTCCCTCCCTCATCACCTTCTCTCTTCTCTGGTTTGGGTCCCTGCCTCTCCCAGTCCACGTCCCCACCCCGCGGTCCCCAACCTCTGGGAAGAGGAGGCGTCAGAGCTCCCACACATGGGTCCCGCGGCCAGTGCTCCCCAGAGGACCTGTGCGGGCCCTGGCTCTCCACGCCTGGGGGAGCCCGGCAGGGAGGGCAGCTGGGCCCAGGCCTTGGTCATCGAAACGGAGCCGCCTGGGTGTGGAGCGCACATGCGTCCGGCTCAATTACTTGGGCCTCCGCGTCCTGACACCCCCTTCCCCCAATCCCAAGGTTCCCGTGCCCCAGTCCTAGGATTCAGCAAGGAGAGGCTGGAAGGGACAGTTGGTGATTCTTACACTTTTTAAAGTATGTTTTAATTGATTTTTAGAGAGAGAGGAAGGGAGATAGATAGAAACATCAAGGAGAATCATGGATCAGCTGCCTCCCACACGGCCTGTCCTGGGGATGGAGCGTACAACCTGGGCCTGTGCCCTGACCCGGATCCCACAGGCAGCCTCTTGTTTCCTGGTCCAGGCTCAGGCACAGAGAACGGGAGGCCCAGAGGAGAGGCGCTATGTTGCAGGAGAGGAGATGGGGTCCCCAGGCACCTCCCTGATGCCCCCGCAGACCCAGCCAGGTGGCAGGACACTCCAGTGCCCTGGACACACCAGTGCATGTGGCCGCCTACCGAGCCTCTGGCCTCAGGGGCTGTTCCCCAATCCGGGTGCACCTGGGCCTGGCCGGTCTCCCTGTGGGACAGGAGGGAGGCCCCGGGGGCTAAAAGGCTAGGTTCTGAGGGAGAGACGCCGGCCCGACCGGCCTGGCTCAGGGGTTGAGCGTTGACCTATGAACCAGGAGGTCACCGTTCGATTCCCGGTCAGGGCACAGGCCCGGGTTGCCAGCTTGATCCCTAGTGTGGGGCATAAAGGAGGCAGCCGATCCATGCTTCTCTCTCATCATTGATGTTTCTCTCTCTCTCTCTCCCTTCCTCTCTGACATCAATTTTAAACACACATATTTCAGGGAGAGATTCTGAGCATGTGTCCCCAGCATTCTGCACCCACAGAGCCAGTAAGCCTGTGTGTGTGCCCATGTGGACCCTATGGCCACCTTCCGACCCCCTTCTGCCTGTGAGGCTCCAGCCCAGCCCAGCCTGGAGGCACCCCAAGCCCCCTCCCTGGCCTCCTGGATCCTCCCTTGGCTAGGAGCCTCCTTTGGCCTGGCTCCATGACACCTCAATACCCTCCCCCCCTCAGCCTTCTCTTCCCCGCAGACACAGAGTGCATGATGGGGTGTGTTGCCTTCCCAGAAGTCCTGGTGTCCTGGGTGCAAAGTGGACAGGCAGCCCTTCAGCTGCTGGTTCTGGCAGATCTTTGGGGGAACACAGTTACCTCCACTCAGTGTGCATTTTTTAAAAAACATGTTATTGATTTTTTTACAGAGCGGAAGGGAGAGGGTAGAAAGTTAGAAACATTTATGAGAGAGAGACATCGGACCAGCTGCCTCCTGCACACCCTCTACTGGGGATGTGCCTGCAACCAAGGTAAATGCCCTTGACCGGAATCGAACCTGGGACCTTTCAGTCCTTAAGCCAACACTATCCACTGAGCCAAACCGGTGAGGGCACAGTGTGCATTTTTGAAAATATATATTTTATTGATTTTTTACAGAGAGGAAGGGAGATGGGTAGAGAGAAACATTGATGGCTTGGATGATGCTACCTCAGTCACGTGGTTCAGGTGGCGCCTGCCACGTGTTTCTACTATAAAAGTACTATTTTTTCATTTTCTGTGCTCTATTCCAGTGATTTTCAAATGTGCAGAAATTTTTTTTTATTAAAGGATGCTGAGAGATAGAATATCAGGAAAGTCATTTTATTTATTTTTATATTTTTAATAGATTTTACAGAGAGGAAGGGAGAAGGGTAGTTAAAAACACGGATGGAAGAGAAAGACCAATCAGCTGCCTCCTGCAGGCCCCACCCTGTGGATGGAGCCCACCACCCAGGCCTATGCCCTGACTGGGAATCGAACCCTGACCTCCTGGTTCATACGTCGATGCTCAACCACTGAGCCACGCTGACCAGGCATTGCTGCTGTATTCTTAGAAAGTAAGTCACTAAATCCAGCCCACACTCAAGGTTCCCCTGATTTTACATTGATTTTTAGAGAGAGGGGGAAGGGAATGGTAGGAAGAGAAACATCGATGTGAGACTAAAACATCCGTAGGCTGCCTCCTGCCCATCCCCTCCGGGAATCAAACCGGCAACCTTTCAGGGCTGTGAACGACACCCCACCCACTGGGCCACACCAGCCAGGCGGGTCTCATGGAGATTTTGGCTGTTTCACAGAGGGCTCCGCACTTGCACTCGGCATGGGGCCCCGCACATTGTGCGCCGGTCCTGGCTCCAGGGACACATCGCTGGACACGTTCCAGAAAGACCTGGGTCCCCGCCCGGCCACGAGGGAGCATGCTCACCCAGAGAACCAGGCGGCCTTCTCTGTTCTCTGCATCCAGGAGGCAGAAACACCTACTGGGCCGGGGAACATGGCCTGGGGTTCCAGCACACACGCGGTCCCACCCAGCCTGTGGGGACCTCTGGCCTCCCGCTCTGTGGCGGGAACGTGAGGACTGTCCAGTGCAGGACCACCTCCGGGCACGGGGCTTGGACCTGAGGCCGTGCCCCATCCCATTGCTGCTGCCCAGAGGGGCAGTGCCTCCACACCCGCCTGGGACGGGCCCCCCCCGCCTAGGTTTCCGGCTGCTCCTCCACTTTGCTCCCACCGCTGCCCCCACCTTTTTTTTTTTTTTTTAATATATATATTTTATTGTTTTTTTACAGAAAGGAAGGGAGCCCAAGCTGGTGTGGCTCAGTGGATAGAACATTGGCCTGTGGACTGAAAGGTCCCAGGTTCGATTCCGGTCAAGGGCATGTATCTTGGTTGCGGGCACATCCCCAGTAGGGGGTGTGCAAGAGGCAGCTGATCGATGATTCTCTCTCATCGATGTTTCTAACTCTCTATCCCTCTCTCTTCCTCTCTGTAAAAACTCAATAAAAATATATTTAAAAAAAAAAAAAAGAAAGAAAGAAAGAAAGGAAGGGAGAGGGATAGAGAGAAAAACTGATGAGAAAGAAACATCAATCAGCTGCCTCCTGCACACCCCCCATGGGGATGTGCCCACAACCAAGGTACATGCCCTTGACTGGAATGGAAACCAGGACCTTTCAGTCCGCAGACCAATGCTCTATCCACTGAGCCAAACTGGTTAGGGCCCACTTTTTTAAAAAAATATATTTTATTGATATATTTTATTGATATATTTTATTGATATATATTAATATCAACATTTTATTAATAATTTATTAATATATTTTATTGATATATTTTATTGATAACTCTACCACTGAGCCAAACCGGCTTCGGCACCACTTTTTTTTTTTTTTTAATTATTTATTTCAGAGAGGAAGGGAGAGGGGGAGAGAGAGAGAGAGAAACATCAATGATAAGAGAATCATGGATATTGGCTGCTCCTGCAAGCCCCACTCTGGGGACCAAGCCCGCTACCTGGGCCTGTGCCCTGACCTGGAATCAAACCCTGACCTCCTGGTTCACAGGTCCACGCTCAACCACTGAGCCACACTGGCTGGGCTACCCCCCACCTTTCACTCCAGGGGCGCTGCTCACTGACAGCAGCCCGGAGGCCCTGGGAGGTGAGCACTGAAAGACCTCGGAGGGGGCCTCCCCGCATGGAGAAGAGGACCCCCAGAAGTAAGTGGCAGCTTTATTGAGAGGAGGGGGGTGGGGAAGGGAGGGGTGGGGGAGGGAGAGAAGGGGGTGGGGTGGGAGAAGAAGGGTGAGGGTGAGAGGGGAGGGGGTGGGGGTGGGAGTGAGAGGGGAGGGGTGGGGTGGGAGGGGAGGGGCATGTGCTCGGTGCAGGAGCGGAGCGGCAGCCTCACACGTCCAGGTATGACTGGCTCTCCGAGTTGGGGCTTAGGAAGCCTCCCAGGTCGTTCTCTGGGGTTAAGGGGACCCCCAGCGGCCAGTGGCGGATCACGTGCCGGTAGGAGGTGGTCAGGAAGTCGAAGTAGTTAATGTTGAGCTTCCGGGCGATGTGCCGTCCCAGGAACTCCACTAGCTGGGGAGCGAGCGGGCGGGCGGGCGGCGCTCAGCGCTCGGGGGACGGGAGCCGCGCCAAGGCCGCCCCCCGGCCCGCCAGGCCGCAGGGCAGCGCGGCGCCCGGCCCGCGCCCTCGCCGCCGCCGCCGCAGCGCCCAGGCCCGGCCCCGGGAGACGGCGCCGTCGGAGGCCCTAAGCCGCGGTCCGCGCCGCGTGGGGCCGCGGGGGAGCGAGGCCGGGCCGGGCGGACCCACCTCGTAGTGCTCCGACCGCTGCACGAGGATGAGCGGCTCCAGCTTGTGGCCGCACAGAACCAGCTGGAAGAAGCTCCTGCCGCGGGCTGGAGGGGGCGCGGCTCAGCCCGAGGCCCGGGCGGGGGCGGGGGCGGGGGCGGGGCTCCGGGAACCGGGGGGTGGGCCGCTGGCCCCCGCTCCTGCTCCCGCTCCCCGGCCGCAGCCCGGCCCCCTGCCCGGTCCTCCGCCCCCCGCCCGCCCCGCCCCTCGTCACCGTCGGAGCTGAGCGCCAGGCGCACGTAGACCAGGTGCATGGGGCCCTGGCACACGGTGCGGCCCTGGATGGAGAAGTGGTAGGTGCCGAGCACGTGGTTCAGCACCAGGCGGCGCCGCGGCAGCGACGAGATCGTGATCCACAGCCCCACGCCCACGCCGTAGGCCGGGAAGCCCCACGTCTCCTGGTTGCGCACCTGCTGGCGGCGCCGGGGAGCCTCTGAGCGGGCGGGGCGGGCGCCGGGGCGGCCGGGGTGCGGGGGGTAAGGGAAACGGGGGAGGGGGGAACCTCAGACCTGGCTCACGAGGCCGAAGATGACGAGGAAGAGGCAGACGAGGAAGAGCAGCGCGCCCTTCCACAGCGTGTCCAGGTAGTACTCGAGCACGAAGACTGCGCGGGAGCAGTGCGTGAGGAGGGGGGTGTGGTCGGCCCCAGGCCTGGGGCTGGGACCTGTGTCCAGCCGGTGATTCCGGGCCCAGGCCAGCCCCGCCCCCGCCCTTCAGGCCTCAGGCCCGCCAGCGCCGCGTCCCGCCCCCGCCCCATCAGGTCACCGCCCCGCCGCCCCCGCAGGGCGCCCGGCTCCGCACCGTTAGGCTGCAGCTGCGTGAACGGGTAGAAGCTGTTGTTCTTGATGCACCAGGCCAGGTGGCGCTCGTTGCAGCAGAGGTCGACCGCCCAGAGCTGGAAGCGCTTGCCCCGGCGAGTGGGGAGGCTGCTGATCAGGTCCCCCGGGACCTGGGTCTGGGCCAGGCGTAAGCAGTCAGTCAGCGGGCAGTCTTCTGCCCCCTCCCCGCCCACACACACACCCAGCCCTCCCGGGACCTGGGAGAAAGTTGCCAGGGCTGCAAGGAGGAAGGAGCTGGAGCGCTCAGGCGATCATCAGGGGAGACCCCAGGCAGCAGTCCAGGCTGGGCTGCGGGGTGCGCTCGGGTTCTAGAAGCTTTGGGTGCTGGGTTCTAGAAGGGTCTGTATTGTTGACCACCCCCTTCCAAGGAGAGTCCCCTGGCCAGGTCCTGGCTGTGGGCGCTCACGGCCCACCCCACCTGTGGGAGGCTCCTTGCACAACCTGGTTCACCTTTCCTGAGGGATGGGGTGGTGAGACACCCCGGCCTCACACCAAACCCTAGAGCTGAGCACGGCGGTCCCCTGCACACCTGCCAGGCCAGAGCCTCCTAACCAAGGTGGCTCACCTCGGCATCTCTGAGGGTGGGACACACAATCCAGATTCCAGTCCAAGGCACAGCCCCAGCGCCCTCTCACCCTGACACTCCCCCCTCAACCAAAGGCAGACTCAGGATCCTGTGGGACACCCCCCCAAAAAAAACACAAAACAAACTCCTGGCCAGCTCTAGCCCCAAGTGGTTCCCTCAGGTATAAGCCCTGACCATCCCCCCAACAAAAGGCCACACAATTCTTAAAAATGTTTATTGTAACAAAATGCTCCAACATCTAAAACCGGAGAAGGGTGCAGGGACGGGTGACCTAGCTGGGGGAGGGCGGGCAGGTGAGCAGCTGCTCCAGGCACCCCTGGACCTCCTCTGGGCCGCGGTATGCCCGCTTCAGGCCCCTCGGAAGGCAGCGGCAGGACTCCAGGTTGAGGTACCGCAGGCCCGGGCAGCTGCTGATCACAGAGCTGTGGGAGCAAGGTAGGCCATGGGGCATGGGGACACTGGCTCCCCGGAGACCCGGGCCCTGCCAGGGCTGGGCCAGGCCGGGAGCCCTCTCTGCCACCCAAGCCACCGAGGCCCAATGCCAGTTCCCTTGGTGCCCCCAAGCCCGACTCCAAGGAGGGGCTTTGCCCGCATATGCTCCCCTTTCAGACCCTGGAGCTGGCGAGCCAGGCAGGACAGGAGGCCGGCCATCCTGGCTCCAAGGGACGGGGGAGGCAGTGCTGACCTGACGGTGCTCGGTGTGACCCGGGTGCCCCTGAGGTTAAGGGAGCACAGGGCTGGGGGGGAGCCGCCGGGGGCGCCCGAGAAGGCGGCCAGGGCCTGCTCCAAGTCCTTCTCACTGAAGCCCTGGCCACTCAAGTCCAGCTCCCGCAGAGTGTGGCACCACTTATGGGTCAGCAGGGGGCTGCCCTCCTTGGCGAGGGTCAGCCGGTCTGACACGCCGTACAGGCCCAGGTACAGCTGCTCCAGCTCTGCAGGCGAGAGGGGTGGGCATGAGCTGTGGGGTGGGCCAAGGCCCCCGTCACACCTGCCCTGCCGCCACCCAGGGGCGCTGACCCTGACAAGGCAGGTCGTGCAGGCCGACGGGTGTGACCCGGGCGCAGCCTCGAAGGTCCAGCAGGCGCAGGCCGGGGGAGCCCCGGAGCAGGCGGCTCAGAGCCTCGTCGCTCACAAAGCTGCAGGTGGAGCCGGCGAGGCAGAGCTCCTCGAGGCGGGGGAAGCCGGGGCCGGGAGTCGCCGCTCGCCCCGCGGGTTTGGGCAGCCATATCAGGTTCAGCAGCCGCAGCACCTGGGGGCAAGGCCCAGGCTGCAGGTGGGGAGGGGCGTGCCAGGCGGGAGAGGTGGGGCAGCGGGTACCTGCAGCTGGGGGCAGCCTCTCTGCAGGGCCTCCAGGGGCAGCTGGAGGGGCGTGTTGTTCCGGTGAATGCCGGTGCTCACCTCCAAGAGCTGGAGCTGGGGGCAGCAGCCGCCCTGCAGAGGTGGGGGCGCGGGAAGGCCGGGGGGTCAGTGGCCTGGCAGTCTCTGGCTCGGCACCAACTCGGCTCCTGTCTGTCATCAACCTACCAGCAGTGCTCCCAAGATGGCAGTGGTCTGGGAGCTGTAGGTCAGCCACAGCTTGCGCATTCGAGGCCCCACCTCCTCCAAGAAGTTCACCACAGCCGTGGACTCCACCTGAGGACCCAGCACAGGGCTACCTGTCACCGTGGCTTGGGCTTCTTCGGGGCCCCTGGGGACACAGGGCTCACCATGGAGTGCTGGACGTCCAGACTGTGGAGCTGGGGGCAGGCTCTGGCCAGTGTGACCAGAGTGTCAGAGGTCACACCGTGGCAATCGGAAAGCTTGAGGAAGGTGAGCCGAGGACAGGACTCACTGACCAGCTGCAGAAGAGAGAGGCGGGGTGGGATTGAGGGAGGGCAGGCCGTGGTCAGCAAGAGAAAGAACCCAGCGGCTGGTACCACCCTCCTGCCTCGGCTACAACCTCCTTTCCTCCCTCGCCAGGCCCACCGGGAGCTCCTACTACTCTGACACCTCCCTGCTGGAGGAGACAAAAGGGAAGGAGAAGCAGGCAGGTATCCCCGTGGGCCAGGGTTGGACGCCACGGTGCCTGGCCCGCTCTCTGGACGCCATGGGCAGCCCCAGGTTTTCGCAGCTGGTGTGCAGGACAGCCTCCGGCACTCACCTTCAGCACGGGATGTACCTGGGACTTCCAGTGGATGAGGGTCAGCCTCTGGAGCTGCGAGAACCTGGGGAGAAGGCAGAGGCTGAGCTGCAAATGTTCCCACGCTGCCTCCCCGCACAGCCCCTTGGTGCAGGGGAACAGGAAGGGGCCTGGGGCTTCCCACACCACAACGGGTACCAGAAGGGGATGAGGAAAAGAGGGGATGCCCCACCGATTGGGCATAAGCCACTCCAGGGAAGCGAGGAGCTTCTTCTCGGCCTTGGCGCTGCCTTTGGTGGATCGGCCGGCCAGCGGGGGCGACAGGGTCACGGTGTGCCAGAGAGCGGGCTGGGAGGCGGCCTCGTGCCAGCGGCGGCACACGCGCGCGGCCCTGGAAGAAACCCTCTGCTGAAGGGCCGCGCTTCTCGCGGCCGGAGCCATCGCACCGGCGGCCGCAGCTCTTACAACGCCGCGGACGCTCCAGCAGACGCTCGTGGGGCTCTAATTGTGCCCGTGCGCAGGCGCGCGGCTTCTGCCCCCGCCTCTGCCCCCCACACGGTGGCAGCAGGTCCGCCACGCTGGACGGGACCGAGGTACCTGCCGAGGAAGGGCATGGGCCCGTCCGCCGCCACCAGGAGCCCGAAAATCTGTAGCAGGATTTCCAAAGGAATGCGGTCGCCCCAGCCAGGGTCCGGCCCCTGCGGCGGCGCGGGCGCGGTGGTGGGTGCGGGCCGGGGCCTGGCCTTGGCCGCCGCGGCGCGGGCCCCGGGGGGCGGCAGCGGCTGGGCGCGGCGGGCGGCGCGGCGGTGGGCGCGAGCGCGAGCGGGCCCCGCGCCGGGCAGCACGAGCAGCATGCTGTCGGCCTGCAGCAGGTGGAACCCGGAGCCGCTCGGCGCCAGCCGGTCCCACCACCAGTCCTCGGCCGAGCGGGCCCGCTCCCCAGCCGGGGGCGCGCCCCGCACTCGGCGCCGGGCTCTCCGGACCCGCCGGGCGCCCCCGGGAGCCATGGGTACCCGTTGCGCTCCGAGGACTGATCCAGGGGAGCGGAAGCTGCGGAACTCGACGACGGAAGGGGCGTGTCGGGAGGGAGGGACTTGTCATCTCTCCAACGAATCAGTGCTCACTTCCGGGGCGGAGCTTCCGGTGGGAAGACGTTGCGGGATTTAACTGTGTTCGGGCCGGGGAGGTGGAATCTCCGCTCTGTCCCGGCCACATCCCCGACGGCTCTGGGTTGGAACCACGACCCTGGGCTGCAGGCCGCGTGGCGGGAGGCCGGCCACCGAGTCGGGGGTCGCTCGGGCGCTGGACCGGGAGGCGCGGAGACCCGGACGCCCTGGCTGCTGTCCACCGTCGTCCCCCCCACGAAGGAGGCGGGGCCCGCCCAGGCCACACCCCTCAGAGCCCCGGGGCTCAGCCTCGGGGCATCGCGAACGCTCCGCACTCCCGGGAGGGCGCTAAGCTGCGAAGGTAACCCTGGCGCCTGAGCGGTGCCCTTGTCCCCACGTCTGCTCTGGGGGGTGGTCGTCTGGCCACTCAGGCCCGACGTGAGCTGCCTCTTGCTCATCCTCCAGCGGGGCTGCCCCGCACCTGGGCCGGGCTTCCCGCTTCCCCACCTGCTGCCTTGCTGTGTCGGGGTCCTGACCCGGAGGCAGGTGCTACTTGGTCTCCTTTGGAGCCTACCCCGCCCCCCCAGCTCCCGGGCACCCTCCGCTTCTCCCGGTCTTGGCCGTCTGACCTTCTGACTCTTGCGTCTCTTCCTTGTGATCCCGCATTTGCGTCTGTTTCCTTCAAGCTAGGAAAGGTCTTCGGTTTCTAGAAGAGCGGAAGCGCTTTCTTCGGACCGAGGTGTGCCCCGTCCTGTGGGGGCCCGCCTTGGCTAATGGCAGCGCCCCCACTGGGCCGCCTGGTGCTGACCCACCTGTTGGTAGCCCTCTTCGGCATGGGCTCCTGGGCTGCCATTAACGGGATCTGGGTGGAGCTGCCAGTGGTTGTGAAAGATCTCCCCGAGGGTGAGTGAGAGTTGCAGGCCACAGCGGGCCAGGCCGGCAGGGAGGCGGGCGGCAGCTGCTTTGCCTCTGATGTGGCCCCCTCCCTTCCCTGCAGGTTGGAGCCTCCCCTCCTACCTCTCTGTGCTGGTGGCGCTGGGGAACCTGGGGCTGCCGCTGGTGACGCTGTGGAGACGACTGGCCCCAGGCAAGGGCGAGCGGGCCCCCATCCGGGTGGTGCAGGCACTGAGTGTGGTGGGCACTGCCCTGCTGGCCCCCCTGTGGCAGCAGGTGGCCCCGGTGGCGGGGCAGGATCACTCCGTGGCCTTCCTGACCCTGGCCTTGGTGCTGGCGCTGGCCTGCTGTGCCTCCAATGTCACTTTCCTGCCCTTCCTGAGCCACCTGCCGCCTCCCTTTCTGCGGTCCTTCTTCCTGGGTCAGGGCCTGAGTGCCCTGCTGCCCTGCGTGCTGGCCCTCGCGCAGGGGGTGGGCCGCCTCCAGTGCCCGCCGCCAGCCCCCGCCAACGGCACCCCTGGGCCTCCCCACTACTTCCCGGAGCGCTTTTCCGCCAGCACCTTCTTCTGGACACTGGCTGCCCTTCTGGTCACTTCGGCTGCCGCCTTCCAGGGTCTTCTGCTGCTGTTGCCGTTACCGTCGTCCGCGCCCGCGGGAGGCCTGGGGCCTGGCCGTCGGACGGGAGCCCCCGGAGCGGAGGAGGAGGCGGCAGAGGGAGAGGCCTCACCACTGCAGGAGCAACCTTTCCAGGCGGCAGGCGCCACGCCCGGCCGAGACCCTGAGGCCCATCGCCTGCTCTCTGCCCGCAGTGCCTGCCTGCTGGGCCTGCTGGCCGTCACCAATGCACTGACCAATGGCGTGTTGCCAGCAGTGCAGAGCTTCTCCTGCTTGCCCTATGGGCGCCTGGCCTACCACCTGGCCGCGGTGCTGGGCAGTGTCGCCAACCCCCTCGCCTGCTTCCTGGCCATGGCCGTGCTGTGCAGGTACACAGGGGCCTTAAGCCGCCGGGGTGGGAGTTTAGGGCTGAGGACCCCGGCCAGGAGCAGGCATCCCTGACTTCCTGCTTACGCCTGGCAGGTCTCTGGCAGGGCTGGGCGGTTTATCTCTCCTGGGCCTGCTCTTCGGGGCCTACCTGATGATGCTGGCCGTCCTGAGCCCCTGCCCTCCTCTTGTGGGCACTACTGCAGGGACGGTCCTTGTGGTGAGCACACTGGGGACACTGGAGCAAAGAGGGTGGCGGTGGAGGTTTGCCCCGGAGCCAGAGGCATCTGATGTTCAGCCTGCTACTGTGTCTCACCCAGGTGCTGTCCTGGGTGCTGTGTCTGGGGCTGTTCTCGTACGTGAAGGTGGCTGCTGGCTCCCTGCTGCATGGAGGTGGCCGGCCGGCACTGCTGGCGGTTGGTGTGGCCATCCAGGTGGGCTCCCTGCTTGGTGCTGTCGCCATGTTCCCTCCTACCAGCGTGTACCACGTGTTCCGCAGCGGGAAGGACTGTGTGGACCTGTGTGGACCCTGAGGTTGGGCAGGTGGGGCTCTCACTCCGTGCCACCCGTGCTCAGGCGGGGGCTGCCACGGTGCCTGATGCCCATGTCCAGGAGGCCCTCCCCACGCCAGCCATGAACACGGACACCTGCACACTCCACAGGAGAGCTGGCACCTCAGGCCGGGCTGGGACCTCGGAGCAGGCCCGCGTCAGGTCCCCACTGGCATGTGGACGGGGCTTGAGCCTGGGCCCTGTGTGGGGTTTGTACAGTAAAGCATTTTTTTTTTCTGTGAGTCAGACTTGTTAACCTCAGGAGCACCTTTTCCTGTGCAGACAGACCTCCCGCCTCCCGGCCACAGTCATGGTCTGGCTGTTCCTGGGCGCCCGCCACCCCCACGCCGTTCTCATATTCCTGGGGTTATGGCCTCTGAGCCAGGACTCCTGCCCCCGACACCTTGCTTCTTGGACTCCCCCGCCCCCTGAGAACTCCCCAGAGGGAGGGCAAGGCCAGCTTCCAGGGCCTGGGATCGAGGCCAAGGACACACCCAGGCAGCGTGTGGCCACCAGTGTCGGCCTGCCCGGACCGAGCTCCATGGTGGGGCCTCTTCCCAGCTGGGTACCTGCAGCCTGTGGTGGCCGGGCCAGCCAGGCACAATGAACAGGAAGGGCTGTCCCTGCCCTGTGACCTGGGCGCGGCCCACTCCCCGCTGCTCTGGGGGATTTGACGCCAGGGCTTTGTTGCAAGGTCCAGGCAGGGGGGGTGCTCAGTGCGCAGGACTTAGAAGAGGCCTTGGTTTAAGGTTCCAGCCAGTCGGGACCTTTCTGCTCAAGAGCATTGACCCCACCCCCGAGCTGCCAGCTTCCAGTTTCTGGCTCCCGTGATCAGAGGCCCCAGCCCTTTAGTGTTCAGGCAGACGGCATCACCTCCTTCCCGAGCAGCCCACTGCCTGGGATGAACCAGCACCTGCAGGGAGTGGGATCTCTGCACCAGCCTCAGTCTGTCCAGGACTAGGTGGTGCTCCCACAAGGCTGGAGTGGGCGTCTGAGCCAGGACAGAGGGTGTGCTGATGCTGATGGGGCTGCAGGGGGGCGGGGCAGGCGAGGGCCCCCCTCTGCAGGGAGCCCCTGCAGCCACTAGGAGCAGGGAGTGGGTGCTGGGAGATACAGCTCCATCCCTGCTGCCCAGCTCCTTGACTCGGCCTGTGTGGGGGCCTCTGAGGGCCTCATCTGCCTCCTCCCTCATTCCCTTCACCCACCCCCACCTCGGCAGGACCACTGAGCCTGAGGCGTTCCCTGTGGGGAAAAGGGGCCCCATGCCCGGACTGTGGAGTCTCTGGTCTAAAGTCCCATCCAGCACCAGCATCGTCAGGGGAGTTTCCAAGTGGCTCAGACACAGCCCAGCCCTAAGGGCAGGAGGCCAGGCCCCAGCCTGCCTGTGGAGCAGGGGCACTTGCCTGGCTGCTGGCCTTTGGGAGGCGGGACTTTGGTGGAGGTGAGTGAAGGTGGAGGAGGAGGACGCGGGCGGGTGGACAGCACGGCCTCGCACCACCACACCCTCTCCTGCTTCCCTGGAGCTGGAGGTGGGGGTGGGGGTGAGGAAGCCCTGCCCTTTGAAGCCAGCAGGGCCTTCCGGTCAATGGTCAGAGCCCATAGGAAACAGGACAGAGGCCAAAATACCAAGGGGAGGAAGATGCTGGAGGGCCAAGTCCTGAGAGCCATCGACCTGCCCGTTCCTCTCGTGTGCCCAGAGCCAAGGCCCGCGGCCAGGGAGGCAGAGCAGCCCCCGATCCGGGACCTTCAGAGCTGGGCCCTCCCCCCTTGCCCGTCCTCAAAAGCAGACCTCCCGCTGGACAGCAGGTGTCAGCTGCTCTGAAACTCCCCACTCCGCTAAAGCCTCTCGGGCCTGGGCCTGGGGCATTAGAAGGAGACCCTGAGCCACCAGGGCCACTGCTGTCCTTCCCACCACCAGGAGCAGGCCCTTCCGTTCCTCAGAACCTGACCAAGCACCGGGGCCTGGCCAGGCACCTTTCCCGGCGTGGCCACCCTAGCTGGGGCTGCTGAGTTCCAGGACAGGGCTCCGTGATTGGCTGAAGGTGGGGCCTTCCTTCAGCACAGGAATCGCACGGGCGTGCTGCCAACGCTGTATCCACTGAGCAACACTGACCAGGGCGAAACCCTTCCTTTAAAAAAAAAGAATATATGTTGTTTATTTCAGAGAGGAAGGGAGAGGGAAAGACAGAAACATCAGTGATGAGAGAAAATCATTGATAGGGGGCGGACCCAGATCCAGCTGGGGATCGAGCTCGCAATGGGGGCATGTGCCCTGACAGGGAATCGAACTGGGATTTCCTGGTTCATAGGTTGACTCTCCACCACTGAGCCAAGCCAGCCGGGCGCCCTTCCTCTTATACAGACGCACATACATTTGGTCCAGGGAGATTCAGATGTGCTTTGTTTTTTCCCTGTGGAAAGAACAAGTGTCCATCTTTTTTAAATTCATTCCCACCTTCCTTCACGTCATTTAAATCTGTGGTTCTGAGCTTCTCTTCTGAACTTGTAATCACATTCTTGGTTCTCTCATTAGTTAGTGACTTAAATAAACCTTGGGCACAGTGTACTGATTTTTCACAAAATATTACTGAGTTGGTCGGGATGAACATACAGGTTTCAGGTGTGGGTTTCTAGGTCACAGGATCTGCCTATTGCACTGCGTGCCCACCACCCAGAGTCAAATTTCCTGTCCCCTTATATTAGGAACACTTAGTTTTTGAGTTGCTGCTGGAACACATCACCAGGGACTTGGTGGCTTACAATGACCACTGTTCATTTTGCCACAGAGCCAGAGGCTGGAGGTCAGGAATTAAAGTGGTGGCAAGGCTAGTTCCTCCTGAGGCTCGCAGGGAGCAGGCTGCAGGCCCACTTCCGGCTCCTGTGGCTGCCAGCAATTATTGGCATTTCTTGGCTGTTGGCCACATCACTGTCTTTTTTTTTTTTTTTTAATTATTGATTTTAAAGAGAAAGAAAGGAGAGAAACATCAATGATGAGAATCAGATCAGCTGCTCCTGCATGCCCCACACTGGGGATTGAGCCCGCAACCCAGGCATGTGCCCTTGGCCAGAATTGAACCTGAGACCTTTCAGTCCGCAGGCTACGCTCTATCCACTGAGCCAAGCCGGCTAACACAGAGGATATTCTTTTCCATTGGTTTTTAGAGAGAGTGGGAGGGAGGAGGAGGGGAGAGAGAGAAACATCAATGTGAGAGACACATTGACTGGTTGCCTCCCCCACACGCCCTGACCTGTGGCAGCCAGCGAACCTACAACCAAGATACATGCCTCTGACTGGAAATCAAACCCGAGACCCTTCAGTCCTCGGGCCTACGCTTTAACCACAGAATCAAACAGGCCAGTTCCCTCTTTTTTCTTTCTTTAACAGCAGTTTTGGGGGACTCAAGAGCCTGAGAACGGCGGAGCTGGGAGATTCAGAAGATGGGCTTGGGATTGGGGGACCGACCCAGAAGTCTGGGGTTTGAGTGGAATGGGCTGCCCCTAGGCTCAGCAGTCCAATTTTGGGAAAACTGACTCCACACAGCACCACTAAGGGTGGGGTAGGTGCTCCCATTCAGTGGAGGGGCCTGTGCCCTGCCATGCAGAGGGCGGCCACAGCCTGGGCCAGGAGCAGGCCAGTACGAGGGTCCTTTGATGTAGAAACAGGACAGAGTTCATGCCTTTGTTTGGCTGGGGTGGGAAACTGCTGTCCTTGTTTCCCAAGAGTGGACGGGAAGGCCTTCTGCTGCCCCCCATTCCCAGCCCAGGACAGGCGTGTGTGCGTGCGTGCGTGTGTGTGTGTGTGTGTGTGTGTGTGTGTGTCTCTCTCTCTCTCTCTCTCTCTGTCTCTCTCTCAGGTAGCACACAGCACGCTCATGCCTTCCTTGCTGGTTTCAGTTCTCAGAGGCCCAGCGGGTACTTCTGCGGCCTCCTGCCCCGCCCACCTGCACTATTTCCTGGCCTGTTTCATAAGGATTCTGGGCTTAGGAGGGGAGGCGGAACAGCGCAACTGGAGACATTCCAGAAGCCTCGCTGTGGGAGAGGCTTCAGATCCACTGGGTCAGGACACCAGGACACCGGGTGAAGGCGAGATGCCAACTTCCCGTCCTGGCAGGGTGGGCAAAGCCCTGAGGATGCTGTCTGCTCCGGGGCAAGGGAGCCAGGCGATTCTGGGCAGAGGCCGCAGGAGAGGCCTGGGTGTGAGTGCAGAGACTGGGCTGACCTTGTGGGAGGGGACAGGCTGATGACAGAGCTGCGAGCCCTAAGCAGGCCTCCTACCCATCTGTCAGATAACTGGTGAATACCGCCCCTATAGAACTTTTCTTGTTCTGAGGATTTCAATTCAGAGACCCCGTTTTCCACTTCTTCATAGTCTTTATTTTTTTTTTTATTTATTTTTTTTTTTTTAAATAAGTTTTTATTTTTCATATTATTACAAATGTTCCTTCCCCCCCCCCCACCATTGCTCTCCTCCACCAGGTTCCCACCCCACCCTCTGCCCTTTCCCCTCTCCCCATTGTCCTCATCCATAGGTGCACAGTTTATGTTCAGTCTCTTTCCACGCCCCCCTCTCCCCTTTTCCCCAAGAATCGTCAGTTCACTCCCCTTCCATACCTCTGATTCTATTATATTCAACAGTTAATATTGTTCATCAGATTTTTTTAATTTCCTTGGTTTTTAGATTCACTTGTTGATAATTACGTATTTGTTGTTCATAATTTTTATCTTTGTTTACTTTCTCTTCTGAAAGAACCCCCTTCAGCAATTCATATAATTCTGGTTTGGTGGTGATGAACTCCTTTAGCTTTTTTTTATTAGTGAAGCTCTTTATCTGGCCTTCGATTCTGAGTGATAGCTTTGCTGGGTAGCTTATTTTTGGCTGTAGGTTCTTGCTATTCATCACCTTGAATATTTCTTGCCATTCCCTTCTGGCCTGCATGGTTTCTGTTGAGAAGTCAGCTGACAATTGTATAGGTGCTCCTTTATAAGTTACTACCTTCTTTGCTCTTGCTTCTTTTAATATTCTCTCTTTATCTTTTGCTCTTGGAATTTTAATAATGATGTGTCTCGGTGTGGTCCTCTTTGGATTCCTTTTGTTTGGAGTTCTGTGCGCTTCCTGGACTTGTAAGTCAAATTCTTTCACCAGGTGGGGGAAGTTTTCTGTCACTATTTCTTTCAGTATGTTTTCGATATCTTGCTCTCTCTCATCTTCTGGGACCCCCATGATTCTGATGTTGGTTCGCTTGAAGTTGTCCCAGAGGTTTCTTACATTATCTTCAATTTTCTGGATTCTCTTGCCTTCTAGCTTCTGTGGAAGAGTGTCTTCTGGCTCTTTATGTTCCAAATCTTTGACTTGATTCTTGCGATCTTCCCTTCTGTTTTTAGGACTCTGTAGAATATTTTTTATTTCAGACAATGTATTCTTTATTTCTTGTTGATCCCTTATCATTTCTTGTTGACTCCTTATTAATTCTAGTTGATCTCTTTTCATATCCTCATAGGCCTTATCCATCTTTTCTAGGAAATTCTTGAAAAACCTTATAAGCGTAGATTTGAACTCTATATCCAGACGCTTTTTGTCCTCCATTTCTTTCGTTTGTGATCTATTTTGTTGTCGCATTTCGCAGTTACAGATGGGACGGGGTTTCAGGGTGGAGCCTGCAGCTTTGGCTTCCGTCAGCCCCGCCCTATGCGGGTCCTTCAGTGCTCGCTGCCGGCGCCTCTGAGAGAAAGGTGCCCTCGATTTTCGCCTGCTGCCAAACAGTCTATGCTCTCCCCCAATGAGCCCGGTATTGGGGTTCAGTTCAGTTGGAAGTGGAGTTGGAGGTGGCGTTCACAGCAGTCTGGAGCCCCAGTCTCCTTCCCGTCAGGGCAATCCCGCGGCACAGCCGACCGTCCCTTCTCTGGGGGCAGTGTGCGCGCCTCCGGGACCTCCTTTCTCCGCTACCCCGGGGTTCCGACTTACAGCCCAGCTCCCTATGGCTGAGCCTGAGTCCCCGGGGTCTGGGGAACTGGGATTCAGAGCAGTCAGGGGCCCAGCACAGTCGGAGTTTTATCTCCTTTCCGCTAGGGAACGCCCGCCAGGCACTCGGCCTCCCTCCTCTCCGGCTCCGTCCTCTCCGCGCACGCCGCGTGTCTCCGTACCTTGGGCTTTTACAGCTCCTCCGTGCTTCCTTCTGGTTTTCTCCTTGCTTCTTGTTGTAGGATTTCCAGTCAGTCGACTTTCCTGTAGTTCTGGGTAATGTCCATTTTATATTTTAGTTGTATTTTATTAAAATTGTTGTGTGCGGCTGCGGCTAGTTGCCTACCCGAGCAGCCATCTTGGATTCTCTCCACTTCTTCATAGTCTTTAAGTGCTGCTCAGAAAGTGAGTGTGCCATCGAACGGAACAAGTGGTCATCTGAAGGAGCAACACAACAGAACAGCATACATATCACACTGCAGGTATATTCACATATGTGTAACTCCATCTATTGAAAAAAACAACCATCGCATTATTAACCGGTACGCCCAGGAAGCCGTGGGTGTGGAGGGGGAGGCACAGGGGGGCCAGGCGACAGGAGGATCCATACCAGGTGTCACCACCCGAGGCCGGGCTGCGGGGCCACCTGAGTCAGCGGCTGGCGGTGGAGGGTGGGGTGACCTGCCTGCCTGCCTGGGGGAGCGGGGAGCAGAAGGTGGGGGGCAGCGCTGGCGGGGACGGGGCTGGGAGGGCCTTCCTGAGGGAGGAGCACGCTCTCTCCGCGGCCCGGGCACCTGCTCACCTTTCCCGGGGAGTCCCGGCACCGCTGGTTTGAGAATCACCAGCCTCCATCCAAACGGACGGCGGCGGCATTGCACGGAACACGGAGCCCGGTTAGTTCAGGGGCTCCGGCCTCGTTCCGCGGCGAGGAAACCGCGTTCTGGCCGAGACCCGCCCCAACCCGGCCCGGAAGCGTGGAGCCCGCAGGCCCAGCTCCCGTCCCCTTGGTGAGGGCTGGGCGGGGTCGAGGAGACCCCAGGGGGCGGCGGGAGAACGGGGCGAGCCGGCGGGAGCGGCCCCCACGCACCCCGGCCGCGCGCCGGCAGCCGGGGCCCTAACGCCGGGCCACGGAGGCCGGCAGGGGGCGCTGCGCCGCCGCGGACGCGGGCACGTCGGGGGCGTGGCTTCAGGCTCCGCCCACCGCGCCGGGCGCGTGCGCGGTGCGCCTCCCCGCAGAGGCTGCTGGGCGGGGCGACGCGAGCCTGCGCCGAGCGGGAGCGGAGCGGAGCGGCGGCCGGAACATGTGGAGACCGGTGAGTCCCGCCGGCGCGGCCCGGCGCCCTGCCCCGCCGCCGCCAGGCGCCCGTGCGGGCCCCTCAGGGCCGGAGCCCCGAGTCCCTGCGCCACGCGCCGCCGGGCGGCCGGGCCTGTCAGGGGCCTGTCCCCGGGCCGCCCGCCCCGCCCTCCGCGCTCCGAGGTCCCGTACGGCCTCCAGTGCCCGCCCCGGGCCCCCCCTGCGCCCCGGGCCCCTGGGAGGTGCCGGTGCCCCTCGGGAGCCCCCGGCAGAGGGTGCCCGCGCACCGGAGCCCTTCCTCACGGGCTGGAGGCCTCGCTCCACCTCACGGACAGCTCCCCGCACGGGCGCCCTTTCGCCGCAGCTGCTGGCCGCCGGCCGGCTTCGGGGCCGTGGACACCGGCCCGCCCTCGCCGTCTCCCTTCCCTCCGGCCCACCGGGCCACGCTGGGCCGGACCTGCCCCGGGACCCACGCGAGCCTCCGCCCTCGGTCCTCCCCGCGCCGTCCGGCCCGGGCGGCCTGCCCACTCCGCGTTGACCTGACCCGGCAGCCGTGCCTGGTGGCGCCTCCGTCCGTCCGCGGCTTCTCCGCAGTTCGCGCCGCTGTCACCGCTCCCCCCGGGGTCTGGCCTGCTCCCCCCAAAGGTCGCTTTCCTGTGGAACTTGCCTTTTTCTTGCAAACCCAGCCTGGTCGGTGGAGACAGTCCCGCCATGGGCTGTGGCTGGCAGCAGCTGCAGTCCGGGGGCTCAGAGACGGAGGCAGCCTCTCCCTCAGCAGCCCAGTGCCCCAGGCCAGGGCCAGGGGCAGGTTTAGCCCCGAATTAGGAGCTCCCACAGCCACCGGACCTCAGGGGCTGAGGTGGTCCTCCAGGCCCTCCCCTGGGGCGGGGTTCCAGGCCCACCCGGAGGACTGGACGTGTCTGGGGTCGCCCTCCTGACAGCGCTGGGGCTATTGACCTGTTATTAAACGTCAGGGGTCCTTCCAGGTCTGAGCAGGTTTCTTTGTTGTTTCTAACATATTTTTGTTGGTTTCAGAGAGGAAGGGATAGGGAGTGATGAGAGAGAATCATGGATCGACTGTCTCCTCCATGCCTCACACTGGGGATCAAGCCCACAACCTGGGCATGAACCCTGATGGGAATCGAACCTGGGACCCTTCATTCCGCAGGCTGATGCTCTATCCACTGAGCCACACCAGCCAGGGCTGTGCAGGTTTCTGTACAGCATCACCATGAGACTCGGTGGTGGCTTCTCACTGCCCTGGGCAGCTTGTCTGCAGTGACATCTCACCTTCCTTCCTTCTAATCAGCTTTCTGATCTGCACAGTGCTAGGAAAGCAAGCAGCTCAGCTGGTGCTGGGTGCGCGCCCACACATGGTCTTTGTCCTGCACTGAAGTACACACACCCATTGTCCATGTGAGGGTTACTGCTCAGAGATCTTTTTTTGTTGCTTTGTACGCTGTTAGCTAAGTTCTGATGAGCCCTGGATTTGTGCAGACACACTGTGCGCACATTCAAGGGAAGCAGGACAGGCCGGGGACGGGAAGCCCATCTCCTCTTGTCCACGCTGGAGGCTGTGGGAGTGGGAGGGGTGCAGGGACACGTGTGCGTTTGTCTTGGCAAGAAGGTGCCAGCGTGTGGGAGGGTCTCCTGGGGACCCACAGCCCTCTCTGCATCTCTGCACCTCTGTGTGTGATGTGCTGGACGCTACCCTGGACTGGACCCTGGAAGGCTTAGCTGCAGGCTCTGCCCCACTTTTACAGCCACATGACCCCATTGGGCTTTGGGGATGTCTCTTATGTGATGGGGATGGTTTGGGGAGCATTGGGCACCCCCCCCCCAAGGAAGGCACCTGTGGGTGCCGTGGAGTCGTCTCATCTTGGAGTCCTGTCTGGGGCTGCTCGTCTCTTGCTCAAGAGCCTCAGGGAGCCGGTGTGGGACCAGGATGGTGTCGGCTGGGCCGGGCCCTTCAGCAAACACTTTCCTTTTTCTGAGCATCATTAGGTGTCAGGCCCTGAGTGAGGAGCTTTATTTCCAGCACCTCTCACCCCTCCAGCCTTGCAAGGTGGACACTTACCCACTCAGAGAGGAAAGGTATCGGGAGGTGGTGGTTCAAGGCTGCAGACCAGCCTGTTCCTCCATCCTGGGGCTCAGCACTCGGGGACCCTTCCCCACTCCTGGCACCCCATCCTCACAAGGCTGCTGTGAGTCAGGAGCCAAGTGCGTGCCCTGCGCTGGCTCCCGGGGTTACCGGGAAACCTGAGTGGCCAAGGCCTGCCTGAGCCTTGGCATGGAGGGGAAGGAGGGGGCTGCATACGCTTCTTTGGGGATGAGCCCTCCCACCGGTGGACGGCCGGGGCTTCTTCAGGGCAAGGACTTGGCCAGCCCCCTTGGGGAGTGCTCCGCCCTGCAGGCTTCTGCCAGCTGAGTCAGAGGTGCCAGGGCAGGCTGAGTGCATGGCCACACACCTTCATGCAGCCACATGCTCAGCCTTCACAGTGGCACCTGTGGGTTGGGTGATGCTGGGTTTGGGCGTGGTCCTGGGGTTCCTGTACCGAGGCTTGGGGTGCTGCACACACAACCTCTGAACCAGGCCCTTGGCTCTGCTTCTCCGATTGTTGGCCCGTTGCTAGGATAACCTGTGGACCTTTGCCCTGAACATTGACTTCTCAGAATGAGTGTAGTTGGTCAGCTTTGGCAAGTTTCCTTCTTGGTCTGCCATGGTGAGCCCCATGGGGCTTACAGCAGCCCCCATCTTGCGGCCCTTCCACTCTCCACATCCTGTAACTAACCCCTCGCCAAGCTCTCCACGTACTGGGAATAGTCTCTTCTCGTCTTGGCAAAATAAGCCCTTCTTTTCCTTTGGGAGCCGCTGTGGGAAGCTGTGCTAACACAGATGGTTCGCTCCCGCCCAGCACGTGTGCGCTGCTGTGTCCGGCGGGTGAGAGCGGGTGGGGGGCCAGGAGGAGGCCTGGGAGAGCGCAGCGGCTCAGTGACTCCGAGGAGCTCAGCACGCACCTCTGTGCTCCGAGGTTGCAGGCCTCCGTTCACTTGGTCTGTGCGTCGCCAGTGCGGTGGTTCCGCTTCACAGGCAGGGAAACTGAGGCACAGAGAGGGAAGCATGGCTGGTAAGTGCCGCTGTCTGGATTCCAGTCCAGTTCTAGCTCCTGATGTCTAGATCCAGAGCCTGCCACCTCCCCTCCCCCTCTCCCCGCCCACTGCGCAGCCGGGTCTCCACCTGCTCGATGTCAGGAGCACCCCTCCCCCCGATTGTGACCACCATGTCTGCAGACAGTGCCCCACGTCCTAGCACTGGATCGTCCAGGCGAGGACCCCTCGCCTGGCTCTGAAACGCCGCCTTCCGGCTGAGACATCCAGCAGGACAGCAGATGCTGGGAGCCTCCTATCATGAAAACATAGGCCTACGGGTACCGGCCACAGCCACGCCTCGGCCTGCCCCGGTTGTTTCTGCTTCTCTCTGAAGACGTGTGTTTTGTTGTCATTGGACCATTTGATAGTAAGACAGACATTCTGACCTTACCCTCTAGACCAGCCGTTGCCAACTGGTGGTCCGTGGACCAACAGGTCTGTGGGGTCCGAAAGGTTGGCAACTGCTGCTCTAACCAGTGGTTCCCGATAGGGGGGTGATTTGATTTTTAAAGGGGGTGATCGAGAATGAATTAAATGAAATTTTTGCATTTCTTGTGGTTCTAGGGGCCTCATATACAGTATATTAATATGTTTTGTGACATAATTGATGCATTTCAGTTCTCTATTACATGTTTTGAAACTTTACTTTCTATTTTTTCATATAACCTATTACTTCTTTAACCGTTTCTTAGTGATTTCTTCCTCAGTACTTCAACTGTCCTTTTGTTCTTTTATTTTTTTCGTTCATGGATGCCATGTTCTTGGGAAGCTTGTTTAGAGCAAGTTAAAGTTTGGCCTTTAAGGCTTCCTCCACTTTTTGAATAGTAAGAATTATACGCCACAGGGAGGGCATCCGGATGTTAGAGACGCTGAGGGGGGGCGTGGCCAGAACAAGGCTGGGAATCCCTGCTCTTGCCTTCGCTGTGCACTCCCTGAACAAGGACATGTGCGCCCGTCACCATGGAAACTCTATCATGCCCACATGCCGAGAGCTCAGGCAGACCTTGGAGACCCTGCAGTAACGCCAGTGTCCCAGGGAGGCACGTCTTGTGGGTGTTTTGTTTCTTGGTGCACAGAGCCTATTGAGTGAGTGTGCGGGAATGCTGTGTCTAAAAAAAGACCTTGTGTACCTTAACTGAAGCACATTACTGCTAAGAAAAGCTGCCCATCACATGAGCCTGTCGGAAAATGGGCCGACAGACTTGGTGCAAACCTTTACTTTGTGAAAATTGCCCCGTCGAGGTGGGCCTGCAAGTCCATGCCCTCTCAGGCCGTCTGGGGTGGGGTTCTCCCAGGTGGAGGCGGGGTTCCTGCTTTAGCCTCCAGTCCTCCACGTTTCCCAATAACCTTCTATTTAACGTCTTGCTGTAAAGAACTGGGAACATTTGCACAAGTGGAGAGACTTGGTAAAGGACTGTGCCCAGCACCAGTACCAGCGCACGGGCCCTAGGGACTCTGTGTCTGCTTGTCGGGGCTCCTCAGGCTCGTGGTAATGAGTGAGCCTGGCGGCTGCGGCCGTGGCTGCTGTCGGTTGTGCTCGTGGGCCGTGGGCTGTGGTGGCTGCACTCCTGGCTCCTCGCGCTTGCCCAGGATACGGGCTCCTTCTCCCAGCAGCCCCTCCCTGGCCACTGCTCTGACTTGGGCTTCAGAACCTCTGAGTGGACACCTGCCCCTTCCTTCCCCACGGCTGCTGTCCCCAGCACAGCGCCCCCTCCCTGGGGAAAACCTTGGCGAGGGCCTTGAGATGCCCGCCTATCTCTGGCTCTTTGCCCCTACCCTTCCCTCGTTGGGCGGCCCCCTCTTCACCTCTGGGCACGTGTGTTTTCCACCCACACAGCCAGTCTCCTCAGAAACACCCTGTTCTCTCCTGGCTCCGGGCCTTCTTTGACAACGCAGTGTCCTCTGCCTAGAAAACCCACAGCGTCCACATGGATGTCCCCTCGCCGCCAGGCTACAGGGTCCCTCCCTCCCTGGCACCCGGTGCTGTCCCCACGGCCTGGTCACACACAGGGCCCACTGTCAGGCTGGCCTTCCTGGCAGAGTTGGGTGGGCGGGTGGATGTGAGTTGTAGAAGATACCAGTCAGGTGGGGGACACAGGAGGGCCTGGGTGGGGGACAGGCATGGTATGGGCAGGTGGGCTGACCCTCCTGGCACGTGTGCTTGTCACACACCCCCATTGGATGCCCATCCTGGACCCAGCTATTCTGCAGGCACTGACTGATGTTCTGAGAACCCACCACCGTGTGGCACGGATATGCTCTCTGGGCCTGCTCTGCAGTGCGGTGCGGTGCGGCGCGGCGCGGCCGTGTGCCGTCAGGTGGCCGGGCCAGGTGTGCAGGCCAGAGGCCAGCAGGGTGCAGAACCCCGTCCGCTCTGGCCTCGCTGTGGGTGGCCTTGCTGGGCAGAGGTTTGACAGCACCGTCCTCCTCACGGGACAATAGGTCATGGACATTTTTCTTTGATTTTGGCTTTATTTTGATGTCCTTGGAATTGTATTCAGGGCTGCGTGCTTTGGCCAGAAAGTGATTGGAAAGTCAGTTCCTTATCTAGCCCAGAGTTCACAGTGATATCTTTTTTTTTTTTTTTTTTAAATATATTTTATTGATTCTTTACAGAGAGGTGGAGGGAGGGATAGAGAGTTAGAAACATCGATGAGAGAGAGTCATCAATCAGCTGCCTCCCGCAACACCCCCAACTTGGGATGTGCCCACAACCAAGGCACATGCCCCTGACTGGAATCAAACCCGGGACCCCTCAGTCCGCAGACCAACGCTCTATCCACTGAGCCAAACCGGCCTCAGCTCACAGTGATATCTTTTAAAAATATATATTTTTTTATTAATTTCAGAGAGGAAGGGAGAGATATAAACATCCATGATGAGAGAGAATCACTGATCAGCTGCCTCCTTCACTGCCTACATTGGGGATCAAGCCCCCAACCCGGCCACATACCCTGATCAGGAATCGAACCATGACTTCCTGGTTCATAGGTCGACACTCAACCACTGAGCCATGCCAGCCAGGCACACAGTGATAATCTAACACCTGTGCTGTGGGCTATGACTTAATTACTATACTCAGCGTTTTTCCCCTAGAAACTGAGAATTTGCAGTTGGAACATTTGTAGTTGAGGAACTGGTAAGACTCGTAATTCAAGTCAGATTGGGGGACCAAGGTTGCCAGTTGGCAGAGAGCCTCCTGGGAACTTAGCTTCTCTGCCTGTCCTGCTGGAGCCTCCACTTTGCCAACAGGAGTTCCTGGTGCCTTTGTCTACTTTCAGAACAATGACCTAGGCAAGGCCGTCTCCCGTGTCCAGTCTTTTTGATTGTGTGGTTAGCATTGCTGGCACTTGCTGCGGAATGCTGCCCTCACACTTGGCCGTGGCCTCAGCTGCAGGAAAGACTAAGCGCTGGGTCCCAGGGCCCATCGTGCTGCTGGCAGGGCGTGGCCGCCGCCTCTGACCCTGTGCTCCTGTTCACTTTGCAGTCACCACGTTGCCACCTACACTGCACTGCTCTGCAGCGCCGCCCAGGCCCCGCCGCCCTGCTCAGGAGAAGCCTCAGGGTCCCGCCTGTTCAGTGGTGAGTTCTCGGCAGCCTCTCCGGGCAGGACGGGCGGCCTCTCTGGGCCTGTGGCTGGGTCTTCTCTGTGCCCCCTCCACACACACGGGGCTGGATTTGCTCCTGGTGGGTGGCGGACCTGGGACTGGGGCTCCAGGGCAGGACCCCTGCCAGCATGGTGAGCAGAGGGCAGCCAGAGCTGAGGCTCAGACAGGAAGTGCGGGGGCTGCTGTAGTGGGGCCAGAGCAAGACACAGGGGCACGAGGGTTGAGACGAGCCAGGGCATGTGGCTGCCTCTGCAGGATGGGCAGAGTGAGTTGGGCGGGGGTGCAGGCGAGACCCGGAGTGGATGCTGGTCCCACTGCGGTCCTTGCCTTGACCTCTGTTCATGTGTGCTACCTGCATGCCTGCCATCCTGGCGCTTGCAGTCCCGTGGGCCATTGGCGAGGTGCCTGGTGGGGTGACCACTGGGTAAGCAATCCTGTCCTGTGAGTGGCTTTCCATGTGGTCACCGATCCACTTCCTCCTCCACTGACCCCTCAGAGCCTAGCATCTGGGGTGCCGTGGGCTCAGGTGAGGTGACTTGGACACCGTGGTCAGAGAGCCTCCGAGACCGACATCACCTGCACAGCCCAGGCCAGGCAGGGATGGTGCGGACGGGAAGCAGCCAGCTGTGCCTTTTGTCCCTCCAGGCCCCTGGGATCCCAGCCCCTATGGAAGAAAGTGCTCGCCTCCACGGCCGTGGGGCTGCCGCTGCTCCTGGGCGTCCGCTACCTCACCGCAGAGTCGCAGGAGCGGAGGAAGATGCGGCTCATGGTGGAAGGTGTCACGCGCTTTGGCAGGTAGGGCTGGGTGGCGTGGCCCTTCCTTCTCCCTGCACAGCCTGCCCTCATGGGCCTAGTGCACTCACACTGGACACCCTCCACAGACCCTCCAGATCAGCCCTGATGGTGGGGGGTAGGGAGGGGAATGGTGCCTTCCACCCTCCTCTTCCTATATCTGCCTTCTTGCCTCAACTTCCCCACCAAGAGTTGGCACCCAGACAGAGGGCATTGGAGTGGACATGGTTCTGTCTGCTCCTCAGGCTCTGACCCTTGGGGGCAGGGCTGACCTCTCAGAGGAGCCCCTCGGGTCAGCACTCCTGCTCCTGGTCAGTCCAGGAATTCCTCGGCCTCAGAGGCCTCAGAATCAGCTCTTAGCACTGAGTAAAGCCTTCGGTTGCCCAAACGCACTGCTATAAGATTGCCTGTGGAAAGTGCTCCCGGGAGACCCTAGTTAAGGCTGCTGCTGGGGCAGGTGTGGGATTGCTAGCTGTGAGAGCCGCTGCCTCTGGGGCCCCAGAAGGAAGGCGGAGGCCACGGAGGCCTTCAGGCACCGAGCCAGAGGTTCGTGGAGATTTACTCGAGGCCGGAGAGCCAGATGGCTGACCGCCCGCTCACTCCGCCTCCAAGTTGGAGCAAGCCCATTATTTCTCCCTGGGGGGCAGTTGACAGATTTGCCCGGAACTCCCAGTTGCCCTCCTGGGCTGGTTCCTGGCGGGGACCTCTATTGTGCAAGCCTCGAGGTTGATGACCGAGCATGGAGTTGGATCTGCCTTTTCTTCTGTCCCTGTGCAGCTTGGTGCTGAAATGCCCCCTTGGCTGGCCTGGGCTTGTCTCGCCTGCCTCGTGTGGCTGCTCTGCGTGTCGGACACCCCTCCCGGGAGCACATCCCATCGCCACTGTCAGAGGCTGAGCTGGGATTGGAGGGAGGGAGCCAGACGATTATCCCCGTCTGCGCCAGGCCTTTCAGGTGCCAGGCCAGGCAGGCCGATGGGGCGTCGTGGCGGGTGCTGGGTGACCACAGGACCCCTGGAGACAGAGGACGCACAGCAGGTCCTGGGTAGCGGGCAGCATGGGTGCAGGAGCCCAGGGAAGGACACAGGTCGAGGGGAGGGGCGGAGTCTGTTCTGTGGCCGGAGGCCGAGGTCAGAGTGTGTCACAGGTGCCCGTGCACAAGGACGGGGGTGGGGGTGGGGGTGAGGGTGGGAGGTCTGCTTTAGGACCTTTTTACAGTCTCTGTCCCCAGCCCCACTTTTTTGTCACAATTTCAAATGTCCAAAAAAGTTGCAAGAGTAACACAAAAGAACTTTTTGCTGGAAACTTTGCAAGCAAGTTGTTAACATGCCTCATTGTCCCTGAAAGCTCATTGAGTGTTTCCTAAACAAGGACTTTCTCCTTCATAAGCACAACCAGAAGCTGCTCCCTATGACCTTTGACCTTCCCTGTCACCACATGCCCCAGGAGCAGCCTTCTCAGCACCAGGGTTGGTCTAGAGTCCCTGTCCTGGGTCTTCCCTTCTGGAGCAGTCCCAGTGTCTCCTGGGCTCACATGGCTAAACGGGGTCAGGGCACAGTCTTCCAACCCCCGCCCCCCATCTGTCCACGGCTCTCGAGACCAGCTGCTACTTCTGGGGCCCCCATTGGGGGGACCACAGCCTTCTCAGTTTTAACAGTCCCCAGGGCGACTCTCAGAACTCGGGACATGCTGTGCTGAGGATTGGGGTGCTGTTACAGAGCAGGACCAGCTCAGGGAGGAATGTACAGGGTTGGGCCTGGGAGGTCTCAGATCACAACTTAGGGTCCTCGGACCTGTTCCCAGCTGGCACTGATGTGGAGTGCCCTGGGCACTGGGGTCGAGTCCCAGTTGGGGTTTCAGTGCGCGGGCACCGCTGAACCTGTCAGTAGCCTTGTGACTGAATTCAGGACACCAGCCCCTTCCCGCTGGGCTTGTCTCAGAGCTCCAAAACTAACCACAGGGTGGGTCTTTCCAGTCATCAAGCCCTTCATTATAAGCCATCAGGGCCACCACGAGTCAGAGATGGTGCTGTCACTCAAGAAATTCCATGGGTGTCGAGTCTGGGCTGCAGCCAGACTTCTTCAGACACAGGGCCCTGGACAGATCTGGAGGCACCAGAAGGGGCCTGGGCCTGGGGTTGCACTGGGCTGTGTGGCCTTGGCAGGAGAGCAGTGGGGATCCCTATCTGGGAATAGTCTCCCTGGGGCTCCTGGGAGTGTGGAGGAGGCAGGACCAGGAGTGTGAGGGCCTGGGGCAAGCGTGTGTTTACATGTGAGCTGGCCAGCCAGCCATCGCAAGTGTGCCCCATCCTGGGTGGGCTTTCCTTTAGGATGAGTGTGCTCTGGAATACAGACCCCCCACCCAGCTGTCACTCCCATGGGTCCTGGGCGGCACTGCTCAGGGGCTGAAGGGTGGAGTGGGTGCAGGTGGCCTGTTCTGCAGAGCAGGAGCTGAGATGGACGCCGAGAGCAGAGAGGCTGGGGCGAGCCTCCTCTGGCCCTGGGCCCTGAGGGGCGGGCTGGGGGGGCCTGAGACTGTGCCTGCAGGAGCTGAGGGAGCCTGTGCCGGCAGGTCCTTGAGGGTCGGCCTGCAGATCTCCACGGACTACTGGTGGTGCACGAACGTCGTCCTGCGAGGGGTGGAAGAGGTCTGTCCGTGTGTCCTCGGTGACGGCTGGGCCCGCCTGTGCTGTGGGGAGGGGTTCTGGAGGAGCTGGGTGTTGGGAGGACTGAGGAGATGCCTGCCTGCCCCCATCCCCCCTCCATGCCTATGGTCAGAACAGCCCGGAGTACTTGGAGGTGATGTCTGCGTGTCATCAGCGGGCGGCCAACTCCCTGGTGTCCGGGGCCATCTACAATGGGGGCCTCTACGTGAAGCTGGGCCAGGGACTGTGCTCCTTCAACCACCTGCTGCCTCCCGAGTACATCCAGACACTGCGCGTGCTGGAGGACAAGGCCCTCACGCGCGGCTTCCAGGAGGTGAGCCTCACCCTGGAGCAGAGGCTGGGCGGGGCTCGCGGGGCCTCCACGCTGCCTAAGAACCCTCTCCACCAGGTGGACGAGTTGTTCCTCGAAGACTTCCAAGCCCTACCCCACAAGCTCTTCCAGGAGTTTGACTACCAGCCCATTGCCGCCGCCAGCCTGGCCCAGGTCCACCGTGCCCGAATGCACGATGGCACCATCGTGGCTGTGAAGGTACAGCACCCTCCCCCCTTTCTGGCGGCGGCTGGGAGGCGGCTGCAGGCGTGCGTGGCAGCAGGTGCAGTGCTTTGCCCGTGCAGGTGCAGTACATTGACCTGCGGGACCGCTTCGACGGCGACATCTACACCCTGGAGCTCCTGCTCAAGCTGGTGGAGCTGATGCACCCCAGCTTTGGCTTCAGCTGGATCCTCCAGGTAACTGCCCCCGGGCGGGAGCGGCACCCCCTGCTGGGCTGCCCTGCCCTGGCCCTGACCTGCCTGCCCATGCGGCCCCAGGACCTGAAGGGGATCTTGGCCCAGGAGCTGGACTTCGAGAATGAGGGCCGGAACGCCGAGCGCTGTGCACGGGACCTGAAGCACTTCAGCTACGTCGTGGTGCCCCGCGTGTTCTGGGACATGTCCAGCAAGGTGGGCTGGGCGCCCTCGGGGAGGGGCAGGGGCACACGGCCTGCTGAGCTCAGCCTCTCGCTCTCCCCAGCGCGTGCTGACTGCCGAGTTCTGTGAGGGCTGCAAGGTCAACGACGTGGAGACCATCAAGTCCATGGGACTGGCCCTGCAGGATGTGAGTGCGTGCGCCTGTCACGTCCACAGTGGGGACATTGAGGGACGGGGTGCCTCGTGTGCCCTGTGACAGTGACGTGGCCCTGTACCTGCCCCAGATCGCAGAGAAGCTCATCAAGACTTTTGCTGAGCAGATCTTCTACACTGGCTTCATCCACTCGGACCCCCACCCTGGCAACGGTAGGAAGCACTGCAGGGGGCAGGGCTGGGCTGGGGCCGGGCAGGCGAGCATGAGCGTGTGCCCTGTCCTTAGTGCTGGTGCGGAAAGGCCCGGACGGGAAGGCAGAGCTGGTGCTGCTGGACCACGGGCTCTACCAGTTCCTGGATGAGAAGTGAGTGTGTGTGAGGGGGGGGGAGGTGCGGGACTGAGCCTGGCCCGGCTGTCCTGCTGGGCTGGGCTCACTTGGGGCCCTGCAGGGACCGGTCGGACCTGTGTCGGCTGTGGCGGGCCATCATCCTGAGAGACGACAACTCGATGAAGAAACACGCAGAGGCACTTGGGGTGCAAGGTGAGGCAGGGGCATGTGTGCACAGGGGCACGGGGGCGTGCGGGCACACAGCCTGACTCGGCCACCCCAGACTACTTCCTGTTCGCGGAGGTGCTCATGCAGAGGCCCGTGCGCCTGGGGCAGCTGTGGCGCTCACACCTGCTGAGCCGGGAGGAGGCGGCCTACATGCAGGCCATGGCGCGGGAGCACTTCGAGGACATCATGGGCGTGCTCAAGGCCCTGCCGCGGCCCATGCTGCTCGTGCTGCGAAACATCAATACCGTCCGCGCCATCAATACTTCCCTTGGCACCCCTGTCGACCGCTACTTCCTCATGGCCAAGAGGTGGGTGCTGGCAGGGAGCCCGGTGGGGGTGGGGTGGGGCAGGGGGGGCTGGGCTGGGCTGACCATGTCTCTGGCAGTGCTGTCAAGGGCTGGAGCCGCCTGACAGGCTCAACGTACAAGAGTGTCTATAGCACCAGCCTCCTACGCCACATCAGGGTCATCTGGGAGATGTTCAAGTTTGAAGTGGCCCTGAGGTGAGTGGACAGTTGGGGCCCAGTGGGCACATGGGGGCCAGGGCCTACTCTCCACTGACTGCGACCCTCCTCTCTGCCCCCCAGGCTGGAGACCCTGTCCATGCGGCTCACAGTCCTCTTCCTCCGAGTACTGGTGTACCTCAACCTCATGCCCAAGAACGAGAGGCTCTACGAGTACCTGGAGACCTAGGGCCCGGCAGGCAGCCAGGACGGAGATGTGGACGCCCTGACCCGGGACACTGGAGCAGCTGTCAGCTTGCGTGGGGGACCCCGGGGGCTCCGACCACTGGGAGGGCCAGGAGCCCTACAATGACCACACGTACTTCTCAAACCAAACCAATCTTTTCCTGTGTTTGTACAAAAAGGGTGGTGGCAGTGGCTGTGTCCAGGGGTCTAGAAGTGGGCAGTGACCCGGTCCGTCTCTAACAGGTCATCCAGGATCTGTGGGGAGAGGGCAGGTGAGGGGTGAGGTGGGGCGGGGCGGGTGAGGTGGGGAGGTGGACGGTCACTCACAATGTCAGGGGTGGTGCCGATCTTCTTGGCCAGCTCACTGCGCTCCATGGTGCTCAGGTACAGGTAGCGGTTGAGCAGCTCTCCGTCCAGGATGTTCCTCACGGCGTTCTGCAGGGTGCGCCGGTCCACGTGCAGCATCCTAGGGAGCGTTAGGCATGGGAGCTGGGGCAGGCCCGGGGGAGGTGTGTACGGTGGGGGGAGGGTGGGTGCAGGTGGAGGCATGCTCACCGGAAGGCGCGGGGGTTGAGGCCGGCGTGGTGGGGCAGCATGGTGGTCAGCGCATTCTGCAGCATCAGCAGCCGCCGGTAGGTCTTCTCCTGCATGGGCAGCAGGAGCCCAATGCCGCCGTCCAGGGTGGCTATGGGGCACAGCATGAGCCTGGTGATCCCAGCACCACCTCTGCCCACCCGTGCCACCTCCCCTCGTCCCACCCACAAGGCCCTCACCGAACCACGTTATGTGCTTGTTCTCCCACACGACCGACTTCTTGCTGGGCCCCTCAGCAGCACCTCGGCACGGGGTCCTCCAGAAGGTGTTCACGTGGGCACCCACGTGGAAGTCCGCCCGACGCAGCAGGCGCATGCCACCGAAGCTCTCCTTGGCTGGGTGGGGGACCTCAGGTCACGGCCCGCCCAGCCCCCGCCCAGCCCCGCCCTGGGTCGGGGAGCACTCACCCTCGGGCAGGTACATGTACACCATGAGGTTTCGGTCACGGTCAGACACTGGAAACAGAGCCCCGAGTCAGCCTGGTCACCGCAGTCCCAGATGGCCCCGGCCCAGGCCTGCACTCACCCAGGAAGCCCAGTTGGGTGCTGTCCACCATGAAGTCCACGCTGTACACTTCCAGGGGCTTCGCGTCCTGGGGGCCGAGGGGTGGGTGTCACATGAGGGCCACCGGGGACAGGGACCCCGGCACAGGGCCGACCGCACCACCCAGGACACCGGGGAGACGGGTGCCCGGGAGACGGGTACCCGGGAGACGAGGCTGAGCGTCTTGCTGTCCTCCTGGTAGCGCAGCAGCGAGATGCTCTTCATGACGTCGGCGGCCAGGATGAAGTTCTTGATGCTGATCATCTGGTGGATGTACAGCTGGGTGTCGATGAAGGCCATGCCCGTCAGCTCGCTGGCACGCAGGCTCCACAGGAAGATCTGTGGGGAAGAGGGGGCAGCCAGAGGCTCGCGGGCAGGCGGGGCCGTGGGCTGGCACAGGACACGGGCAGGGACCCACCTTCTGGCCAATGGCCGACACCAGGTGGCCGTTGCAGTGGCACAGGGCCGTCACGGGTCCCTTCTGCTCCTTCTCGTACAGGACCTTGAACTTGTTCTTGGTCAGGGGCTGGCCAGGCTCGGGCACCACCTCGATCACATCCATGATCAGGATCTGCGTGCAGGGAGGGAGGTGGCAATGTGAGGGCACGCACAGGCGCTGCTGGCACACGGGTTCCTGCCCGCTGGCTGCTTACCCGCCCACGGCAGGTGACCTCCTCCCCCTGCATGAGGCAGGTCCCAGCAGCCACGTAGCCTTTGAGGCCTGACACGGTCTCCTCGCTGCGCAGCGACACCGTCTTCATGCAGGTCACGTGCTCCCACTCCTCCAGCTCGATCCTGCAGGAGCCGGGTCAGGGTGCAGCCCTGCCACCTGCCTCCCTCCCGCCCACCTGCCCCCGCCTCACCTTGCGTTGGGGATGGCCTCCCAGCTGACGGGAGAGATGAGCTGGATGGAGAAGGCCTCCTGCTGGGGGTGGATGTAGCGGTCATCTGCAGAGACAGGCCCCGGTCAGGGAGGGCGGCCCCACGAGCAGGCCCAGCTCGAGCGCCCCCTACCTCTCTCGATGGTCTCAAACTCCTTCTCCTCGCCCGTCATGCGTGGGATCCGGGTGCATGCAGTGTTGGTGCTGGTGGCCACAGCGTATACCTGGAGGAGTGGAGGTGTCAGACCAGAGACCAGGCCCAGAAGGTCCCTGGCCTCCAGGGGGACTCAGACCTTGGACTCCACGTGGTAGGCCACATAGTGGGCTGTGCAGCGCAACGGGATCTTCCTGACGGGCCACGGGGCATCATAAGACAAGTAGGCAGGCAGGACGCTGATCCTCAGCTCGCCCTGGGTGTTGAGGGGGTCAGTGAGGCCAGGCACCCACTGAAAGCAAAAGGTGACCCCAGGCCCACAGGGTTCCCTCAGATCAGCCTCCGCTCTGTGCAGCACGGTGAGCAGGCAGCTGGGGTCGTCCAGGGCCAGGATGAACCAGGACCCAAGAGCACTGGAGGAAAAGGGGCCCTGCCCCTCCCTCACCCAGTCCATCATCACTTGAGTTCTCGGGTGGCAGATGAGGAAAGTGAGGCTCAGAGAGGGTGAGCGCCAAAGGGGTCTCAGCTGACGGCAGTTTCTGCCTGAACTCCCGTCGCCCAAGCAGGTGCCCTCAACCCTCTCAGCAGTAAGCCCAGGTCTCATCTCCTTAGCCTTGCCCGCCCCCGCCCCCCCACCTCCAACTCGTCACCTGGGCCTTGTTCCCGGCACCTACACTGCCCGGCAGCCCCACCGGGCAGCTACCTGTCTGTTGAAGTACAGGAAGCCGCGGGGGCAGTTGACGTTGTGGAACGGGGCGAAGGAGTCGATGGGGCCGTCGATGCCCATGGGGTGCAGCCGCAGGGCCCCCCGGCTGGTCACCAGAAGCCAGTGCGGGGAAGGCCCACAGATGAAGACCTGGGGGCAGCACCATGAGGAGCCTGTGGAGACGGCCCTCCCCGGCTCGCCCCCCCGCCCCCCCCCGCCCCTGTCCGAGGCCCCCCCCCCCCCGTCCCTGTCCAAGGCCCCCCCCCGTCCCCCCCCCCCCGCGTCCCTGTCGGAGGCCCACCCCCGGGCCTACCCCCGCGTAGCCGTAAATGTCCTCGAAGGAGCGGAAGCGTGCCACTCGCCCCCGGGCCGTGGCCCCCTCCTCAGTGCCGCTGCCCTCCGCCTTCTTCTTGGACAGCTTGGGCTTCTTCTCTCGGAAGTTGATGTTATGGGGGACCTGGTGGAGGGAGTCCCGTGAGTACCTGCCCCTGCCCCGCCCTGCCCCGCGCCCTCGGCCACCCGCCCCTGCCCGCCCTGCCCTGCACCCCTCGGCCACCCGCCCCTGCCCGCCCTGCCCTGCACCCCTCGGCCACCTGCCCCTGCCCACCCTGCCCCGCGCCCTCGGCCACCCGCCCCTGCCCGCCCTGCCCTGCACCCCTCGGCCACCCGCCCCTGCCCACCCTGCCCCGCGCCCTCGGCCACCCGCCCCTGCCCACCCTGCCCCGCGCCCTCGGCCACCCGCCCCTGCCCTGCACCCCTCGGCCACCCGCCCCTGCCCACCCTGCCCTGCACCCCTCGGCCACCCGCCCCTGCCCACCCTGCCCCGCGCCCTCGGCCACCCTGCACCTTCTTGAAGCGAACTTTGAGGTTCCCCTGGCCGAGCTGTGAGTCGTGGGCAAAGGCCTCGTAGATGAGCAGCTCTTGGTCCACGTGCACCTGGGGGTGGCGGCGGGTCATCAGGGCCTGGCCGCGCGGGCCCGGGGCGGGGCGGGGCCTGCCCGTGCTCACCAGCAGGTAGGGCCGGCTCTGGCGACTCCCGAGCGCCACCAGCAGCACCTCCTTGACGAGGGGCAGCTCCCCCTGGCGCGTGGCCTCCTCCTTCCGGGCCTCGCCCTGCGTGGTGGGCTGGCCGAACGAGCTGTCCACCAGCACCCGCTGCCCCACCGGGAAGTTCTTCACCAGGAACACCAGCCGCCAGTCCGGGAGCTGGTAGATCTGAGGGGACGGGGGTTAGTGGGGGCAGGAGTGGGAGGGGCGGCTGCGAGGGCACAGGGCGCCACCCACCTCCATGGTTCCGTTCTCCCGCACCAGGAGGCACCAGTGTGTGGGCTCAGCCCGGAAGGGGGTGGGGTCCCGGTCGGTGGGGGGCTGGCTGCTCCTGCGCGCCTCCTCCTTGCTGGGGCTGAAGAGGGAGCCCGAGTCCCCGTACAGCATCTCCTCCTCGTCGTCCACTGTGGGGCTGCGGGACACGCGTGTTATCAGGGAGGCCCGCCCGGGACCCCAGCCCCGAGGCCCCGGCCCCGGCCCACACACCTGGTCTCTGAGCCTGGGCCCTCCGCCTCGGAGCCACAGCGCCCGCCCAGCTCGTCGCGGGCCCCGCCCAGGCGGCTCTCGGTGGTGAACAGGCCACTGACATCGCGGTACACACACATGGCGATCACCTTGGACTGCTGTTGGGGGAGGGGGCGCAGTGGTCAGCAGGGGGCGCAGTGGTCAGCAAGGGCAGTGGGCGGGGCAGAGGGGCCTACGTGGTGCAGCGGCGGCTTGTGCAGAGCCAGGCGGTGGTGGCGGCCCCCATAGGAGTCGCTCTTGAGCAGGAACATGGTGACTTGGCCCTCGGAGCTCATGATGACCACGTAGGGGTCAGCCACGGCGCACTGCACGATGGGGGAGCCCAGGTCCACGGGGATGAAGTGCAGCTGGTTCACTGCAAACACAGGCCAGTCAGCACACACTGCCCCTGCCCGCCCACCAGCCTGCCCACCCACACACGCCCACGCCCAAGCCCACCGCCCGCCAGGCCCACCTCCTTCCAGCAGGCGGATCCCCAGCGGGGACACTTGCACAATGTAGCGATTGTCCCCGATGTTGCCGGCAAAGACTGTGGGGCCCTGGGTGGCAAAGCCACTGGTGTCCAGCTCCATGATCTCCTGCCCGGTCTGCAGGATCTGAGGGCAGCGGGGGTGAGGCTCGCTCCTTGCAGGGCCCACCCGGGCACCCCTTCGCCAGGCCGCTCACCATGGTGGAGTCCTCCCGGCTCAGAATCAGGAACCCGTGTCTCCGCCCGTCGTCCTCTGTGCCAGGGGTGCTGGGCTCCTGCTCCGCGCCCTCGCCCTGAGGGGTCTCCTCCTGTGATGGGAGGGCAGAGCGCACCTCAGCACTCAGCCCGGGGCCAGAGGGCGGGCCTGGGGCTGGAGGGGCGGCCCCACGGCCGAGCCAGAGCAAGTTCTGCCGCATCCGCTGGGCCCTCACAGCTGGGCCTGCCTCCGCCCGGGCCCTCGGCCTCAGACAGCACCTGCCGCCCTCGGGGCCTTCCTGCAGCGACACGCACGCACCTGCTCCTTGCGCACAGGGGCAACCACGGTCCACATGTCGTAACAGCCAGGGAGTTCAAAGGTCGTCACCACCTGGGGCCGGATGCTCTTCTGGAAGGACAATGGGGTACATCTGTCCACCCAGGTCCCCAGGAGCCCCCAACCCCCCCTGGCCTGCCCCCCACACACCTGCAGCACAGACAGGGCCCCGTTCTTGCCGTAGCCAGAACACATCACAATCTCCAGGTCCGGCTCGGGGCTGTTCTGAAACTGTAGGGGCCGAGGTGAGTACAGGACCCCAGGCAAGCCACCCGCAAACCTGCACACCGTCCCTGCCCACTTTCCCACGCGGGCACCTCTTCAGACAGGAAGGCCGGCTCGCCCATGGCCGCGTTGGCACAGGGTCCAATGTTGAGGATGCTGTCACACACCTGAGGGCATAGCAGTGGTCAGCGGGTGGGCCCGCCAAGGTGGGGCCCCTTCTGAGCACAACCTCACCTCAAAGGAGTAAGTGGCCAGTTGTGTGCCCGACTGGGCCTCGCTGCCGTACACCTCGATCTCGTCCACCTCGTCCTGCGGCCCGGACTGGCCACCTGCAGCACACGGAGTGCTCTGAGCTGCCGCTCTGGCCCCAGCCCCCCTACCCCTTGCCCCCTCACCCCTCACCCCTCACCTGACCAGCCCCCTGTGGAGTCCATGCGCTTCTTCTTTGACAAAGGCTCGTCCTGTGAAGCAAGAGGGCGGTGAGCAGCCGGGTCACCCTGCACGGGGCAGAGTCCCCACAGACACCCGGCACCCACCTTGTCAGCGGCCTCCCGGACAGCACTGGCCGGAGCCTCCTGCAGCTTCTCCGTGTACTTGAGAAGGAGGGAGTTGCCCAGGCGAGAGCCCAGGAACAGGTACCCAGGCTCCATGGTGACCATCTGGGGGGGGGGGGGGCGGTGGTGAGGGGGGCTGAGCCCAGACCCGGACCCGGACCCGGACCCGGACCCAGCCTGCCTGCAGCCCCACTCACGCTGCTGGTGAGCACGCTGGCGGCGGCCTTGTCGAAGTGGAAGGCGCGGACGCTGCGCATCCCATCGGTGATGAGGGTCAGCACGTAGCTGCGGGAGAGGGGCGCTGAGCGGGCAGGGCTCCCGGCGGGAGCGGGGGGCAGCGGGACGACAACACGGGGCACAGGGCGCCCTGAAGGCGGACTCACATCTCTCCGCCCTTGAGGGAGATGACCATCTTGTCGTAGGAGATGAAGGCCGCCTGGGCACAGTCGAGAGTGATCCGCACGCCCTCCTGGGTGCCTGTTGAGGTGGAGGAGGGGTGTCAGAGACCAGGACGACCCCCCACCCCCAAACCACCCCAGCCCGGCCCGGCCCGGCCCTCACTCACGCAGAGGGAAGGCGGTGGTGCCTGAGGTGAGGCTGTTGAGGGCCACGCCGTACGGGGGGACGCTCTGGTTCAGGTACAGGAGCGAGTTGACTGCAAAGACCACGACCCCACCTGGAGGAGGGCAGGCTGGTGGGCAGGGCCCGGGCGCCCCCCACTACCGCCCCCAACCCGCCAGGCTCTCACCTATGGGCTTGGGCACCGCCAGGGCCTGGGTGCAGTCGAAGGGCAGGCTGGTGAGGGACCAGATGACGGGGTGGACCTTCTGGGTGATGTTCAGTGAAATGGCCACGATGGAGCACGTGTCCTGCCGCACGGCCACCCGCCTGGGACCAGCAGGTGGTCAGCCGGGTCCCGCCCCAACCCGCCCCGCCCCCAGGGGCCGCCGCACAGGGGCCTCACCCGGGCCACGTCTGGTTGGGCTCAAACAGGATGAGCAGGGTGGGCTCGTAGTAGCCGTGCAGGAACTGCAGGTCCACGATGTTGAGCAGCTTCTCGTCCAGCGCCCGGACGTCGATGATGTAGCTGGGCAGGAAGCTGGACCTCTGTCTGGGGGGCAAGGGCTTCAGCGGGCGGAGGGCGGAGGGCAGAGGGCGGGTGGGGCCCGGCCCCCCATGCGCCCGGCACTCACCCCTCGCCCATGAGCCCCTCGTGCTCCTCGGCCAGGCTCTCCCTGCGGAAGGGCAGCACCACCAGCCGCGTGCCGTAGATGAGCATGGCCGCGCAGCGCCCGTCGGGGTCTACCCGCACCCGCGGCGTGTGCACGTTCTGCACGAACCCGTCCTGGGGGTGGAGAGCCATCAGGCAGGCCGTGGGGCCAGGGGCCAGGGGCCAGGGGCCAGGGGAGGCCGCGGGGGAAGCAAGGGGTGGGCGCAGCCTGCCTACCCGCAGCTCCGGCTCCTCAAAGTAGTGCAGGGACAGCGTCTTCAGGTCATGGGTGCCTGGGTCGTACTCCACCACAGACAGCTGGGGACGGCAGGCCAGAGCTTCCACCCGCCACTGAGCCCTGCCCGCCGGCCAGCCACCACCCACCGCTGCGCCCAGGACCCGCCAAGCCCACCGCCCACCGCCCACCTTGGCGTCTTTGAAGCTCAGCAGCAGGGCGTCCCGCTTGGCGCCGGCCAGCTGCACGCTGGCCATGGACATGACGTTGCCGAAGAAGGAGAAGGACGCCACCAGCTCCAGCTTCTCCCGATGCTCCCTGTGCGCCTTGCCCTCTGGGGAGAGGGGTGGGTACAGGTTTGGCTCCCGCGCTGCAGCCGCCCACCCTCAGGCATGACCCGGCACAGCCGCGGTGCTCACCTGTGCTCCTGTCATTCTTGGCTGCGGCCTGGAGGAAGGAGGGGAGGCGTGAGGAGGCGCCCTGCACCAGGGCCCACCGCGTGGGAGGACCAAGAGGAACCACCACCCAGGCGGCCCCGCCTGGACCCCCACGGAGAGGGGAGCACGAGGCCTATGGAGAGCCTCGCACACCCACCCACGGGCTCACACGGGGTCCCCACCCTGGACACAGGCTTCTCCTGAGCCCACCCCAATCAGGATGCTCTACACACCCCTCACCTGCCTGGCTCTGCCCCACAGTGAACACGGCCGCAGACAAAGGGGGAGGGTGTAAACGGCTGGAGCTGGGTCACTTGGGGCAAAAGTGCTCAGTTGAGCCAAAATGTCAGAAATCAAGGAGGCCTGCTGTACCTCCAATGTAACTGATGAGGAAATGACACAAAACGTGCAACAAAAAAACAAATAAAGACACACCACTGATACAGATCAAAGCCAAAAAGAATGAAACAGTGAGAAATAAAGGAACAACAGGAAGACTCCGAGTCAGTCCTTCAGCCCCAAACACGGGACCACATCCATGTGGACAAACACTCCAACGAGAAGGCGTGTTCCTGCTGGACAGGCTGGGTCTTCAGGTGAAAAGTATTCATGACTAAGAAGTCAGTTCACAAGTAAAAAGGACTAAAAACGTGTAACATCGCCCTAAGTTGGTCTTATGAAGCAGCTTTAAAACACACACACACACACACACTTCTCGACACTCCTGCCGGGCAAGTACACCACCTCGGCCATCTCTAGAATTGCCTTGGATATTCTTAATTTTTGTCTCTTTCATATAAATTTGGGAGATTACTAAATCTGGTGAGGAATCTGTTGCATCTTTGAGATGAAGAATGTTGATGGATGAGCCAGGAACTGTGCTTGGGGTTACGCTGAGCCGCTCGGTGGTGTGGCCAGAGGCACAGATTGCTCGCAGCTCCAGGACACTGTCGGGGGCCAGGACACCGCGCACCCAGTGGGGACCCTGCCCAGCTCCCCCTCGGCATCGCCTCCTGCCCGCGCGTCACCCTCTGGTGTGCGAACTGGCAAACTTCCCTGGGAAGGGCCAGAGAGCAGATGCGGGGCGCAGCCTTTGCAGTCAGGTCTCCTCTGTCGAGGATCCTCTTTGGGGTTTTTCCGGCTCTTAAAGGTCCCAGAGACCTCCAACCCTGCTCTCCCGGCTCTTTCCCTTCCAGCCAACATGCTCATCTTTGCAACGGGCCTTCTTTTCCTGCCAGTCACTCCTCCATCTCCTCCTCCCTATGCACACGCCCCTCAAAGCTGTCCCCGCTCCCCGGACCGTCTACTCCGCACCCCACCGGCCCAGCCTCTGCGGAGGGCGTCCCCGCGGCCCGCGCACCTCCACTCGCCACCCGTGACTCTGAGCTTCACTCGCCGGAGGCCTTCCCGGCGCAGCACTCAGCCCCCGGCAACCCAAGGCCCCCCGACTTCCTCCCCGGCCGAGCTCCCTGCGCTTCCCGGCCCTCCCCCCACCGGCTCCCACCGGCTCCCACTCGGCCTCTGCTCCGCCGGCTGGAAACACGCGGCCTCCGCCATCGTCTGCTCCCCCGTCCGCCTGCGGCAACCCACGTGTGCTCACAGGTGCGACTCCTTTTAGGAGAAGTTCCCCGACCCGTTCTTTTTAGGTTTTGTTCACCCACTACTGACCCCACAGCAGGCGTTCCCGTCCCGACTTGTGGGAGAAACAAAAGAGCAAGCAGGATGCCCGATGCCCGACGCACGGGGGAGGGCGGGCGCCCCGGCGGGGGCTGGGGCGGCGGGGAACGTGGCGGCCTCGCGCTCGGGCGCTGGGACCGCAGGCTCCCCGGCCCCTGGGCCGTCGCCTCGGGGGCCCCGGCGGTGGAGGCGGGGCCGGCGGCCGGCCTACCTCGGCGTCGCGGTTCAGGCGGTACACGTAGAGCTGCGAGGTGCCGGCCACCACGAGGTTGCGCTCGCTGTTGTTGAAGAAGTTGCAGTACATGGAGAACTCGAGGCCGGTGGGCGGGTGCGCCTGCTTGTACACGGCGTACATGGTGCCGGGGCCGGGCTACGAGGGGCCAGAGCGAGAGGGAGCCGGCAGCCCGCCCGCGACCACCCTCCCCTGGCGGTTGGAGCCGGCTTGCGGGGGACCGGAACGGCGCTGAACACGGTCCGGCCGGGCCCGGAAGCTGAGCGCGGAGGTTCCGGGCCGTACGCCTGCGCAGTGCCCCGCGGCGGAGCGGCTGCGGGGGCCACAGCGGCCCCTGGTGGCCGCGGGGAGGTTGGGCGGTCCCGCGTCTAGAGCTCCGACGCTCCGAGCTCGCCCAGAGCTCCCGGTCCCGCTGCGGGCGAGGGGCGGCGGCTCCGGCCGGCTGGGCTCCACCTGACCCGGGATGGGGTCCGCCCGCTGGCGGTCCCTGCAGGAAGAGGCGAGTCTCCCCGCCCCCGAGCGAGGCGCTGTACCCGGAGCTGGCGCCGGAGTGAGCGAGGCGAGCCTCCGAGTGTGGACCGACCAGGAGGGAAGGGGCGCCCCGGCCGGTGCGGCCCGCCGGCGTGGAGGAAGCCCGGCCAGTTTCGGGCTAGGAAAGCTTCTGGGCTCGTCCTGTGAGGCCTCTCAGCTGTCTCCCCTGCCGGCTCCCCCCTCCCCGCCCCCCGCGGAGCAACCCCCAAACCCAGGCGCCTGGGGCCACGTGTTCGCCAGTCCTCCCGCCCCCCCTTTCCCTGCTCGCCCCCAGCACAGCGATCTTCTCCTGGTCTCGCTCCCTTCCCAGGCCGGGCACAGTTGTCCACGTTGAGGACCCTGAGCCAGGACCTCTCACAGCTAAGCAGCCTCTCCTCCCTTGGCAGGGAGTCGCCCCAGGTACTCTGGGGTAGGCCTGGGCCTTAGAAACAGAATCACAAGAAATAAAGGAAGTAGTCACACCCGAAGAAATGGGAAATAATGCGTGTTGCATGCAAGTTGGCCCACTTGCTCACAGCAGCAACCAGGCCCCAAGGCTGGACGGTGGAGCTGGGCAGCAGGGGCCACTGGCTGCCCAGGCAGGTGTGTGACCCCTGAGCCCCACCAAACCCCTTCAAGGGTCCTAAGTCCTGAGGCCGGGACTGAGGGGTGTGCTGAGGAGGCAGCACACTAGCTCCCGGCATCCACGTCACAGGGGCCGGTGGTAACGGAGTACGCTGGGCCCACAGGCGGGTCTGACTGGCCTGGCCAAGTGCCCTAACCAGGGAACAGGAACTGGTCTGTGGGGGCGGCGGTCAGTGCTCAGACCGATACTGAAGGAGCAGCGAGGGGAGGGCAGTGGTGGTGGGTGCAGAGGGGCTGGAGGTCTCGGGATGGCCAAGGTGGGCCCTGCCTGGAGGGTCCTCTTCCTCCCTGCGTGGGGGTGCTGGAAGGGAGGGGATGGGCTGGGGCTAGGGTGCTGGCTGGCTGCTGGGAAACCCCTGTGCACAGCCACACCAGACCCTGGCACTGCCCCCCTCAAAGGCCTTTCTTGTTGGGGGCCCTTCCCTCCCCAGAAGAGCAGATTGGGCAACAAGGGCAGGAACATTTTTGTTTGTTTGTATATTTTTATTGATTTCAGAGAGGAAGGGAAAGGGAGGCAGAAACATCAATGACGACAGAATCATGGACAGGCTGCCTCCTGCACAGGATGGAGTTCACACAACCCAGTCATGTGCACTGACTGGGAATTGAACCGTGACCTCCTGGTTCATAGGTCCACGATCACCCAGCCACGCGGGTGGAGCCAGGAATGTCTGTATCAGGACCCGGTTGCTGGGGCAGGGGAAGGGGCTCCTCAAAGGCCCGGGCGCTCCAGGCGCCCAGCTGTGGTCCAAGGGGCTGAGACGGGGAGCCAGGAGCCAGGCTCCGGGCTGGAGAGCGGGCGGTTCAGAGGGCGATGTCGTCCTCGTACAGCGACAGCAGCAGCAGGATGGCCCAGCCGCCCAGCAGGCCCACGTTGTGCAGCAGGAAGAGCAGCCAGGGCCTCCGGTCCCGGATGCTCAGCATGGCCGGGAGCTGAGGAGGAGACATCCGTGAGCGGTCAGCGGGGCTCCCGCTCAGCCCCCCGCCAGGCCCCCGCCTCGCCTGGCCCTGACCAGGTCGCAGAGCGCCACGTAGAGGAAGAGACCGATGGCCACCGCCAGGATCCAGGACTCGCTCTCCTCGCCGACGCCCACCGCCAGCGCCACGTAGAGGCCCACGAAGGCCGTGAGCGCCGAGACCAAGTTCAGCAGCAGCGCCCGGGGCACCGACAGTCCCGCGTGGAGCAGGGCCGCGAAGTCCCCTGGGCGGGAGGCCGGGGTCAGAGCCGAGCCCGACCTCCGACAGGCCCCGCCCCGCCCAGGCCCCGCCCCCTCACAGCTCCCTGCAGATCCCGCCCCCCAGCAGCTCCGACAGTCCCCGCCCCGCCCAGGCCCCGCCCACTCAGCTCCCTGCAGGCCCCGCCCAGGCCCCTCCCACCAACAGCTCCGACAGGCCCTGCCCACTCACAGCTCTCTGTAGGCCCCTCCCACCAGCAGCTCCAATAGGCCCGCCCCAGGCCCCGCCCACTAACAACTCCGACAGGCCCCGCCCCGCAGCTCCCTGCAGGTCCCGCCCCGCCAAGGCCCCGCCCCATTCCACAGCTCCCTGCAAACCCCGCCCCGCCACACGCCCTGCTCTGCCCCACCCAGCAGCTCCCGGCAGGCCCCGCCCACCGCAGGCCCCGCCCCCGCGAGTCCCGCCCCTCGCTCACCCAGCTCATGTGGCACCTCGTGACAGAACACGGCCAGCGAGGTGGCCAGCCCCGTCTTCCAGGAGGACGAGAAGGCGGCGCCCAAGGCCAGCCCGTCGGCGAAGTTGTGCAGGCCGTCGCCCAGTGTGATCATGTAGGGCAGCAGCCTCAGCTCTGCGGGTGCGGCAGGAGTGGGTCGTCATAGGCCCGGCTGCGGCCATTCCCCTGACCCCCAACCCTCCTGGGGCCCCCCCAGGGCTCACCTGGACTCAGCCTCCGGGCCCCGCGGCTCAGTTCAGGGCTTTCCTCCACCACCTGAGGGAGGGGACATGTGGGTGAGCCCCTGAAAGTTGGGGGGCTGGGGCCAGGTCACCCTCGGGGGAGCATCGGGAGCCTGGGGTGCAGGCGCTGGGAGTGGGGGCTCACCAGGTCTGCCCGGGAGCTCTCGTGGGGCTGCTTGGGCTGGTGGAGCTCCCGGGGCGCCAGCTGCAGAGACATGCCGTGGCTGTGGCCGTGGCTGCGGCTGCCGTGGCGGCCACCGTGGCCGCAGGACTCCTCCTTCAGGTCCTGTGGGGACAACAGCTTAGGGCCTGCTATACCCCCTCCCCACCTGCCTCCCCACCCAGTCCCACAGGCCTGACCTCCGGGTCCTGGGGCAGCAGGAGGTCACAGAGTTTCTCAAACAGGAAGAAGATGTACAGGCCCCCGAGTGCCACCAGGAGGCGCCAGATGGGCTGCGTGCCGTGGTCTCCGTGGTCGGCCCCTCCGAACTTACTGTGCCCGCCGTGCTGGTGCAGCCCCAGAACCTGGGAGCGGGGCGGGCACGGGTGGGCTGCCTCAGGGTCTCCCTCCCGCAGAGGTTAGGGTTCAGGGGAGGGGCCCGAGGAGGGCAGGCCTGGAGGAGGACCGTGCAGGGGTGTCCCGGGGCGGGCGTCAGGGTCCTGGCCGCCAGGCTGACCTTGGGCGTCAAGTGCAGGAAGGCGTCTCCGGTGAGCGCGCCCACGGCCAGGCCCAGGAAGGTCTGGATGACGTAGTGGGTGACCCCGCTGCAGGCGGAGCAGAGGAGGAGCAGGAGACCGCACACCGAGGCGAGGCCGATGAGCAAGGTGGCCAGGGAGCCGTACAGGTACTCTGGGGGGGGAGGGGAGTTTGAGCACCCAGGGCCGAGGTGGTCAGGGCCGGCTGGGCCTCTGCTGGCGCTAACTTCTCCTCCTGAAGCTCCACCCCCTCCCTCCCAGGCCTCCCACACGATCCTGGGACCCCTCCGCTCCACCGAGCTCCCCACCAGCCCAGCAGCATTCCCTGCTCCGGGGCAGCCCCCTGCCGTGTGGCCAGGCCACTGGGCACAGCCGGGCAGGCTGACCCGGGGCGGGGACAGGCGCTCACTCTCTGCCTCGCTGAGCTGGTCCTGGACGCTGACGCTGGGCTGTGGGCTGCAGGCGCCGCTCAGCTGCTGCTGCAGCAGCGCGGGGCTCAGCAGGGCCCAGGCCTCCGGGGACACTCCAGCCTGCTCCGGCAGCCCGTACACGGCCAGCACGTCCCTGGCACTCAGGCAAACCTGGGGTGGCAGGGCTGGGGGTCAGGCCTGGAGCAGCCGGGGGACCCCCTCCCCAGGACCGCGGCCCCGGGCTGCTCACTGTGTCCCACACGCTGGCGCTGCTGCTGTTGGGGGGCGCCGGGGCGGCCCTCCTTCTCAGGTGATGGTGGTCGTGGTGGTGGTCGTGGTCGTCGCCATGGTCGCCGTGGTCCCCGTGTCTCGCGGCCGAGCCACCCACCCCCAGCTGCTGCATCAGGGCCGCCAGCTCTGGCCGAGGGGACAGAACCAGTCCGTGAGGCCCCGGCCCTGCCCTCCCCGGGGGCACGTCCCACTGGGGGCACGTCCCACTGGGGGCACGTCCACTCAGGGGCCCGCCCGGGCCTCACCGTCCAGCGTGATGTTGGGAGAGTCCCCTCGGTGCTGCCGGAACACGTAGTCCACAAAGTACTGGGGGCTGGGCAGGGCGTGGACGCAGGACCCGTTTTGGAGGTGGTCCAGCAGCGCGGCCAGCACGGGGCCGGGGCTGCCGGGAGCCCCCGCCCCCGCCCCCGCCGCCTGGTCCAGCAGCCCAGGCAGGTCCACGCAGGCCTGGGCGGGGGGCAGGGGCTCAGCGGCACCGCCTTGTGGCTCTCCGGGCCCCAGCATCACCACCCACCGCCCCCGTGGCACCCGTCCCACTCGGTGGTGAGCACCCACGATGACCCCAGCCAAGCCCACCCTCCGAGTGGGTCCCTTCCCTTCGGTCCCTCTATCCCCCCGCCCCTGCCGGCCGCCCCGGCCCTCGGCCCTCGGCCCTCAGCCCTCACCTCCTCTGCGGAGGGCGAGCCGGCGGGCCGGGCCTGAATCCTCCGCAGCAGCCGGCTCAGGCCTGGGGCCAGGCCCTCGGGGCCCGCGAGCAGGGCCAGCAGGCCGTCCGCTCGGGAGGCCCAGCGGCCAGCCCGGACGTCCTCGCATGTGCCCTCGGGGTCGCTGAGGTAGAGGGCGGCGGCCGCGCTGAGGCGGGGGACGTGCTCGGGCTCCAGGACCAACTCCGGGGTCGGCCGCGGCCCCTCGGGCCGGCCCAGGGCCAGGAGGTCTTCCACAGACAGGCACTGCGGGCGGGACAGGTGAGCGGGCCGGCCCCTGGGGTCCCGGGGAGCTGCCCCCTCACCCCCCGCACCGCATCCATGGCTCCCACACCCCCTCCACGACGGCGCACACAGGGGGCCCTGGAGTCACTGCCTGGGGCCGACGGGAGAGGTGGCCCCGGGTCCCCTCACGCCCGCCCCAGGGAGAAGGCTGGGCTTGGAGCCGGCAGGGCCGTGGCTCCGGATTCGGCCTCTGCCCGCCTCCTGGAGTTTGTCCCTGGGGAGGAGCAGGCAGGGCCGGGCCGGGCCGGAGGGGACCTGTCAGGTGGGGGTGGGGCGCCTACCTTTCCACACGGCCCCTCGGAGCAGTGCGCACGGGCCGCAAGCCTATTTAACAGGCCGCCCAGGGCCACGCGGTCCAGAGCGCCCGGGGCCGAGGACCTCGAAGGCGGCAGGTGAGCAGGCGTGGCTGCCGCCAAGGTCGCCGCCAGCACCGCCAGCAGCAGCCCTGGCGTCTGCGGGGTCCGGACGGCCATGCCGAAGCCTCTGCCGGGGAGCGGGCGGGGGCGGCTGCGGGCGGACAGGGCTGCCTGGGGCCAGACTGGGGCTAGGCGCGGGCTCTCTCCCAGGTAGTCCCAGCAGGGCTCTGTGATTGGCTGTCAGCAGAGTCGCAGATTAACCATTCCAGGGGCAGGTCCTCCCCAAAACGAGGAGCCGCGGCCGGGGGCTGTGCGGTCTGGCCCGGGGCCTGGGGCGGCGGAGGGGCCGGGAGAAGCTCTCCTGGAATTTCCTGCTGTGCTGTCCCTGTCTGACACGGAGGCTGAGCATCCAGGACAGACGCGCTGCCTACGGGGACGAGGGCCCCTTCCCGGGACTCACGGCCTGGGGGTCCGCTGCCTGCTGCTCCCTCAGGGCCTCTGCACCGCCTCCTGCAGTTGTTTCTCGGGGTGCCCCCAAGCAAGGATGCTCCCCGACATTCCACCTGAGCGCCCCCTCCGCCCCTTCCCAGGGTCTCCCGGGCTCCGGAGCTGAAGCGCCCCCAGAGCCTTGAGAACGCGGGACCTTTGCCCCGGGGCCTAGGGCTGAAGTCCCCGCGGGAGGTGGGCTGAGTCACGTCCCCTCCCCCGAGGCTCCTGGGGAATTCCTCAGGAAATGGCCGAGCTGGCGGCCAGCCTGCTTGTCTCTCCCTCCTTTGGCACCTGGGGGCAGGGGGCCTCTTGGGTGTGGCGTCTAGCCTGGCCCCTCCCTGAGGCTCCCTCCCAGCCTTTGACCGGGCTGCCGAGCTGGCGTCTGGGGGAAAGGGCCAGCCTTGCCTCCTGACCCTGGGCCCTGCCTAGTGAGGGGGTGGGGGAGGGCGAGCTCCCGGCAGCAGGACCCAGGTCCAGGACAGAGCCATGGTGCCGTCAGCGGGGAGGGGTGTGTGAGTGTGTGTGTGTGTGTGCAAGGGAAGGGGCAGGACCCAGGTGGGGTTCAGGTGATTCTGGACGCTGGTGCATTGGGGGGGTGGGGGGGGCCTGGGTTCAGGTTCCCCTCACAGTTCTTAGGGCTGAGCCCATCTGTCCTGCACCAGGACCCCCTGGCGGGCTGGAGCCCAGGCCACGGCCTGCCTGGGGCCTGTCAGACCAGAAAGGTCTCCGCCCTGTCTGGCACCTGCTGCAGGCCTCGGGACCTCCCAGAGCTGGTCCTCTTTCCTCTGCTTCTGCCTACCCCCCCCTCTTCCCACTGATGTCCCCTCCTAGCTCAGCCGGGGCAGATGGGGTCCCCAGCGGCCTCTGTGTTGGTGTGGGCCTGTCCGGTGGGTGCCAGGCCCCTCCGGCATCGTCCCACCATCATTGTGATCACAGCACTCACACACCCGGGTGAGTGGGTCCAGAGCAGAACGTGGGAAGCAGGTGTCTGCTCAGATGGACCCGTGTGTTCACATCAAAACACTCAAACCGTGAAGAGTTTTTGTGAGTTTACTTGAACCAAACTGTCCACAATTGCCGGGAAGCAGAACCTCAGGGATTATTGAGATAACGCTCCGGAGAACGGCGGCTACATCTGCATTTATACCTGGCCATCAAAGGAGGGACGGAGGTGGGTTACAGGAAATCCATTGGGGATGGACTAGAGAGGCGGGAGAAAGCAAAACAGGGAAACCCCTGGGACTGGGTAAAAGGTAAAATGATGGACACATGCTTAGGTGAGTGCAAAAACAATTAACATGATAATGAAGGAATTTGAGGCATCTGCCCTGGAGCCCAGCACATGTCCACGCATGTATGTGTACAAGGTCCTTGGTTGGTTACCTCCCCTACTTCCTTCCAGAGAAAGGAAAGTTGCGAGTGAAAGTTTAATTTCAGACCATCTTTTGTGGTCACTTTAGTTCTCTGAGTTTGCAAGACTGCCATGCAGGCCTCTGGTGAACCCGTCAGTTCAGCACGTGCTCCTTCCGTCCACACTGAAATACAGACACGTCCTGTTCAGCCTTAGCAGCAAAGGAATCCTGGCTCATGCTGCTGAGAGGGGAAACCTGCCCTGGCCCCTCCCCACAGCCTGCCTCTTGAGACCTTTGACCCCTGGCCCTATCTTTGTCTCGGCGGCACCTGGGGGGAGGGGCAGGCCCTGGCACCTGCACCTGGTCAGTTCCCCGACCCCTGACTCTGAGCTCCAGGGGAGCAGGGGCCCAGGTCCAAGGACCAGCCCGGCGTCCGGTGGTCCTAGGTCAGGCCTCAGGCTAAGGGCAGTGTCCTTAGTCTGGGGTCAAGTGTTTCTCCTGCCGACCTCACTCACATACAAAGTGTTGGCCCGTCCATTTAAGGGAATAACATTCAGCCTTAAACAGGAAGAAAACTGTTTAAGCTCCATGGTTAAGCATCAACCTATGAACCAGGAAGTCGTGGTTGGATTCCCAAATCCCCAATGGGGGGGCTGGTGGGAGGGTAGGCCATAGGCAGTGTATTTTTTTAAAAAAATATATATTTTATTGATTTTACACAGAGGGGAATTGAGAGGGACAGAGAGTTAGAAACGTCAATGAGAGAGAAACATCGACCAGCTGCCTCCTGCACACCCCCCACTGGGGATGTGCCCGCAACCAAGGTATATGCCCTTGACTGGAATTGAACACGGGACTCTCCAGTCCGCAGGCTGACGCTCTATCCACTGAGCCAAACCAGTTTCGGCAATAAGATATATTTTAAAAATTCTTTGTTTAAAGTATTACATACGTTCCCATTTCCCCTCACTAATACCCTTCAGCCCACCCCGCCCCAGGTCCTCCCTACCCCATTCTGTCCATGGCATGCATGTATGAGTGCAAGGTCCTTGGTTGGTTACCTCCCCTACTTCCCTCTGAGATTTTGCTCTCTGTTCCTGAACGATCAGTCAGAGGCCGAAAACCAGGTGACTCAGGCTTTATTCCAGGAAAGGCCTGCTGGGCTGTCTCCCAAGGAGAGCAGCCGCCCATGCAGAGGTGAGCAGGCCATTGAGGGGAGGAATGGGGTTTGGGATACTCGGCGGTGCTGATTGGTGGCTTAACGTCTGGTCCATATAAGGTACATGGTTAGGTACTCAGGTATTTCCGGCTGCAGGTTACGTCACATTTACTGTTACTACACCCACTGGGGGGAAGGGAGGATCTGTCAGTTCCATGCTCAGGCAGCCCAGTGATGGTTCTCTCATCATTGATGTTTCTCTCTCTCCCTCTCCGTTCCTTTCTGAAATAAATTATACTCAATGCCACTTAAGTTAAAAAGGAGAACTTTTTAAAAATATATTTTATGGCAATGAAAATAGCCCAGCTGCATGGCTCAGGGGTTGAGCATCAACTTACAAACCAGGAGCTCACAGTTGGATTCTCACTCAGGGCACACGCCCAGGTTGTGGGCTCGGTCCCCATTGGGGCATGTGCGGGAGGCAGCCATCAGTGATTCTCTCTCATCATTGATGTTACTCTTTCTCTCTCTGAAATCAATTAAAAAATACCCTTTTTAAAAGTTTAAAATAAAATCCACCTGGACTTGTGCTGTGAACTTTTCCTGCACCGAGTCAGGAACCCACAGATAGGCCGGCAGAGGCAGAGCTGCTCAGGGGCAGGCCTTCCTCACGGAACAGGTGCCCCGCTCAGCACAGCCCACACCCCCGAGGTCCCATCAACCCTCCCGCCAGCCCTGTTCTGCTCTTTACCTTGTAAAATGCTGAGACACGCCTTCTTCCGTGGCCTGTGGCGGCCCCAGGTACAGTAGCAAGAGGCAGTTCAGAAAGAGAAAAGGCTGCCAGTGAACGCTGGCTTGTCCCTCCCCCACAGCTGCTAAGAGGGGAAACGGTGCATCCGGGGTCAGAGCCTCGGTCTCCTGGCGTGTTGCTGGCTGCCTGGCTGCCGCCACCCCAGCCCAGGTGGAGGCTCGAGCACCCCCTTGCTTGCCCAGGCCGTGCCCAGCAGGGCACCCTGACCTTCCCCGGGGGAACCGTGTGCTCCAGGGTGGCCGGGTCCCACGCGAGGCCCCGAGGGCAGACAAACACGCCAGGCAGGCCCCGGTGGGTGCCCACAGAGCAGGAAGGTCAGAGAACACCTTTATTGTGGGGAGGGGTACCAGGTAGACACACGAAGACAGACACGCAGACGGGGCTGCCACAGAAAGCTCAGGGAGCCAGGAAAGCAGACACCGTCCTGGGAGGCTGGGTTCCTGGGGGCCGGGCTGAGAACCCTGGCTCTGTCCACTCCTCCGTCCGCTCTGCATGGACGGGGAGGCCAGGGCCCAGGTGGGCAAGGAGGCCTAGCCTTAGGTGGGCAGGGAGGCCAGGCCTCAGGCGGGCAGGGCCCAGGGCCCAGGTGGGCGGGGAGGCCGTGACTCAGGCGGGCAGAGAGGCCAGGGCCCAGGGCCCAGGCGGGTGGAGCGGCCAGGACTCAGGGAGGCCGGGACTCAGGCGGGCAGGGCCCAGGGCCCAGGTGGGCAGGGAGGCTGGGACTCGGGCGGGCAGGGCCCAGGGTCAGGCGTGCAGGAAGCGGTTGAAGGCGTTGTAGGCCGACTCCAGGTCGAAGAGCATCTGGCGCACTTGGTTGTCGTCCAGCTCGTCGGAGGCGGACATGCCGCTCAGGGTCTGCAGCCTGGTGTGGGGGGGGCACAGCTGGAGAGGGCGCGGAGGGAGGGACCCCCAGGGCCACCTGAGGGCCAGACACTCACCACTGGCTGACGGTCTGGCGGCCCTCGAAGTCGGGGGGCAGGTGGCTCATGCGGTGCATCGTCTCCATCAGCTCCCGCAGGTCAGGCTGGATCTGCACACAGGGCCCCGTGAGCCCCCCGCCCCTCACTCCCCCCCTCTTACCCCCCCCCCGCCCGAGCTGCACCTCATCCATGGCGCGGATCTCCAGGCGCAGCTTGTCCATCACCGTGATGAAGAGCTGGGGGCAAGTGTGTGCGTGAGGCAATGCCCCCTCGCAGGACTCTCCCCCCACCCTGGCTGCTGGTCCGCAGGCTCCTCCCACACTTCTGCTCCCACACTTGGGGTTCATCCACCTTGCTGCCCGCGGGCGCTCAGGTGGGTCTCAGGCTGGGGGGCGGGGGAAGGGGACTCAGAGGCCTGCTGGACGCGGCCCAGGGGAGCGACCTGCGCCCTCATTCTAAGCCAGTGAGGAGCGGGGAAGCAGCCGGAAGCCGGGCTGCGCGGGGCTCACCGAGACCACGTCGGCGATGCAGCGGTTGAGGTTGCCCTTGTCGTCCTTGATGGTGATGGGCCTGTCCTCCTTGATCCGCTCCATGGCCAGCGGGCAGTCCAACTGGGGGGGGGGGGGCATGTGGGAGTTGGCAGGCCCCTTCCAACAGCACCCACGTCGCACCCACCTCCCCCCCTCCGCCCCCCCACGGACTCACGCGGAACTTGCGGCAGAATTCATCGATGGAGCTGATCTCCGAGCCCTGGACCTGCCGGAAGGCGGCTTTGTACTGCACCAGGAGGCGGGAGCAGGCCGCGGTGTACCTGGGGAGAGGACCTGCTCAGGCCAGCCGGCCGCCCACCCGCCCCCGCCCAGGCCGCTCTGGGGAGGAGGGGGCAGGTGACCAGTCAGAGCGGGGCCACTGTGGGAGACCTTCCATCGGTCTACAGAGAAGGTTCTGGAGGGGGGTGGGGACTAGGCCTGGACCGCAGATCAGCTAGAGCCCAGCGCTGGCAGAGGCTCTCCCCGCTGGACTGTGCTGGTCCCGCCTCCACACCCCGTCAGGCCTCCACACCCGGCTCGGGGCCTCCACACCCGGCCCGGGGCCTCCACACCCAGCTCGGGGCCTCCACACCCGGCCCGGGGCCTCCACACCCGGCCCGGGGCCTCCACACCCGGCCCGGGGCCTCCACACCCGGCCCGGGGCCTCCACACCCGGCCCGCGGCCTCCACACCCGGCTCGGGGCCTCCACACCCCGTCAGGCCTCCACACCCGGCTCGGGGCCTCCACACCCCGTCAGGCCTCCACACCCGGCCCGGGGCCTCCACACCCCGTCAGGCCTCCACACCCGGCTCCCGGCCTCCACACACGGCCCGCGGCCTCCACACCCGGCTCGGGGCCTCCACACCCGGCCCGAGGCCTCCACACCCGGCTCGGGGCCTCCACACCCGGCCCGCGGCCTCCACACCCGGCTCGGGGCCTCCACACCCCGTCAGGCCTCCACACCCGGCTCGGGGCCTCCACACCCGGCTCGGGGCCTCCACACCCGGCCCGGGGCCTCCGGGTGGGCCTTCCCCTGAATACAGGCTCCTGAGCCTCCCGGGTGCCAGGCTCGGCAGCCCCTCGGCGTCCCTCCCGACTCCCTTGCTCGCCTTCGGAAGTCCTCGCCAACGGGACACGTGCCCCCGGGGGCGCAGGCTGGAGAACGCTGGGAGCAGGGCGGTGGGCACCTCTCCATGGGCACGCTGCAGAAGGCGCCCGGGCTGCCAGCACCCGGGGCGCCCTCCAGCCCGGAAGGGGAGATGGATGCCCCATGCAGACCCCTCTCCCCCTCTCCTGAGCACCCTGGCCTGGAGGGAAGGCCCCTCGGTGGGCGCAGCGGCCCCGGGCCTCACTCGTTGGGGGTGACGCAGTCCTTGATGTACGCCTTCTCCAGGGCCTGCATGGTCTTCACCACGGCAAACAGCTCCGCCATGTTGTCGTACCTGGGGAGGGCGTGTCCGTCAGCCACGGCCTCGAGGCCTCAGGGCTGGGCACCAGCCCACGGGGAGCTGCCCTGCGGCAGAGCTCCGACCCACGTCTCCCGACCCTGGTGTGGAGGCGGCTCAGGGTAGAGCGTGGGCCTGGGGGGGGCGCTGCACTCACTTCTCCCGCTCCCGGGCATTCTTGTACAGCTTCACTTCCTGTTGGAGAGAGGGGCAGCACGTTGGCACCAGGGTGGTGTTCACATGGGCATACGCTGTGGGTCAGTGCCAACCAGGCAGGGGTGCCCGCCACTCACCTCATACAACTCTGGCTTGTTCCCAGGGGCTGTAACAGAGCAGGCGGAGAGCTGGCAGTCTGTCCACCACCCCAGCCCAGCCCCTCCAGAGACCACCCCAGGCTACGACCCCACATCGGGGGACACTTAGAGATGCTCCCATAGCCCCCGGCCACACCTCTGCTGCAGGGGCTAAAAGCTTGGGCCCTTCCGGTCCCCAGACCCAGCTCACCTCCCACGCCTGGCGTGGCTGGGATCCCGTGGAACATCCTGAGGCTCCGGGGGCCACAGCAGAGACCTGAGGAGCAGAACCAGCACCAATTCAGGGGCACCCGACGCTGTGTGAAGAGCTTCCCGCTCTCGGGCTTGACAGTCGAGAAACAGCTATGAACCCAGGGCAGTGGTGCTGTGTGCGGTCCCCCCCCCCCCCAAGGGGAAGCATCTCAGGAGAGCGGTCATGGCCCTGCCCCCGTAGCATCCTCATCATACACCAAGGTCAGGGGCCTGACCCCTGGCCAGGGCACACACAATGACTGCATAAATATGTGGAACAACAAGTCAATGCCCCCCCCCAAAAAATTAATAAGAAAACGTTTTTAAAGGAGAGCAGCCACGGTGTGGGAAAGGGCAGGCTGCTCTGAGCCTGCTGGCCGGGAAGGGGGGCGGCAGCCTGTGGACAGAGGACCAGGAGCAGCATTTGGACAGAGGAAACAGCACAGGTATAGGTAGTTTTTTGAGAGAGAGAGAGGGGACAGGGAGAAAAAACAGCACCCATGTTTGAGAAACGTCCATAGGATGCCTCCTGCTCACACACACACACACACTCACACACAAACCCCGTCTCGGGGATCAGGCCTGCCGCCCACATGTGCTCTGACTGGAAGGAGCCACAGGACATTCTGCATGGGAGGGTGCTCAACCCCGAGCCCACTGGCCAGGACCACAGGAGCGCGGGCTTTGTCTAAGGTCTGATGTGGGGGACAGAGAGCCGGGGTCTCTGAGTCAGGGGTGTCCCAGGCCAGGAGCTCCTGATTGGACAGGTTCTTGGGCTGGGAGGGCGTGGGCGGGAAGCAGGGCCCAGGGAGGAGGTGCGCCCTGGGTCCGCAGGACTTGAAATGGCATAGGGAGTGAACAGTGAGCCGTTGGGTCCCATGGGCCGTGAAAAGGAGCTGGGATGGAGGCGGGTGCGGGGAGTGTGCCCGGTTCAGATGCTGAGTCTGAGGCTCCATCAGACACCGAGCCGTGTGCCGAGGCGGCGCGTCCCCCGGGGTCGGGCAGCTGAGCGGCTGCGGGCCGGGGTCACCGGGGGCAGGGGCTGGGCGGCGGGGAGGGCGGGCGCCGGATGGCAGCCCCCTGGGCGGGACGCGGAGCCGGAGAACCCTCCGGCCCCCCCCCGGGGGAGGGTGCAGTCGCCGGATTCCATTCCATTCAGACACGCACACCGGGGCCCCCGGTGACAGGCGAGCACGAGACTAAACCCCACAAACCGGACTCCGGGCCAGAAAAGCGAGTCTCCGGGGAAGGCTGTGGCCGCGGGGACACGGCCGCACCAGGCCCGGGGGAGCCGGCGGGGCTGCTGCCCACCCACCCGTGGGGCGCCACCCCGGCTCCCGGAGAGGGAACCCGAGGCGAGGGGCCCTCGCGGGAGGGCGACGCCCGCAGCTGCCCTCCTCGTCGGGCCCGCGGCGCCGGCCCGCCCTCAGCCCCGAGTACCTGGGCAGGAGCCGCGCTGCGTCGGAGATGGCGCCGGGGCGGGGCCGCGATCGACTGCTCGGCGTTCGGCCACGCCGCGCATGCGCACACAAGAGCCCCGCCCCCGGCGCAGCGGGACCCGGAAGTGGGCGCAGAGCTCCGCGCGCAGGTCCTCCAGCGGCGGCACCTGCCCGACCCCCGATCCCGCGGCTGCTTCCCCGCAGCAGAACCGACCCCGCCTCCCGCCCCTCTCAGGCAGCCGGTGAGGCGGCAGCAGTGCTTTATTGGGGAGCGGAAAGGGGGGAGGGGGCGGCGGCCCCGCTGGGCTGTCAGAGTCGCCGGAAGAAGAGCCGGGAGCCTCGGTCCAGGGTGCAGGCGGGGTCCGGCTGTCCGGACAGCAGCTGGTCCGGGGCGGCCCGGTCCTCGGCGGAGAGCCGCCCGCAGCACAGCTGTAGCTCCCGCAGCCGCGCGGCGATCTTGTCCCAGAGGCGGGGGCCGAGAGGACCGCGGACAGTACAGCCTGCAGGGGGGCGGGGGAGCAGGCCTCAGGGAGCTGCTCTCAGCAAAGCGGGGAGGCCCGCGGGGGCCCCGCCCCAGGGCGCTCTCCAGCCCGCGGACCCTTCCTCGTGACCAGTTGCCCAGGGGAAGGAGCACGCAGGGCCCCAGGTGTGGGCCACTCTAGGAAGGGGTGCTCTCCCCGCGGCCAGGCAGGAGGGAGGGTGGCGGAAATAAACACCGCGTCCACATCTGTGCCTCTGAGTGTCCATGACAACGCCCGGTTTTTCCATCCATAAGGAACACACAGTAGGGGTGCCTGTGAGGCTCAGGCCTGGTACACTCAGGACCCAAGGCTTGGTGAGGGCGGAACCCCAGGAGGCCAGGGGGGAGATGGGCCACTTGGAGGAGCAGGAAGAACCAGGCTCCTGAGTACCCACCCCCAGCCTGACCTGCTGAGGACAGAGCCGAGCTCTCCTGTGGGTCTCCCCTGGGTGCTGTTGGGCACACCGACCAGGAGAACAAGCCACAGGTTGGGAAGGGAGGGTTGGCGAGCAAGAACTGGGAAGGCCCCTCAGTGGCAGCCTTTACCCCCTTCCAGTTACTTGTCTTGTGTCAGCTGCAAGGCGCCCGGCCCACCCCAGCTTCTGGCTAGTGGCAGTGACAGCCCCTTCAAAGGGGGCACCTGGCCGCAGGAGGTCCCTGAGGAGGAAGCTGTGTGCCCAGCCCGGGTGTGGCCAATGTGGCACCGTCCCCAGCGCTCACCGGACAGGCCCAGGAAGCTCAGGCCCTGGGGCCGCTCCTGCAGGGCAGACAGGAGCTCCTCCAGGCCAGCACAGCTGATCTCGGGGTTGGCAGACAGGTCCAGCGAGACAAGCGAGGGGCAAATCGGGAGGCATCTGGGTGAGGGAGGAGTGAAGGGTCAGTTTCCAGGGAGGGAGGCCCCATCACTGGGGAAGCTGCTCTGCGGGCCACGGATAACCCAGCAGGTCTCGCCCCCTTCCTGGCACAGGCACAGGCTCAGGCACAAGCTCAGGCGTTCCTCCGCGGCTGCCAGGGCACTGCCAGGGGCCGGGGTGGTCGTGGCCAGGCTTGGGGCATTCAGGAAGGAGCTGGTACCATCTTTGCTCCCCTTCCTGCCTGACCTAGTGCCCCCAAGGCTCCTGGGCCTGGAGACTAGAACCCCAGGAAGTGGGGCATGGGCAGGGTGGTGTTACCTGCTCAGGTCTCTCACTGCCTGGTCACCCAGGTGGTTTGCAGACAAGTTCAAGTGCGCCAGCGCACAGCCTTCCTAGACACAGAGGCCAAGGCTGCAGTGAGTGGTGCTTGTCCTGCCTCCCAGAGGCCGCCCAGGGAGGCCAGACTCCTTCCTTCTATCTTAGGGGTGAGGGGGCATGAGCGAGGCAGCATCCCCTCAATTTGTAGATCAGAACGACTTGAGAATCGTGGGTTCCCTGCCCCCCCAGAAGTTCCCCCAGGAGAGAGCACCGGGAGGCCGGACATTCCCTCAGACCTGCTTGGGGCAGGAAGCTTCCCCAGGCTGTTCTGGAGAACCTGCAAGGCCCTCCCAGCCCCCGCCCCAGGCTTTGGCCGGGTGCCCAGGGCTCCCGTGGCTCGGTGTCTGGCCCAACCATGTACCTTGGTCAGGTATCTGACCATGGGTTCCACCAGGCCCGAGTCACTCTTGCTGGCCACCACGGAGCTGACTTCCAAGTGCAGGAGGGTCTGGGCGGGCAGGCTGCGCAGGGTCTGGGCCAGGGCGGTGGCGCCCAGGATGTTGTAGGACAGGGACAGGGTCTTCAGGTGCTTGGCATCTGAACCAGGGGCCAGAAGCGCGGTCAGCCCTACACAGCACCACCCAGCCCAGCTGCAGAGTCCTGGACCCTCTCCTCGGGGAGCTGTCGCCGAGACCTCCTGCACAGGGAACAGGCCTCCTGCCTGGGGATGGGGGCAGGCCAGACTCCTGAGCCCAGCTTCTCCCCATCTCTCTGGCCTCTGTCTGCCCTGACCCACGACAGGACACCCAGGGCGCCTGAGAGGGGCCCAAACGGGGTGTGGGTGGGGTCTGGGAGCACTCCCCCACTGCCCTAACCCCAGGCTCCCCCACTGCTGCTCACAGCCCCTCCACCGCTGCAGAAAGGCCCTCTGGGAACCACTGACCCAGCCTCGGCGCTGCGACCTGGCTCTCTGCAGCCCTGCTGGGTGTACGTGGAATGATTCGGGCCACGGACAGAGCTGGTGAGAGCAGTGGAGCTGGGGCTCTGCCCTGTGGTAGGATCTGGCTGGGAAAGTACCAGATGCTCCTACCATGTCTGTCTGCCTACATAATGCCCCAGGCGCCCCCTGCTCAAGGCTCTCTGAGTCCCTGCACACACCCTCCTGATGGCAACTGGAACCCTGGGGCCAGGAAGTGGACGTGTGGTCAGCTCACCTAAGAAGGCCTGGCCCAGGGCTGCCTGGTGACTCAGGAGGAAACTGGCGCCGAAGCCACAGGCCCGGAGGTGCAGAGTGCTGAGTGCAGGGCAGGCCTGCAGGACCGAGGCCAGGGCCTGGCTGCAGCCGTCCCCGAGGGGGTTCATGCTTAAGTCCAGCTCCTCCAAGTTCTGGGAAGACACAGGCCCCCATGGGATCGGATGTCCGCGGCCCGCGGCCCCCGCAGAGCTGGGCGCCAGTCAGCACACCACAAAGTGTGCCTTCCTTCCCACCGTCTCTGGCCTGCTGCTCCCCGGGCTTTACCTGCAGGGTGGCCCGTCCCACGAGGCCGGAGGCTAGCTGGCGCAGGCCTTCCGGGCCCAGGTGGTTGGACGAGAGGTCGAGGAGGGTCAGGCCAGGCAAAGTGTGCAGGGCGGCCAGCAGCTCCGCGGCACAGCCGTCCCCCAGCCGGTTCGCGGCCAGGCGCAGTTCCCGGAGCGCCGAGTGCAGCTTGAGGGCCCGAAGCAAGGGGGTGAGCTGGGCCTGGCGCAGGGCCAGGGAGCAGGCGCTGAAGGAGGGGCCTACACCCTGGCGCTCCATGGCCTGCAGCACCTGCGGGTGCTCCCCTGCAAGGGGACGTGGTGTCACCAGGGCCAGAGCCGGCCTGTCTGCCCCCTGAAACCTGCATAGCCCCTCTCACTCTCCAGCCCACCTGCCCCAAGCCTGTGGGCCCCAGGGCAGGCTGGTGGTGTGCAGACCTGTGTCTGCCCCAGGAGGCCCTCCCCACCTCTCAGCCTGGCAGCTCCCAGAGGCGCCAGACTTCCTGCCTGGCCAAGCCTGGCCCAGCCTCTCAGCTCTGAGGTCTCTACAGGGTCCCACACCGCTTCCCCCACACACTGCCCACACTGGGGGCACTGGCAAGGACAGGTGTGAAGACCTGGGGACCTGGCAGAGCAGGTAACAGTGGAGCACATGCCCAGCTCCTCAGCCAGGCCACCAGGAGCCTCCTGGGCTCTTACCCTGTTCCAGACTCTGGCAGGCCCTGCGGTAACGGTCCGTCAGTGGCGGGAGGTCCCACGAGGTCACTTCAGCCAACACCTGAAAGCACCATAGGCAGGCAGCCCTGGGGACCCAGAACCGGGGACACCCACCCTCGGGCCTGGTTCCCGCCACTCACCTCCTCATTGCTCTGCAGCACATCGGGGATGGGATCCTGGGGGGCCAGCAGGGCCCCCTCCTTCCGTAGGGTGAGCCTGGGCAGCAGCCCGCAGGCCTGGTAGTAGCGCTGGGCGGCCTGCTCGGTCAGCCAGGCCACGGAGTGGGCCTCCTTGCTGTGGGACCAGAGGCTGCGCTGAGCCTGGCCCTGGCCACAGCCCTGCACAGCTGAGGAAACGCCCCCGGGCCCACCCTCATGCTCTGGCTCCTTCCCTCCCCTCCCCTCCCCACATGCCGCCTCCAGCTCCCGGGCCCCCCCCCAGGGCCCACCTATGCTTGAGAAGAGCCCCCCGCCCCTGCCTGTGGCCCCACCCCAGCTACCAGGCCCTTGAAAGGGCGTGCCAGCGCCAGCAAGGTGACGGGCTCCACCAGATGCACAAAATGCACCAACACCAGGGTTCTCGGCTGCCACTGCAGAGCCCACAGGGGCACAGAGGGAGCGGGGCCGCCTCACCTGTGTGGGACGGGGATGAGGAAAAGGTTGTCCTGAACGCGAACGCGAACCCGGATGGCAGGAGGCAGGACCGGCCCCTGGAAGGGGCAGAGAGGGATAGCAGTCAGAAAAAACGGCCCCTGGCCCTGCCCTGCCCTGCCCCCGAGCCAGGGGCTGGGTGTGCTCCCGCTGGAGCACCCACCGAGGAAAGGCCGGCCGGGGGGGCGTCCCCGCTGCTGGGGGCGTGAGGGCTCTGCAGGGGCTCCGTGCGGGAGCTGCCATCTGCGCCTGCTCGGACCGCGGCACTCCTGCTCCTGAGACAGGGCAGCTGGCTCTGCCTGGCCTGGGCCCGGGGCCTGACGGGACTCTCGTCACTGCTGGACTCCGAGGCGCTGCGCCTGGCCCTGTACCCACCGCTCTGGGGGCGGGGCGGGCGGCCGCCCTGGGGCGGCAGCAAGTCCTCTTCCAGCCAGTCCCCGGCCAGATGCTCCTCCTCAGGGATCAGCGCCGCCGTGGGAGGGGCGGCCTCCCCTGGGCCCCGGGGTGGGCCAGGCTTGGGGCGGCAGCTCTGGGCGCTGCCCACGCCTCGAATGGCCGCCCGGTAGGCTGCCGGGCCAGCTGCTGCCACCTTCCTATTGTTGACGTGGTCAAGCATGCAGGCCCCGGCTCGCCGTGCTGGAGCAGAGTGCCGAGGCCTCTTCTGGGGGGCGCCAGGGGGGCCCACGCTGTCCTCGCCCTCCGAGCTGCTGCTGCTGCTGGCCAGCTGGTGCCTGCTCCTCCGCGGCCTGGCCACAGCCGGCGCTGCCGGTGCCTCCCAGGCCCTGGCACCGGCCTGAGAGGCCTCCGGGGGTGCTGGGCAGGGGCTCGAGGAAGGAGAGGTCTCGGGGTCAAATAGACGGTCCCTCGGGAGGCTCCGGGGAGCCAGGGGGCTGTGGGGAGCTGTGGGGAGAGGGGTCTGCGGTGAGGTGGGCCCTGCACACCCCTGCCACCCACGGGAAATGCCCGAGGCCCAGGAGACCCTCCAGGCGGGGGCGCTGTCCCCGGGGCAGGAGGTCCCCGCTTGCCTCGGCCCGAGGCAGCCTCCCTGAGCCTCCTCTCCATGGCGCCAGCCTTCGCTCGTGTCTCGAGGTCCAGGTCCCGGTGGTACAGCCTCACCCACTGCTGCAGCGTCTCCAGCGGGCTGTGGCCCTGTGTGGCACCCAGCTGTGGCACCGGCGGGCACAGACCCGCCTACCGTGGCCGTGCCCACCGGCCCCTGGCCCCGCTCACCTTCCTGGTGCGGAGGGTGACCGACGCGCCCCGGTCGATGAGCAGCTCGGCCACCTCAAAGTGGCCGCAGGTGAGAGCATCGTGCAGCGGAGTGATGCCCTCGCAGCCCTGGCCGCCCGGGTCGTCCACCGCGGCCCCGTGGTCCAGCAGGAAGCGGACGATGTCTGTGGACGGGGATGTGAGCCAGCTTCCGGCACCCTGCTTGGACCCCGCCCCGTGTGACAGGCCCCGGCCCGCGCTCACCCAGATGCCCGTAGTTGCAGGCCTCGTGCAAGGGTGTCCAACCACAGTGGTCCCGAGGGTTCAGGGGGTGACCCTGTGACCAAGGATGGAAGGAGCCTGACCCCGAGTGCCCGCAGCCTGGCCCCCTCAGGGCTGAGCCCTGAGGCCTGACCAGAGCCAGGGCCTGAGTCCCACAGTCCGCCCGCAGCCTGGCCTGGCGGTCCCACCACGAGGCAGAGGCAGGCAGAGCCCAGGGCCAGCAGCCTCCCGCCCCTCCCCTTGGGGCAGGCAGTGGACCCAGAGGGTGGGGGCGGGCCCACCTGCCGCACGAGGTCCTGGACGCGGCCCAGCTGGCCCTCGATGCAGGCTCGGTGCAGCAGGGTCTCCCCCACGTCGTTGCGCCGGTTCCACTGCGGGCACAGGCGCCGAGAACACGCGTGTTGGGGGCAGAGGCAGAGGGACCAGCCCCCCACCCCCTGCCCCCGCCCTCGGCCTCACCTTGTTCACCTGCTGTCGTCTCAGGCAGCCCCGCAGCTCCTCCTCCTCCTCTAGGTCCTGGGACTGGCTCTCATCCTCTGAAAGCCAAGCGGGCACCGGTGAGCAAGCCCTCCCCACCCAGCCCTCTCCCCCCTGAGCTCTCCCCACCCACCCAGCGCCCCCTCCCAACCCTCCCCACCCAGCCCTCTCCCCCCGCCCCCTCAGCCAAGGCCAAACCTCCCGCCGGCCCTGGACGCTCACCGAGAGCCTCTCACGTCCAACACGGAGCCTCTCTCCTAGGCCCAGCCCTCCCTTCTGCCCCCACTGCCCCGAGATGTGCAGCCCATGCCCGCTCAGACCGTCCCTCATGTCCACCTGCCACAGGCTGACCTCGGCCGCCCAGGGAACCCACAGCACCGTTTCAGGAAGCGCTGAGCTCCACTCTCACCTGCCGTGAGCTCGAAGTGCCCTTTCTGCAGATCAAGCCTGCACTGCCTCCCCCTGGGCGCCCACCAGCTCCCATCACCGACGCCGCCCAGGCCTCCTGTGCACCCCTCTGCCCACCTCACGGCACTGGCCACCTCCTGGCATGGAGCTGTCTCCTATCCGACCTGTGACCAGGCCCCATCCTCACCGACCGCAGCCCGGGCCAGCCTGAGCAGCGAAGGGAGGGGGCAGGGCCGCCGGCCTGGTTCAGGCCTCACCGCTGTCTGAGAGCTCCACCTCGCTGGCCTCCGGGGTGTCGCTGTCCTCCTCCCCTTCCCCGTCCTCCTCCTCCTCGTCCTGGTCCACACGCAGCGCCCGGAGCCTGGCTGCCGTGCCAGGGGCCTCCTGGGGCTGCAGCCGCAGCTGCACCGTGTGGAGGTGCTGCAGGACCTGCCTCTACGGAGCAGGCGACGCCCAGTCAGGGCCACAGGGTCGCCAGCCACCCCGGGGGGAGACACGGGGCGGGGACAAGGGCACCAGCTGGGTGGACGGGGCCACACCTGCAACTGGGGCCGCTGAGCCTGCTGGGCACAGCCGAGAGCCTTCTGGAAGCACGGTGCCAGCTCCTCGTAGGTGTCACCGGCCTCCTCGCGGGACAGGGCAATGTTCAGCCAGGTCTTGGCCTCCTGGAGCGAGAGGAAGAGAAACGGGTTCCGTGACGGCTGCCCCGGCAAACGAAATGCCCACCTGTGCGGGCACCGGGTGGCAGTCCCGGGCAGAGCCGTGGGCACAGGGGCAGAGGCCCCGGGCGCGCCTGGCTCACCTCCAGGGCGTTGCCCTCACGCAGCCTCAGCTCCTCTTCATAGTGGCGCACAGCCCCACGGGGGTCCTTCATGTCTCCCAGGGTGGCGGCCAGGGACACGTGGATGACGGCCAGCTCGGGCCCTGGCCTCTTCAGCAGCTTCGCAAAGTCCAGCTGGGGGTGCGACAGGACAGCTGCTGCACACCTTCCGGGCTGGAGCACTGCAGCCCCTCCCCTCCCCGGCCCTCCTCCCTCCCTCCAGCCGGTGTGCACCTGCTTCTGGTAGGCCGTCACCGCCCTGGGGAAGTCGCCTGCCTTGGAGAACAGGTCCCCCAGCTGCTCACAGATGCCCATGGCGCTCTGAGGGTCACTGCTCTCGCACTCCTCCAGCTGCTGCTGCAGCCGGGTCACGGCCAGCACTGCGGGGAAGAGCCTCATGCAAGGGGGTGGCAGACACAGGCCCGGCCATCCGTTAGCTCCGTGCCCTCAGGCGGGCCACCCACCCTGCCAGCCTGTTTGGCCGTTGGTGAGGAGGGGCAGGCAGAGCATCAGCCTGGGGGTTGTTGCAAGGGTTACGAGATGACGCTGGCTTTGTCTCTCTGCGAGGATGCCAGTTCACGTGGAAACGCCTCGGCTCCTGACCACCCTCATGGCCCCTGCGCACTCAGACAGAAGTGGGGTTCTCCTCCCAATAGGAATTGGGGCTGCCGCCTCCCCAAGGACACATGCCCAGGCCCCTCTGCCAAGGAAGGGGAGCCCTTAGCTCCCGGGGTCCCCCCTTCCAGGCTCACCGTACTTGAGGGTCTGGCACACAGCCGCCTTCTGCAAAGGCTTCTGGGAGCCCAGCCTGTAGGCCTTCTTCAGCGCCCTCTTCGCAGCCAGAAAGTCACCGAGGTCCTGGAGAACCTGGGGGACGAGGGAGGTGAGGCTTGCCTTCCCGGGGCCCAGCCAGCCCGCGGCTGCGCCCACACCCACAGGGCGCCCGCCCGCACCCCGAGGGCGCCCGCACCCCACGCCCCAGGGCACCTGCGCGAGGAGGACGCAGCACTCGCTCTCCATGAACCCCTTCCGCATGGTGCGCGCGCACTCCCGCGCCCCTTCCAGGCAGCGCATCGCCTGCGAGTGCTGCCCCTGGCGCCAGTGGATGGCGCCCAGGTTGTAGCGGGCGCGGAACAGGTCCTCGTACAGGTGGTTCTGCCTGCGGGTGAGAGCGTGAGTGCCCGAGGCGCCAGCCGGACCCCGGAGCTCCGAGGGCGGCTGCTGAGGGCCGCCACCTGGCCCAGCAGCCCCCCAGCTCCGCCCCTGGCCCGTGGCAGACCCACCAGGCTGCCCCCTCCCCCAGGGCTGCTTCCTCTAGGGACAGGGGAGCTAGCTCCCTCCTGGCCAAGGGGGCAGGCTTACTCGGCCAGGAAGATGCTCTTCTTGAAGTAGTCGTTGCACAGGGCCCTCTGCCCCAGGCTCTCGAAGGTGAGGCCCAGGTTGAGGTAGAGGCGGGCCCTCATCTCACTCAGCTCTCGCTTGGGCAACATCCCTGGAAGACGACCCCTCTAAGACACGCAGGGCCGTGACCCCAGGTGGGGGCTGCGGCTTTGGACCCCATTCCCCACTCCTTCTCCTGCCTCTTATCGGGGGAGTCCCAGGGGTCGTGCTGCAGAGTGTGGAGGAACCAAGAGCAGACAATGGACTGCCAGGAGCACAGACGGGGCGCCCCGACACGAGGGGGCTTCTAAGAACAGACCCCGGCCCCACCACGGGAGGCCCAGGCAGGAGAACCCACCACAGAGGCCAGCAGGGACAGAGGGTGCGAGGCCGGACCACGCGCACTCACCCTGCAGCTTCTCGTCCACAATAGCCAAGCTCTTCTCGAAGGCGGCCTGAGCCTGCAGCAGGGCCTCCTGCGACTGGCCATGGTCATGGACGTCCAGGTGTGTGCGGCCAATGGTGGCCCAGGCCCTCTGCACCTCAGTGTAGTTGGACAGGGAGTGGGCCAGCTCCAGGTAGTGCTGCTGGTGCTGGGGCACAGGGGGGGCAGGGGCTGTGACCAACCCAAACCCCACAGGTCACTCAACTCCGGGGGGTCCCTATGCTTACACAGGAGAGCCCCCTGCTCCCTGGGACACCCCTCCCCCCAGCACCTCCTCTATGCCAAGGGCTGCCCGTGGGGACGCTGGCAAATGCCAGGCTAAGGGAGGAACAAGGCATGAAGGTTAGCTGGGCTCCTGCACCCCAGCAGCAAGGGCCAGGGCCGGCTCTGTGTGAACAGTGGGTCCTGACCCTCACCCCCCAGTCCACACAAACAGCTCAAGTGGTGGTTCATGAACGGTTTCTGGGGCCAAGCTCCCAGGAGAGCAGCCACCCAAGGACCCGGGGACCACCCACTGGCCCGCCCAGTCGCGGTACGGCCCCCTCTAGCCAGAGGCTGGGACAGCAGGCTGTTCCTCTGTCCTCAGAAAGGGACCCTTGCCCAGCCAGCGTGGCTCAGTGGCTGAGCATGGAACTATGAACTAGGAGGTCCCATTTCAATTCCTGGTTGGGGCACAAGCGAGGTTTGTGGGCCCAATCCCCAGTAGGCGGCCAGTCACTGACTCTCATCATTGATATTTCTCTCTCTCCGTTCCCTTTTCTCTCTCAATCAATAAAATCAATAAAAAGGAAAGAAAGGGACCCTTTCCTCCCTTACCCCCAACCCCCACGAAGGGCAGGCCCAGGAGGTCTGTGTCTGGCAAGCTTGGGTGCTGGGTGGGCACGCCCACCTTCAAGGCGGCTGAGTAGTCCCCCATCTCCGCCAGCCGCTCCCCGATCTTCCTGTGCGCCACGGCGCAGCCCAGGGCGTCCTCGGCGCTCTCCCGCAGCCGCAGCTCCTGCTGGTGCTCCTGCAGGGCCTCAGGGTAGCGGCCTGGGTGCAGGCGAGCGGGCTTCAGCAAGCCGGGTGGACGGCCGAGGACCGAGCCGGGCAAGACTCCCCGCATCCGTCCCGGGTCCCCAGGTCCTAGCCGTGGACCCCATCCCGAGCTCCCCGGGCCCCAGCCGCGGACCCCACCCCGAGCTCCCCGGGCCCCAGCCGTGGCCCCACCCGGTCCCCCGCGAGGGACGCACCATGGCTGGCCAGGAGCTCCCCCAGCTGGTGGCAGAGGGCGGCCTCCTCGCGCAGCTGCCCGCTGTTCTGGGCCTTGGCCTTGGCCTTGAGCAGCTCTACGGAGAGAGAACGAGGCTGGGAGGTGAGCCTCTCCGCCGCGCCCGCCCCGGGCCCCCGCACTCGGGCGCTCGGCCGGGAACTTACGGCGAAGCTCACGATCCAGGCTCATCGTTCGGGCGCCGCGCAGGGATCGGCCGCCGGGAGGAAACCGGACTTCCCGCGCTCTTGCGGCCCCGCCCCCTGGCCCCTGCGCAAGCCCAGCACCGCCCCCCGCGGCGCGGAGCATCCAGGGAAGTGTAGTCCAGCAGCCGGACCATCCCGGGAGCTGTAGTCTGGCTGTTGCTGGGCCGGAAGAGCTGCGAGGGGGCGGCGCCTGTCAGGACTCCGGATCGGGTCGTTTGGATGCGGAGGTACCCCCGCCCCCGCCACGGCCCCGCAGATTTCCCCCTCCCCGGTACACACACCAAACCAACCACAGGTGCGAGTTTTCCTAAGGGGGCACTGTCCTCATGAAGGAGGTGATCTGTGATCCGCAGGCTGAGAATGTGTGCACATCCGCTCTGAATGTGGCTGCACTACCGACCCTTTTGGAGACTCAAACTCGGTGCCGCCAGGGGAGGGCGGTATTTCTCCGTCAGAGCTGCAGGTCCAGGCTGTGCTGAGAGGCGGCAAGAGTGGCACTTGCCCCAGCGCCGTGCTGGCTGCTCCTGCGGAGCTCTGCGCACGCCTGCACCCCGTGGGCTTGGGGCGTCCAGGCCCAGGCTCTGATCACCTGCCCCGGCCCCACCCTGGGAGAGTCCAGCACCTGCCACGCCCGGGGCTCAGTCCCTGCCACCTGGCATGCCCAGGGCACCGGGTGCCATGGATGGCGTCCCAGAGGCCCCAGAGGAGGCATGAAAGAAAGGAGTGGGAGATGGACGTGTTTATTTTATTGTTTAAAAAAATATTTTGCCAAAACCGGTTTGGCTCAGTGGAAGAGCGTCGCCTGTGGAATGAAGGGTCCCAGGTTCAATTCCAGTCAAGGGCATGTACCTTGGTTGCAGGCACATCCCCAGTGGGGGGTATACAGGAGGCAGCTGATCTATGTTTTGCTCTCATCGATGTTTCTAACTCTCTCTCCCTTCCTCTCTGTAAAAAATCAATAAAATATATATTTTTAAAAATAAAAAATATTTTGGTTTTTAGAGAGAAACATCAATGTGAGAGAGAACATTGATCACCTGCCTCCTGCATGCCTCTTACGGGGGATCAAGCCTGCAACCCCATATCCCTAGCATGTGCCCTGACCAGGAATACAACTGGCAACCTCCTGGTGCACAGGATGACCCCAACCATCTGAGCCACACAGGCAGGGGTGGGTGTTTCCTCCCTATGGAAATCAGAAGACTCCCAGTGGGGTAAAGCCTCGCCCAGTGGATGGAGGACGTCTGTTAAGGAGGGAGGGATGTGGAGGGCAGATGGGTTCTTAGGTCCAAGAAAGGCTACCCTGGGCTACTGCCCATGCCACAGGGGTGGGGGGGCGAGGCCAAGCTTGAGGAGCTGCCAGAGGCAGGAAGTTAGACCTGAGACCCTCCTCCTCTTCTGCAGAGTGCAGTGCTCCACTGGGAACCCAGGCAGGCCTGGTGACAGGGGAGCAATACCAGGAAGTGGACTGGCTTGGCTGAATGGGCAGAGCTTCTGGAAAGATGGTGACTGGGCACCCCCTGCAACACCAGCATTCTCAAGGCAGCCCAGGGTCTGGGGGCCCGATTACCCCTCAGAGGACCCAGCTACTCCATGCCTCAGTTTCCCCACAGATCAGACAGGGATATGCACATACAAGGTAGTGCTGAGCAGGGGCTGGAGGCTTGAGGTGGGGAGGCCAGCGGGCACGGAGGCTGGCAGCCAGCAGGCACGGAGGCTGAGCCCTGGCTGGGAGACTAGCCGAGCCCAGGCTGTCTTCTCGTAAAGAAACACAGACAAAACATGGTTTGGAATTTTTTTAAAACTATAGTTACATACAGAAAATATCCAAAGAAAACGCAGACCACAAAAGTGACAGGTACGTCATTTCCAACAGTGGTAAAAACGCCTCTCACGCCACTCTTTAAAAAATTACCTTTATTATTTTTGCAATGTCTCGCTTTGGGTGAACTGAGAATGGAGTGCTCGCAGGGAGTGGGGTTGAGGGGCAGGCAGCTGGGTCTGCGCTGCCCGGCTGCCCCCACAGCCGCAGAAGTGGCACCTCCGCCCACTCAGGTCAGTATGCCAAGATGGCAGGGTGTCCTGGAGACAGACCACTGGTGTCTCTGTAAGTCAGTGGCCCAGACAGATGATGCCACAGGTTCGTGGCAACCCCATGGGAGCTGAAATTCACCAGGGTTCCTGGCTGCCCCTGGCTGCACATCACAGGGCTGGGATGTGTTAGCAGTCCTCTTGGGCAGCCCAGACACACCTGTAACTCCTGCAGGGAGGGCCCTGGGTGCAGTCCCACACCCTCACCCACCCCTGACTGCGGGCAATGGGGGCTGTAAGCCCTCACGTGGGGCGGACCCTCCTGCCACACACACAAGGCTGTTGGTCCCAGGCAGCCACATACCTTCCTTCACCTGCACACTGAAGCCTGCCCCCCCATGCCACCCTGTCCCCAGGAGAGCCACTGGGGCTGCCCTGGTCGACTCCATCTCACACAAGCCACCTGGCACAACTGGGAGGTTCCATCCCAGCCTGGATGCCCTCACACCACCATCATTCGGAAATCCAGAAACTAAGAGAGGGTGTCGGTCCCCAAAAGAGGCCGAGATGCAGTGACACAGCACAGTCTCCTACTCAGGACACCTGACATGCATCTACCTCAGTGTCTCCTTCTCTCCTTCTCGCCCATGGGGGGGGGGGGGCAGTCGAGCTCAGTGGGACTCACCCCAGGGTGTGTTCAAGTTGAGATCGAAGCGGGTAGAGGGACTGCAGTGGGGTCCTTTGTAGAGTGCCTCCTGGTCCCCACAGTGCCAGGCATCTGCAGACGAGTGATCCCCAAAACCCCATGCCCTGGGCTGGAGCAGGAAGCCAAATAGTTTCCTCAGAGTAGCTTGGGGAGCCAGCCTGGCAGGAGAACCAAGTGGAGGGCCAGGAGTGGGAGGAGCCTGAGAGAGAGGCCAAGCTGTGGCTGCACTGCCCACCGAGCCCTGCGGGGTCAGAGTGACAGGACTGCTCCGAGGCACAGGGTGGGCCTGGCCGGGGGCAAAGGAAACAGTTCTTTGGTATTGAAGCAATGAAAAGCTGTGTCTCCTTAGCAAAGGCGGGCGGGGGGGGGAGGCTCTCCAGTAGCTGTGAGGGTCCCAGGTCCTCCAGACAGGGCTGCTTTACCCTGAGGCCCACACTCCGGGCATGCTCCCTGGGGCTGGGCTGCAGGGTCGTGGGGCCTGGGTGTGTGTGTTTCCGGGGGAGAGGGGAGAAGCTATGCTGCCCAGGCGCTGACCTCCACGGGGGGGTCCCAGACGCAAGACCAGCAGCTGGTCCCGAGCCCATGGGGGCAGCTGCTTACCTGACCCTCACCAGCCAGGCTCCGCCACCACCAGTGGCTCCCGAGCTTTCCTCCAGCTTAGGGTGTTGTGCCCTCACTGCTGAATACAGAGCAGAGATTCTCTCTAGCTAATTTGCATAACTTACAGAGGAGCCTGGGAGAATTTCATTTATTTCCTGGGAAGAGACAGAATTTCACCCTGCATTCCGAAACGTCCGCGAGCCCAGGTGGCCAGTCCTGCCTCCCTGGGGTGGCTGGGGGTGTGCGGAGGCTGTTGGGAGGCCCCTGCCCCTGTCCACTCCCCTGCTGGGCCTATGGCAGAGGAAGCAGCATCTCCGAGGGTCTCCTAGGGGCACACTGAGGGATGAGCGGCTCTGACTCCCAGGCCACCAAAGTTTCCCCACTGTCCAATCACAGCCACGCCTTACCCTTGAACAAAACAGCAAGTAGGAAACAAGGTGCCTTTTTAATTGCAATCAGATACGCTGTCTGAAGCCAGCGCCGGAGCCGGCCCAGGAGCTGTGTGCGGCCCGGGGCAGGCGGACACTTCGCCGGGCGGCAGAGGCCGGCAGGTCTGCTGAGCTCGCCTTGCGGGGTCCCTGGACCAGCCTCCGTGCCCTGGACAGGGAGGCAGGTGGACGGCCGGGTGGTGAGCGCTCACACCTTCGCACACGCATGCAGACTTTCCCGTGTTCTCGCCTGTTCCTCCTCTGCCGAGATGGTCAGACAGCACTGCAAAGCTGCGGCCAGGCAGGTGTGGGCAGCGCAGCGGCGCCTACTTCTGGATCTGGAAGAGGAAGAGCCGCAGGTTGATGTTCTTGGCGGCCAGCAGCTTGTTGCACTCCACGGAGTCCACGATGGGCAGGGGCACGTAGTCCGTCTCGTTGCTCTCGTTGGTGAAGACGAAGTGGTAGATGACGGGGCTGATCTTGACGTCGTCGTAGGGGCCCTTGAGCAGCAGGAAGGAGCACTCCAGGGGCGCCGTGACCTTGCTCTTGAGCAGCAGCTGGAAGGACAGCGTGCGCTTGCAGGACAGGTTGGGGTTGCGCTCCGAGTCGTTCACGCGCGCCTTCAGGACCCACGTCTGGTTCAGCACCGTGAACCGTGGCGTCTCGTAGTACAGGCGCGTGATGAAGTCGTCCGTGCGGTACGGCCGGAACTGGACCTCTGTGGAGACAGACAGGCGGGACAGAGCCGGCAGTCAGGGTGGGCCGGGCTGGCAGCGGTGCCTTCCGCCAGCCGAGGACACAGGCTCAGCCAGGGAGGAAGGCAACTTACCAGGAGGACACGGGTGCTCTACTTGTCAAAGGCAAATCAAAGGCAATTATGGCAAATGGAGGCACACAAGCTTTGGGGAGAGAAGTGACACGGGTTAGCGGCAGGAGTCCGGAGGCAGTGAGGTGATGGCCAGCCCGCCCCCTGGCCTCCCTCCTGGCCCCGCCCACCCCAGGGCCATGGTAAGCAGACACACAGACAGGATGCAGTTCTGAGAACAGTGCACTTTATTGGTTCCATACAGAGCTGCCAGGAAGCCGGCAGGCAGGCCAGTAAGTGGCACCTGGCCAGAGTCGGGCGCGGGCATGCGGCCCACTGCTGTGCTCTGCTGTCCAGTCCTCAGCACAGCACGTGCCCAAGGCCGGCTTGTCCCTCCAGAGGCGGCCAGTCCTTCCTGAGCGGATGGGCTCCCTGCCCTGCCTCCGCCCACGTCACGACGCCTTGGCCTGCCCGGATACCGAGGGCTGGCCTGGGCTCTTTGTGCCGTGGTGCCCACCGGGAGACTGAGGCTGCAACTAACCGGCCCCAGGCCCTCAGCCTCTCGCCGTGCAGGCCCACACTGAGCCAGGCCCAGTCCAGGCAGCACAGTGACCGCCCTTGGTGCTTTGAGCTGGCCCTCGGCATGGGCTGGGCCGTAGAGGCTGGAGTCTCCCTGAGCGGCCCCAGCATCAGCAGGTGCTTCTGGCTGTTCTGTGTCTAGACCAGGCTCTGGCCTGGCTCCTGTTGCCAGCATGTCCGAAGGCAGTGACCAGGAGAGCCCAGGAGGTCCAGTGGGCTGAGTGCGGTCCAGCCTGCCTGTCCCTGGGAGTCCATTCCAGCTCTGCACTTTGAGCTGGGCACCCTCAGCTTGTTCTGCAGCCCTGGCCCTGAGCATCTTCTTGTGGCTTCGGAAGCTTTGTGGCCACTGCAGCCTCACACCCACATGCAGGACCCAACGTGACGAGAGTTCTTCTGGCCCCGGTCTGCGAGGCATGCCACCAGTTCCAGGGCCCCGAGCCATCCCCACCCATCCCCCACACAGCGAGGACCCCACCTGCTGAGGTGGTAGGGCCAGGGTGGGGACGACGGGTGGGAGGGGCCTGTGAGAGCCATGCAGGTGCCCTGAGGTCCGGCCCGCCCCTCCCCTGCTCAGCCTCTGGTCCATCTTCTCCCCCAGGTGTTCTGCACGCAACAGGAGCTTGTGCAGAGCCCAGCCGCCCGGCTCAGCCTGTGCCCACTGCCCAGAGCCCGGTGCTCCCAGGCTCCCAGCCGCCAGCCCCAGGCTCTGTGGCCCGCGGGGGTGGCGGACGCCTCACCTGTGTAGCCGATCTTCTCAAAGCTCAGCAGGCTAAAGATGCTGTTGTAGAGCTGCATCTCCTTGCGGTGGCTCTGGTCCATCTCATCCAGGATCTCCATCAGCTCATTGCCCGTCTTGGTGGGATGGGCACAGGCGGCCTCGTGCACAGTCAGCTCATGGAAGGGGCCGTGCCACGGGCAGCCAATTCGCTTGTACTTGCACTGGGTCACCCTGGGGGCGAGGGGGCACCGTGGTCAAGGCCTATGCCTCAGGTCTCCATTCAGCCGCACACAAGCCGCTCCCTGAAGCACACACTCAGTGGGTGTTGCCACCCAGGAAGAGGACAGTGTGAGACGGAGAGAAGGAGCTGTGTGAGCACAAGCCACTCACACCCACGGTTGTGGGGTCTCCGTCCTGGAAACAGTGGCTGCCGACTACTATTCCGGACCCGGTACAGCTTCACTCCAAGCGATGCTCCTGGCCAGGCCCCAGCTGCTGGGGAATGGGGAGTGGCCAGGACTGGGCTGGGGTGCCTCACACCGAGACCCCCGCGCTCCTGAGCTGGCCACTCTCTCCTGGGCCCAGGGATGCCAAGGACAGCCTCTAAGAGGCCATCTCACACCCAGAGCACCCGAGAGAACCAGGGTGACGTCCAGACAGCCACTGCGTACAGATCCCAGCCCCCGCCCTCTGGACCCTGAGCAGCTTCACCTGGCCCAGCCCCCCGAGGGCAGAGCACAAGGCCTGGGCAACAGGCACCAGCCAGAGCACGGTGCACGCTGAGGCCTTGCCTGCCCCAGGCGGCCTGCAGGTGGGCGGTTACCTGTCTTGGCACTCCTCCTTCTGGTGCCTCTCCAGGAGAGAGCGGGGAAACTGGCGCAGGCAGAAGCCACACTCGGAGGGCAGCTCGCTCACGGCCTTCTCCACAGCCAGGTTGCGGCAGCAGAGGCTCTTACTGATCTCACAACGACAGTTGGGGCACGTGGCCTGCTCCTCCTTCAGCCGGGCATCTGCTAGTAGGTGGATAAAACAGCCAGCGCACATCAAGTGACCGTTAGTACACTGCGAAGAAGGAAAGGGAGATGAGCTCACAGACCTGTGGCCTCGCACGTACACACATGTACACACACACACACACACACACACACACGCTGCCCGCCAGCTCCATTGGTGCTCAGCCCCCACAGGGACACTGCTTGGTAGGGTCAGGCCTCTTTCCGGGAGCCCTGCTGAGACACGGCCCGCCAGCTCCTTATGAGCCGGCCTCCAGGTTGGCCTGTGTCAGCTCGTGGAGGTTCAGGCTCATCACCGAGGCAGGCCTGCTGGCGGGGAGCCTGGCCTTTCCCATAACAGGAGCGGGGACAGTCCTGAGGTCCCCGGTTTGGGCACCTACAGGAACTCAGACGCCTGGTGGAGCGTGGCAGCCGATGCCGTTGCTGTGCCGAGGCAGGTGCGCCTCTCGCTGGCCTTCAGAAGGGCCACCTCATGCTGGGGCTGGGACCTGGTCCCTTCCCCTCTGCCTCCTTGATGGGCACAGTGATGGTGGCTACCTGCAGGTGCCTTCCCAAGACCTGGTGGCAAAAAGCTGTGGGGGGAGGTGAGGAGGCTGAGCTGGCCTGGGACAAGGGCACACAGACAGTGCATGCCAGAGGGAGGAAATGGGTAGGGGGAATGGGTAGGGGGACATGTTGCTGCCATGGGTAAGAGCCAGGCCCCTCTCCTTTGCTGAACCTGAAGATCTGAGGCCAAGAGATTGCCTATCAGCAACCACCACTCCCACCGAGGCCCTGAGCCTGTGGACAGAGGCTGCTAGCTCAACTCCGTGGGTCTCTCACTAGCTCCACACACCCCTGAGCACCCACGTGGTGCCGAGACCAGGCACGGTGGACCATGGGCCAGGCCCCCACAGGCTCAGTGTTGGGGAGGAGAGACACACACAGGAGCCACACAGGTGCAAGAATAAAGAGCTGAGCTGAGCTGAGCCTGGCTAGGTAGGTCAATCGGTCAGAGTGTGGTCCTGATATACCAAGTTTGCAGGTTCAATCTCGGGTCAGGGCACATGTAAGAACCAACCAATGAATGCATAAACAAGTGGAACAGCAAATCGATGCTTCTCTCTCTCTCCCTAAAATCAATCAATAGATTAAAAAAAAAAAGACTCATGCTGACTGTTCTCTTGGTGCAAACAGAATCCATGCCCACACAAACTTCACAGACTATCTGCACGCAAACCTCAATTTCTAAGTCGGTGCAAATGGTGGGGAGCTGGCTGGCTCAGTCTTGGAGGACAGATCTGGCAGGGGATAAGCCGCTCCAGCTCTGGACACACAGCTGGTCCCAGGAGTGGTGAGGAGGAGCAGGGTGGAGAAGCAGTCTGTCCTTCCCACCCCTAGGGGTCAGTAGGAGACACATGCCACAGGCCCCTGCCACCACCTAGGAGGCGTAGACCAAGGACCCACATCACACTCTTCTCGCCAAGGACCTGAGCCAACAGAGCCCGATGTTGCCAAAGCCTCGGGAAGAAGGAGGAAAGCGACACAGCCGACTCACCACTTGGCAACGGGAGGAAACTTCAGGCCAAGATCCGGAGCAGCTGGCTCAGGAAGGCTCATAGGACACCAATATGGGATACCCCTGGGCCTGGGCACGTGCCACTCTAGATCTGGACGCCTCCTGCTGAGCAGCCACAGCTGGGGCACCAAACCCACAAAGGCCATTCAGGCCACGGGAGGCCCCCCTCACCAGGCTCAGCAGGGCCGTGGGCACCACATATCCCACATCTCCGCCCAGTGTTCTCCACTCTTTGATCAAGGTGCGTGGGAGGGACTGCAGCTCCACAGGCACCCGGCTGCTTCCGTGCAAGCCTCACTTCAGTCTGCAGTCCTGGGCCCTGGCTCCTGACGTCACCACCCGAGAGCCAGGACTCAGGTGGGAACCTGTCACTCCGACTGAGTCAGGCTCATTATTCAGAACTAGGTGCTGCCCGGACAACAAGGTAACGCACAGGACAAACCACACCAACAGCTTTGCATCTAGCCAGTCCAGAACCCTCTCGGTCCTGGCTGTGGACACCTCAGCAGATACATTTAAAACTCTGCTCTCTACCTGTCTCCCCAAAAGCACTACCCAGCCACAGCCCGAGAGCGGGGAGGAGGACCCCAGGCCTTGGAGGAGGACAAACCCACCTGGACTTACTTGGGACAGTGCCTACAGCCCAGGCCTGCAGACAGCTGCTATGAAGGTGTCCGTGAAGGTCCCCAATGCCTGTGCCACACCCACCGGCCTGCTTCCTGAGCCCTTTACCAAGCCGGTAAAAGGCCCCTTGTGCCAGGGCCTGAGCTGAGCTCGGGCAGTGACAGGAGGCCTTGAGGAGGCACAGCAGGGCCTGTGAGGACAAGCAGGAGGGCACCAGGTGGAAGGGACCCAGGAGGAACAGGCTGGAGGAGCAGGCCTGGGTCTGAGGCCAGGAGCGGTAGGCACAGGGGTCAGAGGCCAGTTAGGACCACCTCCCAGAAGCACCTTCTCCCGATGAGGGTCACAGGGAGCTTTTCTGGCTGAGCACCAGTGAGGAGTGAAAGAGCTGTGTGGCCCCTCCCTCCAGGCACACTCCATGGCTCAAGGCCTCAGCTAATGTCAGAACCGGGTGGGGATGCACTGGGCCTCGTGTGAAGGGCAGGGGAGAGCCTGGGAGAGAGGGAGGGAGGGAGGAAGGGAGGGAGGGAGGGATCAGGCCATGGCTCCACACTCCAGGCACCGAAGCTGTTTGTCCCAGAGAAGGTGACTCTGGCAAAGGGGCTGTGACCACACGCTGCATCCAGAGCAGACGCGGCCCTTCTGCCCCACCCATGGGCCTATCGCGGTGCCCTCTTAGGCTGCATACCTTGTCAGGCCAGTCATTAAGGACACCCACACAAAGAACATGAAAGCCAGCACCTGCTGTACCTGCTCTGCACTGACCTGACCTGACGCAGGCCTCGATGAGACCCACTGGCCTCAGTGCTGTTCGTGGCCGAGTCCTGAGCAAGTGCCAGACCCAGGCGTGTGCCACGATGTGCCAGGAGAGCCGCCTGCAGGGCTGAGGTTCAGACTTGAGAGCAGGTGATGGGCCCATCACCCACAAGGCGAGCCCCGACCATCACTAAGGCTTCCCTGGGGAGATGGAGGTGGGGTCTGGTGGCCAGAGAGCAGCTCTCGAGGGACCAAGCACTCAGTGACTCCAGGCCCATGGAGTGTCCTCACAGCCAGTGCCAGGAGCAGCAGACACCAGCTGAGATAGCTCTCAGAGGCACAGGATGGCTGCTGCCCACCCTGAGCCTGGGTCCAGATGGGGTCAGGGAAATGTTGCCCAAACCAGCCCAACACTGCTCCCCAAAGGAGGCCTGCAGAGGGGAAGGGCTGAGCCTAGTCCCACAGGTGGTGGCCAGTAGTGGGCATGACCCGGGACGTGCAGAAGGCTCTGGGCCCCGTGTTTCCAGGCAGCATGTGGAACCCAGATCCTCCCAAGAGCACTCAGCTTTGGTGCCAACCAGGTTTGTCTGGGCTCCTGCCCTCAATGCCCCCATCCAGGGTCACTATGGGTGAAATGCGACACCACACAGCAGCAAGTCACCATAAACCTTCCCTCCTTCCCCCAGCTCTCCGGCCCCTCCCACCTGGTTCCGGCCCGAGCCCTGCTGGGCACCCTGGCCAGGCGCCCCGTCCCATGGCAGATCCTCCAGCACCCAAAGCGAGTTCTGACGGGGTAGGGCTCCGGTCAGCCCTTACAGTGCCAAGGGCTCTCTCTGACCCATGTGCTGGCTTTCTCCTGCCTCGAGGCAAGAAGGAAAGCATCCCACCAGGCCCAGGTGTCTGCCGCTGGAGGATGGGCTTGCACGGGGCTCGGCGTCGGGCTCTCCCTGCTGCAGACATTTCTCAGGGAAGCCGTGAGTAGAGCCATCGGCCGTGAGGAGGGCCATGGTCAGTGATGCCCCTGCGCCTTTCTGCCTCACAGCTACTCGGCTCCAGCACAGTGCGGGCCGGTTTGAACCAGCCAGGCTCAGAGGCCTGGTCACCAGCAGCTCTGGCCACAGCAGAGCTCAGCTCTCCGTGGTAAGTGGACTAGGAGCCATCGTGCCAGGTCCAGCTTCAGCCCACTCACTGGAGGGTGGGGTGGGGTGAGGAGAACCTCAAATTTCCCTGGGGCCCCATACCATTGGCTTGGCTTCCTGGGCTGTCACTCAAGGCCCACGGAAGTTCTCCCACCTGGGAGGACCAAAGGTCCTGGGCAAGGAGGGGGCTGAGAGAGGACAAGTCTGGAGGTGCATCCCCAGGCTGCGGGGTTATGAGAACCGCCCCCCACTAGTGCCAGGCCCAAGGCCTGCAGTGTCCCTGACCAGGGCCTCGGGCCAGGATCTCCCCAAAACCAAGGAGGGAGGCTGAGAACTCTGCCCACTTCCTGTCCGGCACCCCAGGGGCCTCCTAAGCAACCACACGCAGGAACAGCAGAAAGGAGGTGCGAGACCCTGAGGTTGGAAATGGTAAACCAGCCCAGCCCCAAACTACTCATTACAACAACGGCCGTCTCCCCCAGACCCCGGTCTGAGAGAAGCCCAACTCCTGTAGTGCTGACGAGTGACAAGGACCTCTTCATCCCTCAGTGGGGTGCTGGGACTGGAACAGACAGGGGTGGAGGGGTGTGTGTGTGTGTGTGTGTGTGTGTGTGAAGGGCTTGAGGTGGAGAGACAGAGACAGGCACTGCACACTAACTCTGGAGCCAGCCTGTGGTCCCTGTGCTAACGGTACCTTCTTCAGACCCACCTGGGCCAGGTACCCTCCAGAACTGCCCCGAACCGGCTAAGAAGTGGGAAAACAGGCACCAGCAGAGCGTGGACAGACCTCCTAGAGCGCCGTAGCCTGGGAAACCAGGTCTGGGAGAGGCAGGCGGGGCTGGGAGTCACCCGGGCACAGCATGTTCTAGGGACCCCGGGTCAGACTAGGAAGGGACCCGGACTCTGGCGCTGGATGTAGGTGCTTCATTCAGACCGGAATGCGGGAAAGAAATGGGGGAGGGAGAAGAGGCATCCCCTCTCTTCTCAGTATTTTTCCAGAAAAAAGGAGGATGAGGGGGTTCTTCCTCTCAGGAGGAAGAAGGGGTGCCTGAGGGCAGGTTTGGGGGAGGTGGCTGCTGAAATAGAGGAGCTCCCCGAGTCCAGCAGCTCAGCAATGCGGGGAGCAAGCTAGGGCGGGGGATCTGTCACCCGCTTTCTCTGGGGTCAGCTTGGGGGGCTGCGGAGGGCGGGGGGGCAGCAGGGGAAAGACACATGGAGGTGGGAGGAAGGTCCAGGCCGGGAAACCAGGGGGATCGGAACAAGAAGGGGTTCGAGCAGGAAATAAAATCCTGGAAAGAGGAAGAGGAGGAGAAGCTTCCAAACAGGCGCCGGAGTCCCGACCGCTGGGCCTGGCCTCGGAGGAGGAGCCGCGGTGCCCGGGGCGCCGGCCTGGCCGGATCGGGGTCGGGCCAGCGGCCCTACCTGGTACACGGAGGCCTTGGGCAGGTCCAGGCAGACGGTGCAGCACAGAACCGAGTAGAGCCGCTCCTCCAGCTTCCCGCTGCCCGCCGCCGCCTCGGCCGCCTCGGCCGTCCGCAGCCGCTTCTTGGGCGGCGCGTCGGGGTCGCCCGCCGCCTCCTGCAGCTGCCGGGCGCCGGCCAGGCCCGCCTCGTCCGGGAGCCCGGGCCCCGCCGCCTCGCCCAGCGCGGCAGCGGCCGCCTGCCCTGCGGCCGCCCCGGGCCCGGCCGCGACCGGCACGGCGCCGGCGGACCCCGCAGCCGGACCGCCTCCGCCGGCCTCCTCGGCGCCGGACATCGCTGCCGGCCGGCCCGGCGGGCGGGTGAGGGCGCGCTCCCGAGGCTGGAGGTTAGGGCGCCGCGCGCCGCCGCCGCCCTGCCGCCGCCGCGACCCTGCAGCCCCGCTCCCTGCGCCGCCGCCTCAGTGGATCCGGCCCGCGCGTCGCCCCGCAGCTGCCGCGGCCACCGACCCCGGAGCGGCCGCCATCTTTGTTTTTGCTCCGCGCTCCTTCCCCCACCGCCGCCACCGCCCCCTGGGTCTCTCGGTCATGTGACATGCGCGGACCAATGGACGCTCGGCGTGGGGTTAGCCGGTGCGGCGGGCAGAGCCAATGAGCGCGCGAGGGCCGGCCCCTGCAGAGTGGGCGGGCCGAGGGCGGCCCGCGGAGGGCGCACCTGGGGCCGCCGGGAACCGGCCGCGCTCCGGGTGGCTCCAAGGCGCGGCCCAGGCGCCGCTGGTCACCCGGGATCCTCACGTTGGGGTGTGCCTGCGCCTTTGTCCCCCAATACACGAGCTTACGTGGCCTCGATCTTGCTCACTGAATGGATACATCCCACGCCCCCCCTCGCCCTCCTGTGCGGGACCAAAAGTGCGTCCACAGGAGCCAGTGCGGGGACTGCCAGAAGGAGCACCCCAGACCCGAACCTGACTCCCTGCTCTGCCCAATCTGGTTTCCTAACCCTGGGGGAGGGAGGGAGCTGCAGAGGGTCCGCAGAGGAAAGCGAGGGCTTGCCTCGCACAGGCTGGAGGACAAACAGGGAGAGGTCCAGGCAGCCCTGGGAGGGAATGTGCGTCACCCGGGCCAGCAGCCCACATGGTCACTGCCCAGAGGCCCACCTGCCAGGCTGTGCAAGTGTTCAGAACTCCACCATGCCCCCGGAGAGCAGGCTCCCAGAATTATGTCTTCTCCATCCAGGTGCCAGCAGGAGCCCAGACTGGGCGAGGCCCTACGCTGCTTCCAGTGCATCCCCTTCCTTTGCTCCTGGAATCCGGTTGCTGACATGGGAGCTTTAAAAGTCAAACCCTCTCAAGAATGGGCAGATTCCGTATTCCTGTAGAATCCCTAAGGTTTATTGGAGACCAAAGCCTCTCTCTGGATCCACAACCATAGCCTCTCAGAATCAGAGCCCCACATGTGCTTGGACGCCATCCCCTTTATTCTGGTCTAGGCGGGTCCTCACACTCCACCTGAGGACCAGTGCCCAGATTCTGCCCCCGAGAGGTCACCCTGCAGCAAGCCACTTTGGGAGGAAGGAGGATCTGTCTCTAGGGAAGGAGGCCCCCGGAGGCGCGGTGGTAACCAGGGCAGAAGCCCCGCCCAGCCCAGCAGCCTCCAATCATCACTCCCACTGCAGGCGCTGAGTGTGCAAGGCCCGGTGGTAGGCCCAACTGCCCGCGGCCAGGACCCAGCGGCAGACGTCCTCCTTCGGCAGCAGCAGCAGCCTGTCCTCCTCCAGCCGGCCCAGCAGGCCTGCAGCACCCAGCATCAAGCCCCCCCACATGCCGTAAGTGTTGGTTGTGAACACGGCTACAATGAGAATAGTAACCGCTACCACCAGCACCACCGCCTGACCGGCCACTGAACGGCCCTCCACTCCCAGGTGGTCGCCAGCCACGGCCAGCACCATGCCCCCTCCCAGGAGCAGGTTTGCAGAGGAGCGGTCCCCATTCACCCAGTGGAAGTCGAAGGCCAGAAGGGGCAGGCCGATGACAGTGGCCACCCAGGCTCCAGCAAGACCATCTTCATCCGAGCCCAGCCCTGGAACCAGCATGGTGGCGGCAGCCACGGCCTGGAGCAGGAAGCCAGCAGCAGCCCCTCGGCTGGCCTGTCAACAGAGGGAGGCGAGATGTGGGGAAAAGAGGCCAGCACTTTCCTTTCGGGGGTCTCACGAAAGCTGGACTCCAAACACCTCTCACCGCTCTCTCCCTGAGCCCAGGAACTGGCCAAGTCCTTGGGGCTCGGGAAAGGGCGACTCCCTCCCCAGCCCCTGGGTACTCACCTGGGCAGTGCTCAGGGCTGCGTGCAGAGACACCACTCCCAGCGCCAGGTGGGACAAGGCCATGCTCCACTCACCCCACAGCGTGGGTGCCATGGCGCCTCGGGCGGCGGGGAATGGAGGAGACACTTGGGAAAGTTAGGAAGGAACGCAGAGGCCGGCGCCCCGGAGCCCTAAGGGCCGCTCTCGAGGACTCCCAGTTTCCAGGGCCCCATTTCTAAATGTTGGGAGAAGCTCACCCGAACGTTCCTGCAACTCCGAGGCCACTGGACACCACCGGGGAAGAAAACCTATTTTGCCGGAAAAAGAAAACGGGGTTGGGGGTGGGGGCCTAGATTGGGCGGGTGTGCGCCCTGGAACCCGAATGGGGGCCTCAGGCCTGGGGGACAACCGCTCGGGACGAGCGCAGGCCCACGGCCTGGACTCTGCGCTCGAGGAGGCGGCGTCTCCGGAACCCAACCCGGGCGGAGCGACAGCCCCGGCCCTCGGAGCCGGCCCAGGCCCAGCGGCGGAGCCCCAGCGCGGCGGCACACGGGAGGCCGGAACCTGCGCACGGCGCCGCCGTTCCTGTGCGGCCCGACACGAACCAACGAGAGGAGCGGAGGCTAGAGCGGCGGGGACCAGGCCAGGGCCGAGGAGACAGTCTAGGAGCGCAAACGGGTCGGCGGAGGGAGAGTCGGAGGAAGGGGCCGTAAGGGGCGTGGCAGAGGGGCGGGGCTTCGATGGGCGGGACTATAAGGGGAAAGGCCGGGAGGAGCGGGGCTGTGAGGGGGTGGGGCTGAAAATAATGGGTGGAGCTGTGAGAGGGGGCGGGGCTTAGAATGATAGGTGAAAATAATGGGTGGAGCTGTGAGAGAGTGGCGGGGCTTAAAGTGGTCTGTGTGAGAGGCGGAGCTGAAATAAGTGGGTGGGGCTGTGAGAGGGGCGGGGTTTAAAGTGGAGCTGTGAGAGTGGGCGGGGCTGAAATGGTGGGTGGTCTGTTAGAGGGGGCGGGGCGGAATCGATGGGTTCGGCTTGAGGGGGCGGGGCTTGAAGTGGGCTGTGGGAGGGGCGGGGCTGAATTGATGGGCGGGGCTGTGAGGCGGTGCAGGATTGTGAGAAGGGGCTGGACGAGGCAGTGAGAGGAGGGGCGGGGCGGTTGTCCGGGGAGGTTTCTAGGGCCGGGTGTAGGCGATCTGATGGACCGGGCTGGAAGGAGGGGCGGCGCTGCAGGGGAGGAGAGGGAGGATGCCGGGGGGCTCAGGCTCTACGGGGCAAAAGCCGTGGGGACCCCCGCAGAGGGCTGGAGGGGTTCCGAGAAAGGGAGATGCGGGGCTGTGGGCAACCTCAGCCTGCGGGGTCCTGGGAGTCGGGGCTAGGGAGTCGGGGCAGGGGTCCGGCGTGGGCCCGGGGACACCCGTCTCCGGCATCTCTTTCCTCGGGCGCGAGCTCTGCGCCCGCGGGAGCCGGGCCGCGGGGGCGGCCGCCCGGAGCATGCGCACCGGCCGCGCTGCGGGCGGGAGCGGAGCCCGGGAGCGGGGACGCGGGGCGGCGCGAAGCCGGGCCCTCCGCCGCCCCGCGCTCCCATGTACGCCTTCTACTCGCTGCTCATCTACATCTTCTACAGCCTTTTCCGCAGGGACGGAGGGGCCGCGGCGTCCGCCGGCTCCGGGGACCCCGCCCAGGTGAGCGGGGGCGGACGCGGCACGACCCGCAACCCCCCTCCTGAGAGCGGGCTGCGCAGGCCCGGGCAGCGCTGGCCACGGGCTCTGACCCGGGGGAGGAGGGCCGTGCAGAGGCCCCTGTCTGCTCAGGTGGCCAGCGGAGACCCTGTGACCCACTATCCGGCCCCTCCTCAGGCGCCTCCCCTGCCCCCTCCCTAGAATGCCCGCGGCAAGCCCGGGGATCGCCGCCGCCCCGACCAGCGCCCTGCAGATCTGTGGACCGAGCTGACAGGCCTGGTCGGTAGGTGCTGTTAGTGCGTCCGGGACGATGAGGAAACCCCGCCGTCCGAGGGGGGAGAGGTGTCGGTGGCCTCATTGGGAGGGAGACCCGACAGGTGCCCCCCCCTTCCCACTGCCTGGCCTTGCAGGCTGCTCGGAGTCGGAAGATGGACCTGGAGAGGGACCCGAGGGCCGCACCGCGGAGGTCTCCCTGGAAGAGGCTCTCGTGCGTCTTGCCGAGTTCCTTTCGGGCCAGCTGGGGGCGGAAGAGAGCTGCGGGTGTCCTGCTGATCTGAGCAAGGTGAGCCGGCCGAGAGGGGAGCTGGCCAAATCCTTCCTCCCAGTCCTGGCCTCCACACCCCTGGGCCCCTTAGTCTCTTGCACTCTGAGCCTCATCTCCTTCGCAGCCCGGGGACGTCCCCCCACTGCTGACGGTGATTGGCCAGCTCTTGGCTCTCCTGGCATGGATTCGGAGCCCCAGGGGGAGGCAGGCCCTGCCCCAGGAAACTCAGCCAGCCTCCGGGGTGCAGCCCCCCGCGACTGCCGGTGCGTAAGAAATAGTGATTTGAAAAGGGAGTGTGTGGAGGGAGTGAAGACTTCCAGGACCTCAGCAGCCTGCAGTGCGGGGTCCCAAGCCCTGCTCCCGAGGTACCCCCCCCTTCATGCCAGAAATCTCAATCAGTCCTAACTGGGTACACCCCACCTCAGGACCCACATCCCAAGAAAACCGTTCCCTTTCGCCGGGGGCTGAGGCCCAGGGGGGCAGCCCCCCCAGTTGGTGGAGGACCAGAGGGCTTGGCAGCAGCTGGAGCAGCTTGTCCTTGGACAGGTGAGGAGCCCAGGAAGCAGTGGGCGGGGGGGGGGGGGGGAGGGGGGGGCCTGGAGGGAGATGCTCCACCCAGTCCCCTTCCCCCTTCCTTCCCAGCTGGAGGAGCTGAAGCAGCAGCTGGATCTGCAGGAGGGACTGGGCCAGCTTCACTTGGGAGTGGTGAGGCTGCTAGTAGGGCTCAGGTCGGGGCGGGGAGAGGGGCCAGGGCTTTCAGGTGAGTGCAGAGGTCTTCCTCTCCTCTAGGGGGCAACAGACTCCGAGAAAAGGGTTCAGCATCTGACCCTGGAGAACGAGGCCTTAAAGCAGAGCCTGATCCTCACTCAGGACCTCCTGAGGCACTGGGGCGCCGGCCCCCCTGCCAGGGCTCCGCAGGTATTCTGCTCCATCCCTGCAGCCTGGGGCGTTTGCACACCTGGTCTCCAGCAGCATTGCTCTCAGGACCTGGTGCTCCGGGGAACAGCTGCAGGGGGTGCTCTTTGACCTTCCAGGACCAGGATGTGAACAGGCCCAGGGCACCCCCATGGAGACTGATGCCCATGGGAGATCCCCCTCCTCCAAACACACACACCCAGATACGTTCACACACACACAGAGACACACACTTACATAGACACACACACACACTCACCATGGGTCCTCTGAGTGACTGACCCCAGGCGAGCAAGGGACTTGGGGTAAAGCCCTGCATGGATTCCTGATGGCTCTGTCTGCCCCTCTTGGCCTGTGTGTGCAATGGGGCTGCCAGCATGCCCCTCCGGAGCGAGTGTCCTCCTGGCTCCTTGCCCCCACTCCCGCAGGAGGAGGCAGAGGCGCTGGTGGAGCTCCAGGGCCAGCTGCAGGAGGCCCAGGAGGCCACAGACGCCCTCCGAGTCCAGGTGAGCACCGGGCCGGGGCTGGGGAGAGGGAGGCGTGGGGAGGGGCATGTCTGAGGCAAGGCCTGGTAAGTGCCTCCTCCCTCAGTGACGGGTGGGGTGGGGCAGCTGGGGGTGCAGGAGGCGCAGCTGCAGGGCCTCCAGGGGGCCCTCCGGCAGCTCCAGCAGGAAACAGAGCAGAGCTGCAGAAGGGAGCTGCAGCAGGTGCACGGGCAGCTGGCAGGTGAGACTGGGGCTGGGGGCTCCCGGGAAGGCCTCGGGTTGGGGCTTTCCCTCACCACTTCCTTCTCCCACCAGGACTCCGGGCACGCATGGCCAGCCTGCGCCAGGGCTGCGGGGACCTCCGCGGTCTGGTCAGCACCTTCACTCAGAGCTGCCAGGGCTCCCTGAGCGAGGCCCGGGGCCAGGTCAGCACCACCCGCTCTCCAGTCATGTCCTCCCCTCCGGGGACCCCCCATTCCTCCCTCCCAGACCCAGGGTGCTGTCTGCTCTCATGGAGGTTGTGGGGTCTGGAGCCAGGACAGCTCCTGTGACCCAGGTGTTAGCTCACTTCTGGGTCTCATGCGTGTCCTGTGCGAACCGGGGTGGCGGGGGACCCCTCACAGGATTGTCAGGAAGCCCCGAGGACACAGATGGCTCCTTGCCCACGGTCCTGATTGGTGGGCTCCATCCAGGCCCGCTGAGTGATACCCCCAGGGACCCCAGCCACTGGATGTTGTGGATTCCCACAGCTGGTGGCCGTAGAGTGGCTCCCTATTGCCCTCAGCACCCTCCCCTCGCCTCGGCTGTCCCTCCCTGCCTTGCTCACATCCCTGTTCCCCCAGGTATCCTGGGCCCTGAGGACACTGTCAGACAGTGGGGCCGGGGCTCAGCTCCCCGAAGGGCAGCAGGAGCCCCCAGCTGGATGCCCAGGGCGGCTACTGGAGCTCAAGGGTATGGCCACTGGGGAGCACGGGGTGGGGTGGGCAGGCCAGAGGAGCTGGGAGGCAGCCCATGGCCATGATCTGACCCCAGGAAATATCCGTGTGCTGTGTCGGCTGAGGCCAGGGACACCCTCCAGCCTGGTGAGCTCGGAGCCCGGCCCGGGCGGCACTGTCACCACCTGCTACCGAGGGCACCAGCGTCGCTTCCGTCTGGACTGGGTCTTCCCTCCGGAGGCCAGCCAGGAGGAGGTGATGCTCTGCCCTCACACCTGTGCCGAGCTCCCGCAGGTCCCCAGAGGCCCTGGTGCCCCTGCCCTGCCCCGCGCCCTCCCAGGAGCTAAAGTGCCTAGATCCCAGCAGGGAAGGGGGAGGGAGGCTGGGAGGCCAGACAGGAAGCCGAGCTGGGCACATACGTTCCTTCCAGGGTTTCCCCTCTGCATCCCCTCACCAAGCTGTGCAGGCCCAGGGGAAACAGATCTAGGTCAGACAGGAAGGCTAACATTTAAAAAAATAATAATGTTTTTACCAGGAAACTAAAGAAAATGAACCTGTCTGAGGTCACTGCTCACGCACAGCTGGCTGGGGAGTGTAGCTGGGGTGCTGCTGTGACCACTCCCCACCCCCGCCCCTGGCTCCCCAGGCTGCCTGCTCTATGGCCAGGCCCCGGGGTGTGCCTGCTGTGAGAACAGGAGCCTTCCTCGCTTTGTGGCCAAGGGCACAGACAGGGCGCTGGCAAGCGAGCCTCCAGCCTCTGGGCCGGGTTACCCAGTGCAGACCCCGCCTCCCCGACCCCTCCCCTTCCTGCCTGACACACTAGCCTTACTAGGTCCCACCCTGCACTGCAGTCCTGCCCTGGGGTGGGGAGGGAGCTTTTCCCGACAGGGCCCTCCGAGTCAGAGTGTCTGGGTGAGGCTGAGAGGCCTCTCGGTGCCACGCCTGTGAAAGTGCCCATCAATCCGGTGCTTCCTGCCAGACCTGGAGCTTAGACACCCACTCCCGATGCTGGACTCTGCTCTCCTGGCCGGCAGCAGCACGGTCAGCAGAAATGACAGCGCACCCACTCACCAGCCTTGTGCTCGGATGGATGCTGGCTGTGCCATGGCTTACAGGCAGCTGTTGATGTCTAGCTGCCAACAGGACACACATCACAGCCCCATCTCCCCCCAGCCCTTTCCACGCCATCCCAGGGCCAAGTCCCCACCCCCCACCTCCCAGCCTACCTGAGCCCACCCTTCCTGTGGAGAGCACCCCTGTAGCCTCCGGGCACACATTCCCCCTTGCCCCTCACAACAGCAGTCTCCTGCCAGGGGGCATTGCAATCCTGCCCTTCGGTTTGACCCTGGCCGTGACTGAACACCCTGGCCCTCCCACATGGTCACCATGATGCCGATACTCTGCACACCTGTTCTCTCCTGTCACACCCCTCCCTTTGGGGGGCAAATTCCCGTCCAGAGGGCCCCCTCTGCCTGGCAGGAGACCCGCTTCCGGCAGACTTGCCCCAGAACCGTCCTACCAGGGCCCTCGTGCCTTATCCCCACCTGGCCCAGGCCCAGGGCTCAGGACCCTCCCCACCCCTAGGTCTTCCGGGAGCTGGAGCCCACGGTGCTGTCCTGCCTCCGAGGCTACAGCGTGTGCATTTTCACCTACGGCCAGACGGGGACGGGGAAGACCTACAGCATGGAGGTGGGGAGGGGCTGTGTGCTCGGGGCGGCTCCTGGGGCCAGGGACTAGGATGTGAGCCCCATGCGGCACCCACCCCTCTCCAGGGCCCACCTGAGGACCCCGGCATAGCTCCTAGGGCGCTGCAGTCCCTGTTCCGGGAGATGAGGGCCGGAGGGCACTCCCGAGTGACCCTGAGCATGGTGGAGATCTACAACGAGGCTGTCAGGTCAGGGGACACCCTGGCTGCCTCCTAGTCCCCCCCCCTCCCCCTCTGCCAAGAACCCTGAAAACCAAGGCCTGGCCCTTCCCACCAGGGACCTCCTAGCCCCCGGGCCCCCGGAGCGCTTGGTGGTGAGGCAGGGCCCGGCAGGCCAGGGAGGGATCCAGGTGGCCGGCCTCACATACTGGGATGTGCCCAACCTGGAGACTCTGCACCAGGTAAGGCTGCCGGGGGAGGGGGGCACCCAGCTGCGCTCGCACCCGGGCTGCTGGAGGCTGCAGCGGGCCCCGCCCTGTCGCTGCGCCTTCCAGATGCTGAGCCTGGGGAGGAGCAACCGGGCCACGGCCGCCACCGCCATGAACCAGCGCAGCTCTCGCTCCCACGCGCTGGTCACGCTGACCCTGCAGGCGGCGCCGTCCCCGCGCGGCGCAGGCACCACGGGTACCGCCACCCCGCCCCGCGGCGGAGGGTCCCGGGCTGGCCGGGCAGGTACGCGCTGGGGGGACCTTGCGGGGAGTCCCTCCACGCGGCTCGCTCCCCCGCAGGCACGCTGCACCTGGTGGACCTGGCGGGGTCCGAGCGCGCCCGGAAGGCGGGGGCCGTGTGCAGCGCGAGGGGCGGCGCTCAGGACGCCCAGCGCCTCCGGGAGGCCCGGACCATCAACCGCTCGCTGCTGGCGCTGGGCGGCGTGATGACGGCGCTGCGGGCGCGCCGGCCGCACGTGCCCTTCCGCGACTCGCAGCTCACGCGCCTGCTGCAGCCGGCGCTGGGCCCGGGCGCCACGGCGGTGCTGCTGCTGCAGGTGGGCGCCGGGGCGGGCGGGGGTGGAGGGTGTGTGTGTGTGCCCGCCAGGCCCCGCCCGCCCACCGCGCCGCTCCCCGCAGATCTCCACGCGCCCCGAGGACCTCGGCGAAACCGTGTGCTCGCTCCAGTTCGCCGAGCGCGTGGGCCGCGTGGAGCTGGGGCCGGCGCGGCGCCGCAGGGCCCGGCGCTCGGGGACGCCCTCCTCCGTCAGCACGGACACGCCGCTCACCGGGACCCTCTGCACCCCCACGCCGCCCCCGGGGAGCCCGGCCAGCCCCGGCCCCGACGGCGCGGCTCCCGCGTCCCCCGAGGACCTGCTCGCGTAGCCAGGCCCCGGAGCCTGGGGGTGCGCCCTCTGCCGGCGGAAGCGGCGAACCCCCTGCGCTCCGGCCACCTTTGACCTCTGGGAGCTCGCCGGTTCCCAAACTCCCAGAGCCGTCTCCCCCCCTCCCGGCGAGGAGGGTTCCGCCCGCAGCACAGATCGCCCGCCCCTCCGCCCGGCCCGGCTCCCTCCTTATCGCCATTTGCTGCTCTCTATCGCCCGACGCAGCGGGGGACCCAGCGCAGCCCGGCCTGGCCCGCTGGCTTCTGAGTCACCGCGATCCCGGCCCCGGCCCCAAACACCAGTCTTGGCATTAAAATGTGGTCCATTCCTTTACTGTTCTCCCCCCACGCCGCCACCCACACACACTGGGTCGGGTCCCTGTGCCCCTATGCCTTTCCCCAGAAAGGTGCTTCCTTCTGCCCAGACAGCTGAGGAAGGAAAGAGCTTCAGGCTGAGCTGCCATACAAGTTCTCCCTCCCCCAACCCCGCAGCCAGGAGAGGGGGTGGCAGATGGTGATGGATGGATGGATGGACGGACAGAAGAGGCAGAGAAGGTGGGGCTAGGAAGGGGACAGGAAAGGCCACTCCTCCCAGCCTGGCCTGGGGGGGGGGGTAACGGGGGCCGGGCTGACACACCCTTTGTGGGGTGGCCAATAAACATGGTAGACTCTCAGTGGCCACACTTCTGAGTCCTGGCCTTTGGTCCCCTCCACATGGGACACGGGGGCGGGGTGGTGGTGGTGGTGGTGGTGGTGGTGGTGGTGGTGGTGATGGTGGTGGTTAGGGAAGGGAGGAGAAGCAGCCCCGCCCTGGAGCTCACAGGCTGCACCAGGAGAGCAGCCAGCCGGGCGTGGGGGCAGCCAGCTCTCCGGGGTGGCTGACCCACACATCATAGATGCTCTTGTTGGGTGGCACCCCCTGGAACAGGGCGTCTAGATCCCAGAGCAGCCCCGGGGGGCCGTGGGTTTCGGGGGCCACCCCCCAGTAGGCTGGGCCGGATGGGGGCGGGCACTGGGGGCAGGAGGCGGGTGGGAGCGGTGCCAAGGGCACCACCACGTTGGGGGTGTATATGGGCAGGTAGGAGGTGGGGAGCTGCCCCCAAAGCGAAGCCCCGTGAGCCCCGGGGTCGGAGGTGCCCTGCAGGAAGTGGAGAGGCCAGGCTCTGGGCTCGGGGCGGAGGGGCGGCGGCCCGCAGGCTCTCCCCTGGGAAGGCTCCGCCTCTGGCCCCAGGCCCCCCGGGAGCCGGCCGAGGAGCCACCGCGGCCGCTCAGAGGGCTCCCCCTCCTCCTCCTGCCTTGGGGGCGCGCCCTCCCCGGGGTCCCCCAGCAGGGACTTGATGCTGAAGCCCTCGCTGGGCGTGCGCGGGGGGCTGGGGGGCCGCGGCGGCCTGGGCGGCCGGTAGGGCCGGCCGTGCAGCACGTAGGGGCCCAGGTCCTTGGCGAAGGCGCCCCGCGCGCCCCTGCCCTGCCAGCGCCGGCACAGCGCCGTGTTCTGCAGCCGCAGCGCCTCGGCGGGGATCAGGCTCACGTCCACCGCCCAGAAGTTGCCCTTGGCCTTGGGCTTCGCAGGGTCCTTGGGCACCTGGTGTGGGTGGGGGGTAAGGGGGGTTGCAAGCTTGGTGGGGCCGCCCGACCCGGGGCGTTCAGGATGTCCCTCCTCCCCCCGCCCCCGGCCCCGGCTCGGACCCCGGCCCGGCCGCACCTTGCGGAAGCAGCGGTTGGAGGAGAGGTTGTGGCGGATGGAGTCCTTCCAGCCCTCGTAGTCGTCCCTGAAGAAGGGGAACACGGCCTGCACCTGGCGGATGATCTGAGACCGCGGGACGGGCGCCGTGAGCCGGGGCGCGGGGGGCAAGTCCCCCTTCCCCCCAGCCAGGCCGAGGGCGCCCGCACCGCCCCCAACACCTGCACCCGAGGGGGGAGAGGGCACCTCCCCAGTGAGGGGTGGGGAGCTGAGCACCTCGGCTCTCCCCTCCGGTGCCCAGATCGGCACTGGCCCCAGGGGCACAGCTGGGAGGGCCGGAGGTGCAGGCCGCAGCCTGAGCCTGGGAGTGGGTGGGGGGTCGGGTCTGGGGAAAGGTCCGGAAGGGGAGCGGGAGCGAGAGCGGGGGGGCCCCCTCACCTGGGCCAGCTTCAGCCTGCGGGAAGGTGCGGCCTGGATCACGAGGGCGATCATAGCCAGGTAGGTGTAGGGAGGCTTGTCATGCCGCAGGTACCGCTTCTTCCTCCTCTGGGCGGGCTGGGAGGGCGACCCTGCCCCCGCCAGCCCCAGGCCTGGGCTGCTGCCGGGCCCCATAGAGGGGAGGCCAGCAGCGTGGGCCAGGGTCCGGGAGGGCTGAGGGCGCCTGGCAGTGGGGCAGGATGGTGGGGCAGGGCTGGGGCCTGGGGCTAGGTGGGGGCAGGCGGGCCGGGCCCTTTATCATTCGGATGGAAGGGGGAGGGGAGAGGAGGCAAAGGGAGGTGGAATGGGGCGGTGGGGGAGGGGACCGGGCGAGGGCTGCCACAATTAGCAGGTTTCGGTTAATCTGGGAGGGAGGGGCGGGAGATTCCTGTGGGGGTTGCAGGAGGCCACCCAGGCCTTGCTTCTCACCCCTGGGCTGCCTTTGGCACCCCTGTAAGCTGGGAGGAAAAGCCCGGAAGGGGCCTGGGACTGGTGGTTATTGTTTTATCCATCTGTCCGGGCTGGGGTGGAGGCTCCCATTTAACAGACAGGAGGGCGATTTGCCCAGCCAGGCTGCCCAGAGGAGTTCAAGGCCAAGCAGCTGGAAGGACCCACGTGGTGGACTGGAGGGCTTCCCGGAGGAAACCTGGAGTCGGGGCGGGAGGCAGCCGTTGGCTCAGAGGACTCCCCAGGGGCTGTGGCAGGGCCTCCGCGGCTCTCAGGCCTCAGAGACCGGTGCCTGTCCACAGCGGGTCCTGGGAGCCGAGGCCTCGTTCACTTTGCCCCTCACTGGCCCTGGCAAGCTGGACCGGCTGGCCATGAGGACTGGTGGGAGCCTCAGCTTTCCTCTCCTGCTCTGGGCCCAGGTGCTCTGGGGTTAGTTACCCCTGGGGAGGGTGCCTCTCATTCCGTGGGGGCACTTGGGCAGTAGCCTGGGCTGGGGTGCACGGGAGGGACAAGTCTCCTAGCTAGAGGGGTTTTACCGGCCACTTTCAGGGAGCCCCCTGGGTCACAGTCCCGCCCCGGGAGTCTTCGAGGAGCACCTGGCGTCACCCGGCGTGGGGTGCTGGAGGCTTGTGTGTGTGGGTGCACGGGGAGGACTTGGAGGCAGCCACAGCACCCTGGCGCCTGGCCTAGGACAGGGGTGGGGATGTGCAGTGTCGTTTGGTCTGGCCCCATCAGGGCAACTGCAGGCGGGACTCGAAATTCAATAAATTGAATTTTTTTTCAGAGCCACGTAATTATTAAGTTGATAATTTTGTATGGCTTGCAAATGATGTTATAAATATCCAAAGGCCCTTACAGAAAAAAGGTTTCCCACCCCTGGCCTCCAACAGTTTTCAGTTTTTTTCATCTCATGGTACACAAACTAATCACTAAAAGTCTGCAGTGTCACACCAACTTTTTTTTTTTTTTTGCTCATCTGACAAAAAAACAACAAACCAAATTGGCCCGGCTGGTGTGCCTCAGTGGTTAAGCTTCAACCCAGGAGCCAAGAGATCACCCATTTGATTCCTGGTCAGGGCACATGCCTGGGTTGCAGGCTTGATCTGTGGAGAAGGCAGCCAATCGATGTTTCTATCCCTCTCCCTTCATCTCCCTCTAAAATCAATAAAAACATACATTTTAAAAATCGGTATAATTTGATTCATTTACACCAGATGGCTATTGCTGTGTTGGCTGTTGTCATATTTTCATTTGATGATCTAAAGCAGTGTTTCCCAAACTTTTGACATATGTGCTCCCCTTCTATAATTTTCATAACGCTGAGTACCCCTTGAGAACGTAGAATTAGGCGCAGCTAAGCACGGTGCAGTGCCTATCCCCACCAAACTCCGGTGCAACGTGTACCCCCACCAAACTCTTCCCGCACCCCTGGGGGTACGTGTACCACACTTTGGGAAACTGATCTAAAGGAAAAGAGGTCAGTGTCCCTCTCTAGTCAGGTATTGCATATTTTATTTTTTTTGTGTTTTATTTTTTTCTTTATTAAGGTATTACCTATGTATCCTTATCCCTCCCCCCCCACTTCCGCCTGGTATCCCCTCACCCCCCTGGTGTCTGTGTCCATTGGTTAGGCTTATATGCATGCATACAAGTCCTTTGGTTGATCTCTCCCCCTTGCCCCCCATCCTCCCCTACCTTCCCTCGGTATTGCATATTTAAAAGCCCTCTCGGGCACACCGGGGTTCCTCTGGGGTCTAGGAGGGAAATGTGCTTGGGCTGGAGGGGCTGGCCTAGGGGTGGAGGGGGCTGGCCTCTGGGGAGGGCTGGCCTGGGGGGAGGGGCTGGCTTGGGGGGAGGAGGGACTCTCTAATCTAAGGAGAGAGGTCTGGAAGCTCAGGCTGGGGAGCCCCCAGCGCAGGCCCGGCCCCTGTGAGGCGTTAGCAGGGACAGGACGGAGCCACAGGCGTGGTCCTGGCAAAAAGCCGCTGGCAGCTGCCCACACCCCCCAGTCCTAACCCCAGACCTTCTGTCCCTCGCCGTGGCCTCCTGGCTACCTGGCCCGGGCGTCATCAAGGCCTGAAAACCCAGACGCCCCCACCCCACCCCGGCACGGCGGTCCAGGTCTCACCGGCCGCGGGGGCCGGTGCTGGGGCCCAGGCCCGAGCCAGGGAGGCCATGGAGCTCAGGGAGGCCATGGAGCTGGCGAGGCCGGGCTGCGGCGCACGTGGAGCCGCGTTCCCACGGCCGCCCCTCCCCGCGGACTCGGCCCGGCTTCCCCTCCGGCGTCTGTGTCTCCAGGCGGCTACCCGGATGGCTCCGGCCCGCGGGCCCCGGTCTCCGCTCTCCTCCCCGGGCCTCCCCGGCCTCCCGGAGGAGCCACCTCCCGATCCAGCCCAGCCCCCTGACCACGGCCCGCGGCCTCCGGGCTCCGCGCCCCCGCCGCGGCCCGCGTTCCGGAGGCCCTCCGCTGTGGGCCGAGCGCCGGCCCGTCCGGTGAAGCGCAGCCTCCGGGGCCGCCCCGCCGCGGAGCTGCTCCCGCCGCTCAGGGCGGACCGCCCCCGCGCCCTCCGCGCCGGCTTCCGGCCCTGGGCCGCGCGGCCGGAAGTGTAGCGTTGCCATGGCGAGGGCCCGGCGCGGGGCCCGCCCCTGCGGCGCCTGGTGGAGCGCGGGGCTGCCTGACCGACCGGGGGACCGGATCCGAACGATCGCGCGGCGGAAGGTGAGGCTCGGACTTCCGGGGCCTCGGCGGGAGGAGGCCGGGCCCCTGGGAGACAGCAGGCCGGCGTGGGGGAGACGGGAGGCCGGGCCCCCAGGAAGGAGGAGGCCTGGCCAGCCTTGGGGAATGGGCAGGCCGGTCCCAGGGGGAGACTGGAGGCCAGCCTCGGGGAGATCGGAGGCCGGCCTAGGGATGATGGGAGGCCGGGGGCCCGGGAGAGAGGGGGCCGGCCTGGGGGAGACGGGATGCGGGCCCCAGGAGAGAGGAGGACGGGTCCTGGGGGAGACAGTGGGGCGGGGGCCTGGAGGGAGGAGGCCTGAGGGGAGGCTGCGCTGAGCTGGGAGGAAGAGGCAGATAAGATCGGTCGGGAGGGAGAGGAGGAGGCCCAGATGGCCGCCTCCGGGAATCCCAGGTCTGGGCCGCACACAGGCCAGGGCAGAGGTCTCTCCAGGCCAGGCCCCTGCGTGCTGGCGGGTGAGGCCCAGGGTGGGTGCTAAGGGCCAGGAGCAGCTGGAGGAGAGAGGCCCTGAAGGCCACCGGAGTGGCTTTGACGTGAGGGGTGGTTTTCATTCCTGCAGCCTGTGGTCACACTGGGAGCACCTCCGTCTGGGCCGGCCCTGCGGCCGCCGGGCAGTGACTCACCGGCTGGTGTGGGCTTTGGCCTCGGGCCAGGGCGCCCACTGGGGCCTCTCCGGGGCGAGTTCCTTACACCCTCACACGTCCGGGGACTGAAGTGACCTCGCTTAGAGTGTGGGGAACCCGGGCTCCGCCTCAGAGATCGGGGTCACGTTGGACTTCCCCCGGGCCCCATGCTGTGCAGGGGGGACCCAGGCGGCTACCACCGATGGCCCCCGGGAGTATTGGGGCGGTGGGGACCCCTCGCGTCCTGGAGCAGAGGCTGTGGTGACTGGGATTAATTTCCGGAGCTGCGGCCAAAACTGGTGTGGCTCAGTGGATAGAGCATCAGTCTGGACTGAAGGGTCCCAGGTTCCATTCTGGTCAAGGGCACATACGTTGGTTGCGGACATATCCCCAATAGGGGGCGTGCAGGAGGCAGCTGATCGATGTTTCTAACTACCTCTCTCCCTTCCTCTCTGAAAAAAAATCAAAAAAATATATTTTAAAAGAAAATTTCCGTGGCTGTGGAGCAGGATGTGTGCAGCCTGAGGTTTAGGGAAGCCAGGGAAAGGGGGGCCCTCCCCAGACCCCAGTGTCTACCAGCGGCCTGTTCACAGTGTGCCGTTTCGGAGTCTGCGTCTCCGGTGAACTTCCGGTGACCAGCATACCACGGCTGCCCAGGAGTGCCCCGCCCCAGCCCCAGCACCGTCCACGGGCAGCAAAGCAAGGCGTCTGAGTGGGAGTCCCAGGCTCTTCCCTCCCCTCCTGGCTCCCTCAAAACTTCCTCCTGAAGAGCCCTGATAGGGCCCTTCCCATCCCTTCCTTCATCCAAATAGCTGGGTGCAGAGCTGCCCCCACGCCCGCCCCACCCCGTGACCCTGGCTCTTCAGCTCTTTGCCGTCCTCCTTTGTACCTCAGCCAGGTGAGTGACCTGATTCTTGTACTCCCCCGAAGTCCTCCCTCCTCTGCTCTGGCCCCATCCCACCGCCCTTTCATGGGCGTGGAGGTGGACGGGAGAGAGCGAGCTTCCCCCACCTGTCCCAGCTCCCTAGCACCCAAGCTGAGAGGGGCTGAGAGGTGCCGGGGGAGGGTGCCGAGGAGGAGGAGGAGGAGGGCGGGCACGGCGTGCTCTGAGAGAGGTGCTGTCTGGGAAGCACCCGCCGTCCGGGGCAGAGCCTTGTTTTGGTTCTTTAGGATGCCATACGGTTCCTTAGAACTAGCTTGTGATTTCCCACAAGAAAGCCTTTTGGGATTTTGCCTGGGATCGTATTAATCCTGTAGCTCTATTTGGGGTGAATTGACATTTTAACAATGTAGACCATGGAACGTCTCCATTTATTTAGTGTTTTGTACTAATTATACATTGCCTTTAGAAAATAATCTTAAAATAGGATGGTTTGAGCAAAAAACATAGTCTCAATGTTTCTGTGTGGGAAAGGAGTTCAGAACCATCTTAGCGGGGTGGCTCCTGCCTCATTGGCTGCAGTTGGGGTTGTCCTCTGCTCCGCCTGCCTGGGGTGTGTGTGTGTGTGTGTGTGTGTGTGTTCGTGCTTTGTGATGCGGATTTTGTAAATGATATTTAAATTCTGCACTTTCCAAGTACAGAGACATGAAGTTGATTTTGACGTTGCACTGGTGTCCTCAACCTCCTGTTTATTTGAGTAACACTCCTGTAGGTCCCTACGAACGTCCTGCAGGTCTCCCCCGCCTCTGCCTCATCCCTCTCCATCTGCCCGCTTTCTGCTCCTGGCCTCCGTGCCCTGCCGGGCCCTCCAGGGGCTCTTCACCCCTCCAGCCTCCAGGGCTGGCCTCTGGCAGGGCATCCTGACACTGGGCCAGGAAGGGTTACATGACAGCCGATCCCTCCTCTTCTGCCGCCAGAGCCATCCCGGTGGTTCCCACTGCCAGTGAGGCCAGGCCGGGAGGCCCCTGCGCCCTTCACCTTGGAGTGCCCTGCCCGCCCGGGGCCCAGTGCCACCGAGCCTCAGGAGCTGAGCACCTCTGGTCTGTGTCCCCGTAGGTCAGCTGCCCTGGGGTGCCCTTGCTAGCCATGGCCCAGCGCAGGTTCCTGTTGGGGACAGAGCTGGGAGCAGGATGGCAGTGGGGGGGATGTGTGTTTCACGGACACCCCACGTGGTTGGGGACCGTCCTGGGCTGGGTCTTCCCTGGGGGTGCTGGTCGCTGTCTGGGCCCGGTCCGGGTCAGGTTTCCCATGCGCTTCCCTGAGGACCGAGCACAGGGGCGCCCTCTGTGTGTTTGCTGATTCGAGGGGCTGCTGAGCGGTCGTCGGCCCACATTCCTGTCCGGGAGAGAGTTGCCAATGTTACTTCCTGCTTGGTGGCTAGCTTTTCCACTCGTTTTGTTTTTGAATGTTATTTTGAGATCATTGTAGGTGTACGTACACGGTTGTAAGAATCAGAGACCCCCTTCACGTCCCAGTCCCCCACACACCTGCGCTGCCGCCCTCGCCCGGGACACAGACCCTTACCGGCTTACCAGCGTTACAGCGTGTGCGTGTGTGTGCTTAGCTCTGTGCAGCCTCCCACACGCGTCAGTGTAGGTATGTGTCACCACACAGCACCCTGTGAGCAGGTGCGGCCTCCCCTTCCTCAGCTCCGCCCCGCACCCTGGATCCGGCCTCCGGGAGCGCCTTTGACTGCGCCCCGCAGGCATGGCTGCTGGGGGCCTGCTGGTGCCCTCCTGCCCCCTGAGCTATTAGGAATCAAGTTGCTATGGAACCCGTGCACAGGTTTTGGGGTGAATTTAAATTTTCATTTCTCGGGGATAAGTGCCCCAAAGCACAGCTGCTTGGTCCTGCGGTAAGCACACGCTTGGTTTTTTTTAAGAAACTGCCTGACTTTCCCAGAGTGTCTGCACCCCAGCGGTGGGAGACCCTTGCTCCCGCCGTGCCATCTGTTCCCGGGTGTGGGTGGGCTCCCTGTGGCCACCGTTTGCGTCTCCTTGAGGGCAGAGCCAGCAGGACCCCTCGCCCTGTGCCCTCCCTGGTCAGTGGAGTGTCTGGTCCCACCTTCTGCCCACTTTCTAGCTGGCACGTTGGTTCCTCCTGCTGAGCTTCGGGAGTTCTTTGTGCCGCCGGACCGAAACCGTGGCTGGGTCTGTGTTTGCAAACACGGCCTCTGGCCTCTCCGCAGGGTCTCTGGCAGAGCAGACCTCCGCTGTGCTGAGTCCGGTTGGCCACGTGCTAGCTCTGGGGCCGCGCTGGGCGTGCAGGCTTCCCCTCGGCACACGGCGGGCACAGCCCCGGCCCCCGAGCTGCCGGCCGCGTCTTCGCCGAAAATTCTCCCTCCCCGCGGCCGGGGTCAGAGCGCGGGGTCCGAGCCGCTGTCTGCACGCGGCCGCTTGCTCCGGAGCCCACTCCCCCCAGCCAGCGCCTTCACCAGCCTTTATGACGGAGCTGGGTATCTGCACGTATGAGCACTTGGAGCGTGTTTCTTTTAGGGTTGTCCGACTATTCTTTTATATATATATATATATATATATATATATATAGATTGATTTTTTACAGAGAGGGAGGGAGAGAGATAGAGAGTTAGAAACATCGATGAGAGAGAGTCATCAATCAGCTGCCGCCTGCACACCCCCCACTGGGGACGTGCCCGCTACCAAGGTACATGCCCTTGACCGGAATCAAACCCGGGCCCTTGAGTCCGCAGGCCGATGCTCTATCCACTGAGCCACACCGGTTTCAGCATGTCCGACTAGTCTTGACCTTTTGCATTTCATACAAAACAGGGAGACGTAGTTTGGAGAGAGACTTGTGTTGGGAAATTAGAGTTTGCAGCACAGCTTCGGGGGTTTTGACTGATCCCATGGAGTCTGAGGTGAGTCTGACCGCCAGCGACGTGCCCCGTGTGGTTTTCCCCGGAGGCTCTGGTGCCTTTTGTTGCTGTTCCTCATCCGAGACAAAGAAACGGGCTCAGGAGACAAGTTACAGCAGCAAAGGCAGGGCCTTGGCGCTCGGAGAGGGAGAGGAAGGTGGAGGTGATGGGCTTGCAGCCGGGGATTGAGGAGAAGGGGTGTGCCCAAGGGGAGCTCAGCAGCTTTGGTGGTGTTTGCGCGGTGCAGGCATTTTGAAAACGGAGTGTAATCGGATTAACCCATTTTCTTTCAGGTTTCCGGGTTTTGTGTCAGGTTCAGAAAGGCTGTCCCTTTGCTTGTCCCCTCCCTTCTGTGGTTTTATTGTTCCTCCCACTGGGTCTGAAGTGACCATGAGAAGAGGGGGCCCCTGTCTGTGTCCTGGGGCTCCCTGCCTCCTGCTCAGCCCTCCCACGGTCCCTGCAGCACCATCTGGTCTTCTCCCCTCTGCCCCTCACCTGGAAAGAAGCGACCGTGTGCGGGCTCCATCCCCGACAGCTCTCCTCACTGCCCTGCTCCACCTGGCTATGCTGGGGGTTGGGGACGGGCTCCAGCTCCACCTGCCCCCTTCTCAGGGCCCTCCTTCCTCCCCACCTGTCCCTCGCTGGCCTTTCCTGGGATCTGACCGCCTCGCCACCTGGCCCTGGTTACTCCCGTCCCCTGTCCACTCCCGGCTGGGGAGTGTGAGGTATCAGCGTCTCCGGGGCCCCCACCCGGGTCTGATCACATCACTCATTTGTCTGAAAGCCTCTGGCTCCTGCGGCCGGTTGGGCAGAGGCCAGCTTCTTGGCCAGGACAAGGTGGCATGCCCTCTACGGCCCCGCCCGGTCCCCAGCAGGTGTGCACACCTGCCCTCCCCAAGCAGAGCGGGTCAAGTTGTTTTGAAGTTTACCTTCAAGTCTCAAACAACAGAAATGACCAAACGTGCACACCACCCATCAGCCTCCCCCCCACCCCCCCACGGCCCATCAGTCCTCTCTCGTGTGTCCACATTGTTTGTTCCTGTTTACAGAGAGGCAGCCTGTCACACAGACGTTACCTTTCCACTGAGCAGACGCCATGCACACACGGCTCCCCCGGAGGCCCGGCCTCCCGAGCCCCGCCCTCCGGAGGCTGCAGGTCACCCCCAGCGTGTTGTCCTAAAGGGGCTGCAGCAGGGCCCAGGGGGTGCTGGGGTTAGCGTCCGGAAAGGCCCCGGGTGGTGAGCGTGCCTGGGGATGCTGCTCTGCCATAGGGTGTCCGTGGGAGGGTGCCCACAGCAGCACCCATGTGCTCTCCCCGGTCTCCCCGCCATTTCGAGACGCCACTGCCACGCTGCCCTTGCCGTTCACACTCCTCAGCCCACCTGCCAGCCCCCCGCTCCCCACTGCCGCTCCCCAGCCTGCTGCCGGCCCTTCTCCTCAGGGGAGCTGGGCGCAAAGGCCCCTGGATGGCCACCCGTGACCTCTGTCGCCTGCAGTGGACCTCGCTGAGGGTAGGGCCTGCCCTTGTTCCCTCTGCCCCGTCCCCAACCCCCTAGCCGGTGGAGCAGGGCAGTGAGGAGAGTGTCCAGGGACGGAGCCCGTGTAGTCGCTTCTTAGTGGCCTCGTGTGGCTCTGCCATGTTTCAGGGTCTCCGGGCACCTGCTCCCCCTCTGGTGGAGTGAGCCACGGGCACTTGGGCCTGAGGGGCCTGCTGCCCAGTCACACGGCTCTGCCGGTTTTGCCACCCGCCTTCCCACACGACCGAAGGGCCTCTTCCAGGTGCCGACACTCGCTGAGCCGCCAACAAGCGTGTCCTCTCGTTAAGAGACAGGCCAGGACCCCAGACAGGAAGTGGGGCACTCGTGGCCGTGGGGTGGGCGTTCGGCAGGGACAGTCTCCCGGCGAGCCAAGTCCGGGCGGGGCGGTGAGAGCCTGGGTGGGGCCGGGGCCCAGTGCACTAAGGGTTCCCTGAGGCCTCACTGCACGGCCCTCGCTGCCCAGGCGTCTCGCACGCAGCCCTGCCTCCCACAGGCCAGGCAGTGTCCGCTCCGCCTCCAGTCCCGCGCCGTGATCTTTCGATGACCTCATCTCACCTTGTCTCTGTTTCTGCAGAAAGACAACACACTTTACTTAGAGCTGTGGCATCTGTGGAAGTTTCCCTTCTGGCTAAGTAACTCGAGGCCCTGTGCACAAAATTCATACACGGTGTGTGTGGGGGAGTCCCTTTAGCCCAGCCTGCTCCCTTTCCAATCCAGGATCCCTTGGGGGATGTCTGACTGCTGGTTTAGGCCTTATCCCCTAAACCAGCAGTCAGACATTCCTCTCACAATCCTGGACCGCTGGCTCCTAATCACTCACTTGCCTGCCTGCCTGCTCACCCCTAACTGCCTCCCCTCCGCCAGCCTAGTTGCCCTCAGCTGCACCCCCTTTGCCAGCCTGTCCCCCCTCCCTGCTGGCCTGGTCGCCCCACGCAGCCTGCTGTTCAGTCCTTTGGTTGTCCCTCACTAACTCCCCTGCCAGCCTGGTTGTAGGCAGCCATCTTGTGAGGGTGTGAGGGTCAATTTGCATATTACCTCTTTATTATGTAGGATGCCACAAATAAAACCAGCTCTTTTGATTGGCAGCTATGGGAGCTCACTCCAACAGCCCAAGCAGGGCGGATGTGAAACGCCCAGAACCAGGGGGCGTGGCAGCCGCGGGGCCTTGCGGCTGGGGCTGCCCTGCCCCCAGCATTGCTGAGATTCTCCCCTCCCCCGGCCTCTCAGACTCTGCCTCTTGTTTTCTGCCCCTTGCTCGCTCACAAGGTGCTAGGAAGTAGGCACAAGAGGCAGGTGGACAGTGGTTCAGGGCACCAGCCTTCAGGCGGAGGCTCCGTTCCCCATGGAAGGTGGGGGTCAGGACAGGGACCTGCGGGGGGTGCTGAAACACTCCTGGGCTGGGGTCGGGGGCCAGGGGTCCCGGGGTGCTCTTGGCAGTCTCGGGGAGCCCAGGCTTTGGGGCCTCCCACCTCCGTCCACACTCCTGTGCAGACCGCCTGGCACAGAGCTGAGAACTGGAAAAAGTGGCCCAGATTATCTCTGTTTGACATTCCAGGGAGGCTTGGGGGCGGATTGTAGACAGAGGTGGGAGCTGCCCTGCTGAGCCCCCTGGCCTGGGTGTGGAGTGTGGGCCATTCCGGGGGAACCCTCCTGAGCTGGCCTCGCCTTCCTGGCTCCACCGAGGGAGGGGCTGGCCGCCGGTTCTGGCTCCAGCAGCTGTTCCTGGGCTGGGGCTGAGAGAGAGGCTGAGCGTAGCTAGGTGAGGGGCAAGGGGCAGGGGTCTCAGGCGGGGGTGGGGGGTGGGGTCAGGTCCTGGGAGGGGGTGACCCTGGAGTCACCGTAGACTCCCAGGTCCAGTTGCCCCAAGTCCCCCGAGCCTGCCTTCAGGGGCTCCCAGCGGGAGGGTGTCCCGCAGGCGCCCGCAGAGGGAGGACCTGTGGGCAGAGGACCGGTGAGCGGCCCCAGGTGCTGGGGTGGGCGGGACGAGGTGTGCAGTGCAGCCAGCGCCCTTTCCTCCACTGCGGTGGGGCGGGGGGGGGGGGGGGGGGGAGGTGCGGGGCTGCTCTGTGATGGGTTTACGGAGACGGCCTTCACGTGACAAACCAGACAGCCTGGGTCTGTGGGAAGCTTGCTGCGACTCGAGGGGGTTGTCTGCAGGGCGTGGGCATCAGAGTCTCCTCGTAAGAAATGATGGCATCCCTTACATCTCGTTACAAAGTGAGGCTGTGGCTCTCATGTTGGCAGCATCGTGGGGAAGGGAGACTGGTGCAGGGACCTGGGGCCCACTCCGCTGGGAAGCTGGGGGGTTTCCTTTGGCTGGAGACGGAGGGCCAAACCCGCGCTCATGGGCTCTTGGGGTCCATTTCCCTGCCAGGCCCAGACTGAGGGAAGAGGGAAAGGCTGAAACACTCCTGGGCTGGGGTCGGGGGCCAGGGGTCCCGGGGTGCTCCTTGCAGGAGGGGCGGCAGGGTCTGGATGCCAGCTCTTGGGCAGAGAGGGGCATGAGAGGAGCTGTAGGTAACTAGCAGAAAGGAGGGAAGGGGTCTTGCCGGGGGTGGGGTGGGTGTGAGGCTCTGCTGAGCCTCAGGTGTGGTCTGGAGCTGGCAGGTACCTGCGGGCCTGGCCCAGCCTGTCTCATGGGAGGTGTTTTCCCGAGGGCCACGGCAGGACAGGCTGGGAGGGGAGTCTGGACAGCTTGCGCCTGCCCCTGGCCCCGGGAGTCTGCAGAGGTGGCAGGTGGACACAGGCTGCCCAGAGCGGAGGTGCTGCCTGGACAGCACTTCCCTGGGCCTAGCTAGTCCCCAGTTCCATCCCCAGAAGCCGCCCAGGCCAGGCTCGCAGAGGCCAGAGCAGGTGGGGCCTGGACAGGGAAGCTCCTGGAGGTCCTGAGCAGGAAGAGCCGGATCTCGTTTGATCTGGCCCAGGGCGGAAGGAAGGGGTGCTCACCAGGTGCCCTAAATACACGTCTGGCCAGAGGAGGGGTCCCTTTCTAGATGGCCTCAGGCCTGGCCGAGTGAAAAGGGGACCTTCTGGCTGGAAGACAGCCAGGGCCTCCTGAGGCACGTCATGTGACCGCACCCAGCGACCACACCGGGGTAGTGGGCGGGAAGGCCACGGTGATTCTCTGTGGCTGTGCCCCCTGCCTGGCTTCGTAGATCCCAGCCCTGGGAGGCCCCTCGCCCGCCCACGTGATGGGCTGTTCTTGCAGCCCAGGTGGCTGGGCATTGCCTGGATGGGCTCCGCCCAGGAGGAAAAGGCCGATGCTGGCCGGGGAGCCAGGGTGTTGGCCAGGACAGGCGGGGCCTTGTTTGGCCTGAGGCCCAGGAGGTAGGGCCTGCCCTGGGGCAGTTCCTGGAGAGCCCAAGGAGAAGGCAGGCTTGCCTGGCCCAGCCTGGGAGCAGACAGGTCGTTGTTGTGGAACCTGGAGCCTTGGGACCTGGAGCAAAGCAGTCCCTGGGCCCTGGAGGCAACCCCCTGCTCCCTCCTCAGCCCTTTCTTTAAAAAATAAAAATAAAAAGTATATATCTCCTGTGCAATAAAGAGCTAACATGCTAATTAGACTGGACTGCTGAACCATCTTCCTGAAAGACTTTCCGAAGGACGAGTGGGTGGGGCCGCGGGCCGTGGGGCAGCGAGGCCGAGCCCCTTGCACGGATTTTGTGCATCGGGCCTCTAGTGTGTATATATCAGAGAGGAAGGGAGAGGCGGGGAGAGAGAAGCATCTGTGATGAGAGAATCATTGGGGGCCTCCTTCACACCCCCTACTGGGGATCAAGCCCACAACCCAGGCCTGACCCTGACAGGAACTGAACCATGACCTCCTGGTTTATAGTTCCATGCTCAGCCACAGAGCAACGCTGGCCCAGGCCTTCTCAGCGTTTTGAACACAGTGTGACTTAGAGGGGGGCAGAGCCAGCTGTAGGCCCCCGGCTCCCAGCCCCCAACTCCCCGCCGCCAGGACTGTAGTCTAGCAGGGCTCCCTGTGGGCACGGGCTGGGCCTCACACAGGGCAGGGCGCTGGGCTCACCTGCTGGCTGCCGGGAGCCTCGCCAGCCGACCGGAGCCGCCTCCCTGTGCTTCCTCTTCCTCCTCAGGCTGTGCGGCCGCGGCTCCTGCTCGGCTCGGCTCCTCCAGGGGCTGCCCTCCTGAAGACGGCTGCCCCACCTGCTCCGCACGCCCCCGCACCCCCGTGTCTGGGACCCCCAGGCTCTAAGCACACACCCTGCCCTGGCTGCTCTGGCTGCTGAGCCCGCCCTCCGGCCACACCTCCTTGTTAGTGCCTATGCCCTGACCCTGGGAGGCAGACAGGAGGAGGCAGAGGACGAAGAGGCCAGGCCATGGCTGCTCCCAGGCCCTACCCGGGCTCCTGAGACCTGGAAGGAGAGGGGCTCCCAGGGGCCTCTGCCCACCATCCCGCCCGCCCTTCCCCTTCGGCGAGGCGCCAGGAAGCTGCGACTTTGTTACCGGGGCGACGAGCTACAGAACCTGGACTGAGGCAGACAGGTCCTCTGCTTCCAGGCTGTGCACCCTGACCCCAGGAGGGAGAGAGGGAGGCCCGGCCCTCCAACAGCCAAGCTGCCAGGGCTCCTGAGAAGTGGCTGCTGGCGCCTCCCACGCTGCCCTTTCTGCCAGGGGCCTGTGCCCCTCAGGCTGCCTGAGCCTGGTCACAGAGTGGGATCTCCTGACCCAGCCTTGCCAGGGGCGGAGGGCACCGAGCCTTGAGGAGGGGATGCCCCCGAGGGTCCCAGTCCAGCCGGCTGCCCCGCCCCTCAGGCCCAGCCTGGCCCCCTGGTTCCCCTGTCTGGTGCCCCGAGCAACCCCCCTGGCCGGAAGCTCCCGCCATGGCCGAGCACCTGGAGCTGCTGGCAGAGATGCCCGCGGTGGGCAGGATGAGCACGCAGGAGCGGCTGAAGCACGCCCAGAAGCGCCGTGCCCAGCAGGTGAAGATGTGGGCCCAGGCTGAGAAGGAGGCCCAGGGCAGAAAGGGCCCCCGGGAGCGGCTGCGGACGGAGGCGGTGGCGGCTGGCGGCGGGCTGCAGAAGCGGGTGCTCTTCCCTCCCAGCGTCACCCTTCTTGAGGCCGCTGCCCGGAACGACCTGGAAGAAGGTGAGTATGGCTGACCCTAGGGCGGTGCCCAACCTACAGCCGTCCCCGTGGCCCTGGCGCAGTCCCGGTGAGACCTGCCAAGGACACGCTGCAGCTAACGGGGACTGGGGACCGGGGGCCGGCCGGGCTGCCTCAGCTGTGGCTGCAGGCGCGAGGCTTCCAGGAGCCCCGAGAGGTGCCCCGGGTGTGGCTGCCGTGGGCTGGGGCCCGTCTTCCTGCTGGGGCCCGGGCTGGGGACCCGGGAGGAAAAGGCCGGGCTGGACGGTGCTCAGTAGAGCCCTGTGGGGAGCAGGGCTTTCCCTCAGGGCCTTCCTGGCCTAAGCTTTGGGCCGGCTCCCCGTCCCTCCCCGGCCTCCTTCCAGGGCAGGGGCCTCTGCTGCAGGGCCCGGGGCGAGGAAGGCCGAGCTGGGGAAGTGGACAGGGTGCGGTGGGTGTGGCCCAGGGCACAGGGCACTGTGGGAAAGCGGGTGCGTCCTTGTGCTGCCTCCAGGCACCCCCAGGAGGCCCAGGCCACAAAGAGGTCCCAGGTGACCTTGGCAAGAACCTGGCCCCAAGGTGGGGCTGCTGAAGAGTGAGGGCCAGGCAGTTCTGCTCCTAGGGAGACCCTGGGGAGCAGGCCTGGGCACTCGGCCCACACTTGTGGTGGGGGGAGCCCGCAGTGGGGAGAGGGAGGTGCAGGTACCAGGGATGGACGTTTTGGGGGCCAAGAGGGCTGGGGGAGACACGGGACATGGGGCGGGGGTGGAGGAGGGCGCAACACCCTGGCTAGAGTGGGGTCATCAGGAGCCCATTGCGACCTCGCTCACCAGGAGGGGGTACGGCTGGGAGTCTGAGGGGTGGCATGCCAGGATTTGGGAAGAATGGGTGAGGCAGAGACCTCCTGCCACCTGTACCGCCATCGTCCTCATCCTTCTCTGCTCCCAGCCACAGCACAGCAGTCAGCCAGGTAACCTCAGGGGCAGGGCCCGCCCAGGACAGAGCCGTCCTGTGGCAGCATCTCCATTCCTGCCTGAGCCCCCCCTCCTTCTTGCAGTCCGCCAGTTCCTTCAGAGCGGGGTCAGCCCGGACCTGGCCAATGAGGACGGTCTGACGGCCCTGCACCAGGTGAGCACTGCAGGGGCCGGAGGGCGAGCTGGCTGGGGCCGAGGCCGGGTGTGGAGGGGCAGGCCCGGTGCTCAGGCCGCCTGGTTTGCAGAGCTGCATCGATGACTTCCGGGAAATGGTGCAGCAGCTGCTCGAGGCCGGGGCCACAGTCAACGCCTGCGACAGTGAGAGCTGGACCCCCCTGCACGCTGCGGCCACCTGCGGCCACCTGCACCTGGTGGAGCTGCTCATTGCCCGGTAGGGCCCCTGAGGGGGGCTCGGGCAGGAACGGAGATCCTGCCACAGGCCTGCTCTGTCCTGGGCGGCCCTGCTCCTGAGGTTACCTGGCTGACTGCTGTGCTGTGGCTGGGAGCAGAGTGGGCATCTGTGTCAGGGTTGGGCCACGGCTGGGCAGCGGAAAGTCGGTGCCGAGACACAGCCCTGGCACCTCGCCTGGAGCAAGTGTGCCCTCGGCTCTGTTCCCATTGGCCTTTGCTTCCCGCCTGTGTCCTGGCGTGGAGAGCTGGTTGTGGCAGGGGCCACGCGCACTCCGGACAGGTCGTTGTCGGCCGCCTGGCTGCTTACCTGGGTGTCCTGCCAAGGACTGTCATGGACTCAGGAACTCCTTGAGGGCAAGCCTTGACCTCCAGCACTGGCCTCCTGGCCCCCCCAGGCTCTGTACAGAGAATACCGTTGTGGTCAGTGATGAGGGTAAAACGGGCAAAAAGAGAGAGGAACTGGACCAGGCGAGGCCTTAACCATGAGGAGTGATCATGCCGATGGTCAGCTTCACCGGATCCAGTAGTCCTCCCTCCCCCGCCCACAGCTCCTCGACCCTGACCCCTCTGGTAGGATATGGATGGTTAGCTGCTCAGACTGTTTGTGGAGCAGCCCGTTCATTGATGGTATGTGCAAGAGAGGGGCAGTACTGAGCCCCTCTCCTCTCCAGCAGGCCAGGGCAGCCTCTCCCAGCAGCATCTGGGGCCTGGGCCTCCTCACTGTCGGCCCCACTGCCCCAGAGGCAGCCCTAGGCTGAGGCTTTGGCAGAAGAGGGACCTCTGAGTGAGGCCTGGGGCTTCCCTTGTAGGGAGAAGGTGAGGGGCCCTGTGGCCAGCACCCTGTCCATCTTCCCTGCAGGGGTGCCGACCTCTTGGCAGTCAACAGCGATGGAAACATGCCCTACGACCTCTGTGAGGATGAGCAGACGCTGGACTGCCTTGAGACGGCCATGGCCAACCGGGGTGAGTGTGATCCCACCTGCTGCCGGTGGGGCCCTTGGTGCTGGCTCTGAGCCTGTTGCCCCGCAGGCATCACCCAGGACAGCATCGAGGAGGCCCGGGCCTTGCCGGAGCTGCACATGCTGGAGGACATCCGGGGCCTACTGCAGACGGGGGCTGACCTGGACGCCCCTGGGGACCACGGGGCCACGCTGGTGAGGCCCGGCCGGGAACGCAGGGGGCGGAGGGGGCTGCGGGCCTGGCCAGGACTCAGGAGGGGTGTTTGCCTAGCTACACATCGCTGCCGCCAACGGGTTCAGCGAGGCAGCGGCCCTGCTGCTGGAGCACCGGGCCAGCCTGGGAGCCAAGGACCAGGACGGCTGGGAGCCGCTGCATGCCGCGGCGTACTGGGGCCAGGTGAGCGGCTGGGGCGGCACTGGGCGGCGGGCGGCCGGGCGCTGAGGGGCTCCCTGCTTGGGCTCAGCAGCCTGGTCCGCCGGCCGCAGGTGCACCTGGTGGAGCTGCTGGTGGCACACGGCGCCGACCTCAATGGAAAGTCCCTGATGGAAGAGACGCCTCTTGGTGAGCTGGGACCACCTCCTCAGGGTGCAGGGGAGCGGAGGGAGGGCGCCCTTGACCGCTGTCCGCTCCTCCGCAGACGTGTGCGGGGACGAGGAGGTGCGGGCCAAGCTGCTGGAGCTGAAGCACAAGCAGGACGCGCTCCTGCGGGGCCAAGGTCGCCAGCGCTCTCTGCTGCGCCGCCGTACCTCCAGCGCGGGCAGCCGGGGGTGAGCACCTGCGCCCGGCCCGGCCCCGCCCCGCCCCCGCCCCTCTGGCCATGCCCAGGCCTTTGCCCCCTCTGACGGCAATGGCAGGCCACGGTGCCAGCTGGAGCGTGGGGCAGAGTCCACGGGGAGGGAAGTGTCCTCCCCAGCCTCACCCTACACTCCCCCAGGAAGGTGGTGCGGCGGGTGAGCCTGACCCAGCGCACCAGCCTGTACCGTAAGGAGCATGCCCAGGAGGCCATTGTGTGGCAACAGCCTCCGCCCACCAGTCCGGAGCCGCCAGAGGAGGATGAGGACGGCCAGACAGACACCGAGCTCGGGCCACCGCCTCCGGAGGTGAGCCCCGCCCCTCGCTGTGGAGCAGCCTTGACCCGGGAGCCAGTGGATCAGTGACCCTGCGCCTCAGACCCGCTGGTGCCCCGCCCCCGTGCCTCCCCTTCGCCACATGGCAGTGGGCCCAGGTCCAGGAGAGCCAGACAGGGTCCCCTGAGTGGCCTCTGGGGCCTGTGCTCCCCTTACAGGAGGAGGACCCCGAAGTGTCCAGGCCACACAACGGCCGCGTTGGGGGCACCCCGGGACGGCACCTGTACTCCAAGCGGCTCGACCGGAGCGTCTCCTACCAGCTGAACCCCCTGGAGAGCGTGGCCCCCGACAGCCAAGGCCGCAGCCTGGGCCGCTCCAAGGCCCACCACACCCTGGCGGAGCTCAAGCGCCAGCGCGCGGCCGCTAAGCTGCAGCGCGGGCCCGAGGCCCCCGGGTCCGGTCTGCCCGCGGACACGGAGGCCCCCCGGCCTGAGAGTGACTCCGGGGCCGGTGGGGACCCGCCCCTGCTCAAGCTCACAGCCCCCTCCGAGGAGGCCCCCGTGGAGAAGAGGCCCTGCTGTCGGCTCATGTGAGGGGCTGGCGCTCAGGGCCGAGCTGCTGCCAGGCCCGGCGGAGCTCCTCGGGCCTTTGCCAGGAGCCGGACATGTGCCCTGTGGGCAGGCAGCCAGCCGCCGGGGACCCCACCTCCTCAGGCAGAAGCCATACCTGGGGGCACCTGGCTACAGAGACCTTGTTTCATCCTGTGACTCTCAATAAAGAGCCCCCTGCCACCTGCCTTGTGTCTCTGCTGGGCCACCGTCCGCCTGGGAGCTGCCGTGCGTGCGCCGGGCCTGAGTGCGCCGTCCCTGTGCGCCTGCGGGCCTGTGGGTGCACGCTAGGGCTCGCTGGTGGCGGCCCAGCCCATGTGGGAGTGAGGCCCACAGATGCCGGGCAGGAAGCCTGGCCCTCGCCGTGCCCTGCCTTCCCTGGCTCCCGGCGGCTCCTCTGTAACTCTTTGTTGTCCTAAAGGAGCTGCGGAAGGACACCCCCTGGGGACAGGGATGCGTGCCAGGGGAGCGGAGATCCTGGTTTGGTGAGGGAGGGGCCAAGACATACAAGGCTAGTGTCAGAAACCTGGGGCAGGTCCCCCATTCTTGGCATGCAGCCCGTTCCTGGGGCCTCGCTGCCAGATTTTCCCTGGGCTGGCAAAGGGGGCCAGCAGTTGGCCACTCAAGCTCTGAGCTGGCTGGGTACCATGTGTCGGGGTGACAGGGGCCCCTTAGGGGCCTCGCGTGGGAGGGCCGAGGGCACTGCCAGCTCGTGTCCATGGAGGGAGGTTCTGCATGGCCAGCAGCGCTGGGTGGCATGGGCTCAGGGCACCTTCCCCTCCTCGCTGGACACCGACCTGGTCAGCCCTCCCCTGAGCCTTGTGGTGGGAGGGGTCGCACCTGGGGGAGGGGCAGGTGTGAGCTGCCGGTTAAATGTAATGGGGCTGGTGCTCTGCCCAAGTCCACCTGCCACCGAGCTGCCGGGTGGGAGGGGCTGGCTCCGCCTGGGGCTGGGCCCATATTAGCCTGCACTCTGGCCTGGGGGCCGGAGGGACAGACCTGCTCACAGGAAGGCTGAAGAGGCAGCGGAGTGGCAGCTGAGCAGAAGGTGTGAGGTGAGAGTGAGGCCGGCGCCTGCCCGGGCCCCTCTGTCCTCCAGGCAGCGGAGCCGAACGGCTGGGCTCCCCTCGGGCCTGACCAGCCGCCCACGGGACAGCCCGGAGGCAGGCTCCCTGACCCTCAGCTCAGTCCCTGGCTCGGCGTCAGATGCCATAGCTGGGGTGGCCACCCTGGGCAGGGCCTGTGGGGGTGGGGCTCTGAGGGCCTATCACTGCTCACTCCCCGCTCTCCACCAATTAGCAGCCGCGGGAAGTAGAGCTGAGGTCACCCTGCCTGTGGGGTGGCCCCAAGGGCAGCCCGGCCGGCCTGGTGAAAGGGCGCCCTGGCCGGGCAGTGAGTGCCCACGGGCCTCCCCCGAACACGGCCGGGGTCTCGCCGTGCTGATGGCACCCAAGGCCCGAGAACGGGCCCCTGCAGCCCCACCCTGCCATGACCGCCCGCCCAGGAGGGGCCAGATGGAATCCCCAGGGCCTGCCCCCTCCCCCGACACCCCAGGATTCCTGAGGCTTGGCTCAGTTACCTGGGAGATAGGGCTGCTGACCCAGCAAAGATGGGGGACTCCATGGGGCTGGGCTTCCTCCTCGTCCAGCTGGGGTAAATCTCCACTCTCTCTGGATTCAGCCCTGCCCAGCTCTGCCCACCCCTTTGGGGCACTCAGCCCAGCTCCCCTCCCCCAGACCCAGTCCCTCAGAGCGCCCTGCACCGTCTGTCCCTCCCCCCCATGTGGGTCTCCTGCTCCTATCATGGGGACACGGCAGGCTCTGGGCTGAGCCCCAAGCCCCGCCTGCCTCCTCACCCACTCCCTGTGGCTCCCCGGGGCAGAGCTGTGCCCAGATGGGTGGGGCGGGCCCTGTGGCCCCAGAGGCCCTCGCCCCGCCTTCAGCCTTTCCTGTCCCTCCAGTGGGGCCAGCAGGCTGTTGAGAAGAGGGCCCTTCTTACCTGGAGCCCCTACCCTGCCTCCCCCTTGCCAGCCCTGGCCCGCTGAGCCGGGACTCGGCTCCCTCGTTCCTACGTCTGGATCCTGCCCCCTCCTGAGCCTCCCTCCTGCCCGGGTGTAGTAGGTTGATGGCAGTGAGGACGGTTGGCCACAACCAGGCCGCGATGAACGGGCTGAAGGAAAAGGTGCTGACGCTGGACACCATGAACGCCTGTGTGAAGCGGGTGGAGTATGCCGTCCGAGGCCCCATCGTGCTGCGCGCCCTGGAGCTGGAGCAGGAGCTGAGCCAGGTATGGCCCCGGGCCCACCACAGCCCTCCGGCAGCACCCGCAGCCCCCGGGACAGGAGCTGGGGGGGAGGAGGCCCGTTCTCAGTGTGGCCTCCACCCTCCAGGGGGTGAAGAAGCCCTTCACGGAGGTCATCCACGCCAACGTCGGGGACGCACATGCCATGGGGCAGAAGCCCATCACCTTCCTGCGCCAGGTGAGGCTGGTGCTGCCCCGACGGCCTCCCCGGGGAGCCTGTCAGCCCTGAGCCCTGTACCCTGTGCCCTGAGGCCTATGCCCTGTGCCCTGTGGTATCCAGAGCCCTGTGCCCTGTGTCCTGTGCCCTGTGTCCTGAGCCCTGAGCCCAGCCCTATGCCCTGTGTCCTGAGCCCTGAGCCCTGAGCCCAGCCCTGTGCCCTGTGTCCTGAGCCCTGAGCCCAGCCCTATGCCCTGTGTCCTGAGCCCTGAGCCCTGAGCCCAGCCCTGTGCCCTGTGTCCTGAGCCCTGAGCCCAGCCCTATGCCCTGTGTCCTGAGCCCTGAGCCCTGAGCCCAGCCCTGTGCCCTGTGTCCTGAGCCCTGAGCCCAGCCCTGTGTCCTGTGTCCTGTGGCCTATGCCCTGTGGTGTCCAGAGCCCTGAGCCCTGTGCCCTGTGCCCTGTGTCCTGAGCCCTGAGCCCAGCCCTATGCCCTGTGCCCTGTGTCCTGTGTCCTGTGCCCTGAGTCTGGCTTCAGCAATCGCTCCTCCCAGGTCCTGGCCCTCTGCGTCCACCCGGATCTCCAGAACAGCCCGGACTTCCCCGAAGATGCCAAGAGAAAGGCGAGGAGCATCCTACAGGCTTGCGGGGGCCACAGCCTAGGTGAGCCCACACAGAGCCCCAGGGAGGACTGGAGGAGGCTGTTCCAGGGCGGGGCGGCGAAAGGGGCATGGCGGCGGGAAGGGGCGTGGCTTTCCGGGAGGGGCGGTGCTGCGGGGCGGGGCAGCTGGGAGGGGAGGGGCTGCGGGAAGGGGCGTGGCTTTCTGGGAGGGGCGGTGCTGCGGGGCGGGGCAGCTGGGAGGGGAGGGGCGGTGGGAAGGGGCGTGGCTTCCTGGAGGGGCGGGGCAGCGGGGAGGGGCGGGGCAGCGGGGGCGTGGCTGCGGGAGGGGCGGGGCGGAACCCCCCTCTGGAAGGAGAGGATCTTCCCAGGAGCAGCCCGGACCTAACGGGCCTCCCTGCCCTCCCCTCTCCCTCCCCTCCCCTCGGCCAGGGGCTTACAGCAACAGCTCGGGCATCCAGCCCATCCGTGAGCACGTGGCGCAGTACATCCAGCGGCGCGACGGCGGCATCCCCGCGGACCCCAACAACATCTTCCTGTCCACGGGGGCCAGCGACGCCATCGTGGTAGGCGGGGGCCGGCAGGACGCCGCTGCGGTTCTGTGTCCGGGGTCAGGCTCCTCCGGGCACCCGGGCCCCGCCAACCGCCGCCTCCCGCCCCGCAGACGGTGCTGAAGCTGCTGGTGGCCGGCGAGGGCCGCTGCCGCACGGGCGTGCTCATCCCCATCCCGCAGTACCCGCTCTACTCGGCGGCGCTGGCCGAGCTGGACGCCGTGCAGGTGGACTACTACCTGGACGAGGACCGCGCCTGGGCGCTGGACGTGGCCGAGCTGCGGCGCGCGCTGAGCCAGGCGCGGGGCCACTGCCTGCCCCGCGTGCTCTGCATCATCAACCCGGGCAACCCCACCGGTGCGCCCGCCCCGGCCCCCTGCCCCCGCCCCGCCATCCCTGCCCCCGCCATCCCTGCCTCACCCATCCCGCCCGCCTCCCGCCCCTTCGGTCCCGGCCGCCTGTCCTCACCCCACCGCTCGGCCGAGAGCCTGGTGCGCCTGGCTGACGCCGGACCTGCCGTGTCCCCGCGCCCAGGCCAGGTGCAGACCCGCGAGTGCATCGAGGCCGTGATCCGCTTCGCCTTCGAGGAGCGGCTCTTTCTGATGGCGGATGAGGTGCAGGCCGGGGCGCGGGGTTTGGGGGCGGGGTGCTGGCCGCGGGGGACGGGGTCGGGGGTCGGGGGACGGGGTGCGGGCCGGGACGCGGGGGCGGGGGCGGGGTGCTGGCTGCAGGGGGCAGGGTGCTGGCTGGGGACCGGGTCGGGGGGCGGGGCCGGCCCGGGCTCCCGCCCTGACGCCGGCGCCCGCCCGCCCGCAGGTGTACCAGGACAACGTGTACGCCGAGGGCTCGCAGTTCCACTCGTTCAAGAAAGTGCTCATGGAGATGGGGCCGCCCTACTCGACGCAGCAGGAGCTCGCTTCCTTCCACTCCATCTCCAAGGGCTACATGGGCGAGTGCGTGCGGGCCGGGCCCCGGGCGGGGCCTCTCGGACCCCGGCCGGTCCCCCCCAGCCCCGCCTGGACGCGCCTCCGCCTTGCAGGTGCGGGCTGCGCGGTGGCTACGTGGAGGTGGTGAACATGGACCCCAAGGTGCAGCAGCAGATGCAGAAGCTGGTGAGCGTGCGGCTGTGCCCGCCGGTGCCCGGCCAGGTGGCGCTGGACGTCGTGGTCAGCCCGCCCGAGCCCTCGGACCCCTCCTTCGCGCAGTTCCAGGCGGTGAGCGAGGCGGCCGGGCGGGGGGCGGCCGGGCGGGGGCGCTGCACCCACACCTGACGGGCCGCCCCTCCCTCCGCAGGAGAAGCAGGAGGTTCTGGCCCAGCTGGCGGCCAAGGCCAAGCTGACCGAGCAGGTCTTCAACGAGGCTCCGGGCATCCGCTGCAACCCGGTGCAGGGCGCCATGTACTCCTTCCCGCGCATCCAGCTGCCCCCGCGCGCCGTCCGCCGCGCCAAGGTGCGGGCCCCACGGGCAGCCGGTCCCCGGGGAGGCAGGGCGGGGCCTGGGACGCCCGCCTGACCGCCCTGTCCCTGCCCCCCCGCAGGAGCTGGGTCATGCCCCCGACATGTTCTTCTGCCTGCGGCTGCTGGAGGAGACAGGCATCTGCGTGGTGCCGGGCTGCGGCTTCGGGCAGCGCGAGGGCACCTACCACTTCCGGTGAGGCCGCCCGCCGCCCCCCCCCCCCCTCGCGGCCCCGCCGCCCCGGCTCCTCTCTTACCTTCCTCCCCTTTAGGATGACCATCCTGCCCGCCGCGGAGAAACTGCGCCCCCTTCTGGAGAAGCTGAGCCAGTTCCACGCCAAGTTCACCCGCGAGTACTCCTGAGTCCTCCGGGGCCGCCTGAGGGCTGGGCGCCGCCTTCGCAGCCTCCAATAAAGCTGGGGAGCTGGCGTCTGGCCGGTGTGCACGTCTGTGGGCGCCTCCCCCCTCCTGGGCCTGGGTGCGCGGGCCTGGCCTGCCGTCCTCCCAGATGAGCGGCCCTTCCTGTCATCGCAGCCCGGCCGGGTCTGGCTCTGCACCGGGGCTCAGAGACAGGCGTGGTGTCCTGGCTGCCACCGGGGTTGCCGGGGGAGTCGAGAAGCAAGGGGGTCTCCCAGCCTGGGCTGTATGTGAAGCGCGTGGTGGATGTGTGTGGCTTCGGAGGGCACATGCAGCCCTGGGGCTGGGGGCCTGGGAGGCAGGGAGGGGGCCCTCCCACCGGAGCTGGAGCATCCGAGGGGGAAGCGGGAGGGCAGGTGCGATGCTGGGGAGACGCCCGGGGTAGCTGGGCTGGAGGACCCAGGACGGGGAGGTGGGCAGCTCGGTATCCTTGCCAGGGAGCACGCAGGTGATGTCTGCTGTGTGCATGCCAGACACTGTGTGTGTCACTGAGGTAGGCATGGAGTCCCTATTTTATTTACTCATTTTAAAAAATATATTTTTATTGATTTTAGAGAGGGAAACATCCATGAGGACCATTGATTGGCTGCCTACTGCACGCCTCCTACTGGCGATAAAGCCTGCAACAGGCGTTGTCCTGACCGGGAATCTGGCCGCCTCTGGCGCATGGGACAAGGTTCAACCAACTGAGCCACAGGGCCAGGGCCACAATCCCTACTTTAAAGAGGAAATTTGGGACCCCAAAATATGTAGAAATGACAGGAACCCCAATCGTGGTGACCCCAGCAGCTGAGGAAGCGCTTTGATTCGAGTCTGCAAGTGGCACTAGGCTCAGACACCGAGGCAGCTCTTACCCACGGGGGCGTGTGTGTGTTTGTGTATGAGTGTGAGTGTGTGAGTATGTATGAGTGTGTGTGTCTGTGTGTGTTTGAGTGTGTGTGTATGAGTGTGTATGTGTGTGTCTGTGTGAGTGTGTGTGTTTGAGTGTGTGTGTGTGTATGAGTGTGTGAGTATGTATGAGTGTGTCTGTGTGAGTTTGAGTGTGTGTGTGTGTGTGTGTGTGCGCGCGCGCGCGCAGCTCTGGCAGGAGAGGCCACAAAAGACCCCACAGTTAGCTCCCGCTTGGATGGGCGTGTCCCGCAGGGCCAGCTGGAGTGGGCGGGGCATGGGAGCTGCTGAAACCTCAAGAGCAGCCGGACAGCGGAACTTGAACCAGCTCCTCCGTGGGGGGTGCTGGAGAGGCTGCGGCCACTGGGGAGATGCTCGGAAACACTTCTGCAGAGTTTGGGTCTAGGCTCGGAGGTCTGGGGGCCGGACCCGATAACCCCGAGAAGGACCCGAATGGGTCTCATTTCCGCTCTCTACTCCGGGCGTAGTACCAACGTGGGCCACCTGGGGCGCCGGCGCACGCGGCCGCTCTGGCCCGCCGGCGCTCTATGGTCAGCAGGGTCGCGGGCGCGGAGGACCGTGTGCGGCGGTGCGGCTGGGACGCCAGCCAGTCTAACCCCGACCCCGCGCGGCCCAGTCCAGAGGCCATGCAGCCGGGTGACCCTTGACCAGACCAGACCAGACACGGAGCCGTTTTGCCCGTCCCGCTCCAGGCCCGGCCTTGAACTCGGCCCCGGCCATGCGTGGGAAGCTGCTGCCGCTGGCCGGCCTCTACCTGGTGCAGGGCCTGCCCTACGGGTTGCAGACCGGCCTGCTGCCCGTGCTGCTGCGAGCGGGCGGCCTCTCCCTGACTCGCGTGGGACTGACCAAGGTGCTGTATGCGCCCTGGCTGTTCAAGCTGGTGTGGGCTCCGCTGGTGGGCACGCGGGGCTCTCCCAGGGCCTGGCTGACGCTCAGCACGGCTGCTCTGGGCCTGGTGTGCGGGCTGCTGGCAGCTCTGCATCCGGCTGAAGGCGGCCAGGCGGAGCTTCCTGTTGCCGTGGCTGGGCTGCTGCTATTGCTGAACCTGGGTGCAGCTGTGCAGGACGTTGCCCTCGACACACTGGCCATGCAGCTCCTGGAACCGGCGGAGCTGGGGCCTGGCAACACCGTGCAGGTGGTTGCCTACAAGCTGGGGTCGGTGCTGGCGGGCGGCGGACTGCTGGCCCTGGTGCCCACCCTCTCCTGGCCCCAGCTGTTTCTGCTCCTCGCTGCCACCTACTGGCTGGCTGCTGCCCTGGCTTGGGCCACACCAGCCCTGCAACAATTGCCCCCTCCTCGGCCCTCAGAACTCCCCCCACACACCCTGCACCTTCTGCAGGACTTGCTAGCTGTGCCGGGGACCCTGTGGACCGCTGGCTTTGTCCTCACTTACAAGCTGGGTGAGTGAGGGCTTGAGTCAGCCAATCGCAGGGGTGGGGACCTCCAGGTGGGTCCCCAGGAACCCTGGAACCACTTGCAGGGCCATCCTCTTCCTGGGGTACGCCTTGGCAGTGGGGCTTTATGTTGTGCCACTGAGCTCCAGCCACACTCCCTGGGTCCTGCTGACCCTGAGCTTGCCAATGCCTTTCCACCGCCTCGGCACCAGAGGCAGGTAGCGGCAGGCGGGGGAGCGTGGCCAAGGCCCCAGGGGACACGGGAGGCGGTTGCACACAGACTCATGTTCTCCCCACAGGCGAGCAGGGCGCCAGCAGCCTGTTCCCACTCCTCTTGCTGGACCGCGGCCTCTCTGCCCCGGAGCTGGGGCTGTGGAACAGTGTGGGCGCCGTGGCCTGCTCCATTGCTGGCTCGTCCCTGGGTGGGGCCCTGCTGTCCGGACGCTGGTGAGCCTTCCTCAGCATGTCCCACTCACCTACTCACCCCTGGTCTCCCCAAACTCCTGACCTGCCCAGTCTCCTCACCCCAGGAAGCTGCCGCCCCTGCTGAGGTCAGTACTTCAGTTCCGTCTCGGGGGCCTTGCCTGCCAGACCACTCTGCTCTTCTGCCTGGACACCCCGTGGGCCAGGCTGGACCCTGGCACAGTCCTGAGAGGTGAGGGCCTGGGCATTAGGCATGGGGGGAGAACACTGCATCCTGGGCTCTGCTGACCTTGGTCTTCCCAGGGGCCGTCTTGCTGAGCCTGTGCCTGCAGCACTTCTTGGGGGGCCTGGTCACAACCGCCACCTTCACTCTGATGATGTGCTGCAGCCAGCTGGCACACAGTGCCTTGCAGGTGAGGGGTCATGGCTGGGACACCGAGGGGATGCAGGGCTGAGGGCCAAGCCAGTCCTAACCTGTCTCCCTCATCTCCCTCCTTCCCTCCCTCCCCACCAGGCCACACACTACAGCCTCCTGGCCACACTGGAGCTGCTGGGGAAGCTGCTGATGGGCACACTGGCTGGAGCCCTGGCCGACAGCCTGGGCCTGCACCTCTGTTTCTCCCTCTTCCTTGCTCTCTCAGCCATACCCATTCTGTACCTGAGCCTGGCACCCAGAGCCCTGGCCTGAGCTGGGTGTTAAGACTAGTCAGTAAAGCCAAGTGTGACCGGCCTGCTTGTGTCTGTCTGGGTTGTGTGGTGCCCAAGGCTGCCCCTACGTGTGCCCCACCGAAAAGGAGGGTGTCGCAACAATTACAGCATCTTTTGTATTTTGGGGCCTCCTTGTGCCCACATTCCGGGCAGCAGGCTTTGCCCAAGATGGTCAGTCACTGTCCCAGACAGTGACAGCCCCTCGTCTTGGGTCCTGCACCTGCCACTCCATGTGCCTGTTCACGTGTCTGACATGGCCTGCCTGTGGCCAGGGGTCAGCGGCCCAACAGGATCTCCTCGGTGGCCAGCTTGATCAGGGCGTGGAAGCTCAAGTGCAGATACTTCCTCCAGAAGCGTCGGTCCCGTCCGTACACCTGGGCTGGAAAGCAGGGGCTTCCTGTGGTGGAATGGGGTACACGGTCCTGAGGACTGTCCACTGGCCAGCCCCCAGCCCACCAGGCGGGGCCAAGCTGCCCAGGCCCTCACCGATGCCATGGAAGATGCGGGCCACAGCCCTGCCCGAGAACTGCTGCTCCGGCCACAAGGACAGGAAGTGGCGGACGTCCCTGCGGACCTGGTCCTCCCAGTCCTGGAGCTGAGGCAGGGGCGTCAGCACAACCTGAGCTTCCAGACCACAAGCTCCACGCAGGGGCAGGGAGGGAGGCGTGCACACGACGTTGGGCTGCCCGGCCTTGCCCCAGGCCTGGGAGTGACCGGCACTCACCTCGGCCTGTCCCGGCTCCGGGCCCTGTGCTTCCTTCTCAGCCACTGGACCCCCTTCCTCCAGGTAGTGGGTGAGCAGGGCCTTGAGCCTGGAGCTGCGGTCATCGTCCGGCTGCTCCAAGCAGGGCCCGCAGCTGGGGAAGGCTACGCTGGGGGGGGATGAGCTTGTCAGAGCCACCCCTGGGGCAGGGGTTGGGAGCCTCCCTCTGCCCACCCGCCCCTGCACCTGTGAAAGGCCTGGAACATAAGGCGCAGGTGGGCCAGGGCCTCCCGCTCTCTGGCCTGCACTCGGTCGTGAAGGAAGCCACAGATCTGGTCCTTTTCCTGGGCGGTCAGGTCCCCAGGGCTGTGCAGGTAGAAGGCCAGCTCGCTGAACTCCACCAGCACCCCTGTGCCCCGAGGCACACCTGCCAAAGAGCGTGTCAGGTGGGCAGGTTGGTGGGCAGGTGGCATGCAGGGCCAGGGGTGGGGGCGCACCTTTCCTGGGCTCCGGGTCCCACTGCAGTTGGCGGAGGGCCTTCCGCACGGGGGCCAGCTCCCAGCCCATGGAGTCGACCAGCTCCAGCATGTCAAACTCCACAGTGCCACTTCCCCCACCTGTGTTCTCAGGCAGCTGCCTGGCCAAGCATGCAGCCAGGGGGACACACCTATGCCAGGGGAAGGGGAGAGTGAGTGGTAGCCCAAGTCCTCGGTCCCTGTCACCATCCTGGGATAGGACGTGTGTGCACCTGTGGGCCAGGGCCTGGAGCTGGGTGGGGCCCCCAGGGCATCGCACGCAGCAGCGAGTGTAGGTGGGTGCCAGCAGCTCCAGCCAGCGCCGTGGGTGCAGCTCCAAGTAGCACAGCAGAGTCTCAATGACTGGGGGAAGAGCAGGGCTCAGAAGACATGGCCTGTGAGATGCCCCTCCACACCTGCCCCAGGTCCTCACCCTCCTCAGGCAGGTCCAGAGCCTGCACTGTCGGCTGCACTGGGAGTGCCCGCTTGTGGCCTGGGCACCGGGCTGTTTGCTCACAGCTCTCGCCTCCCTCCTGCTCGGACAGCCCTCGGGCGCAGGCGCAGGCCGGGAAGGCCCGCTGCACCAGCTTCTTCACCGCGAGGAAGTCGATGGCGTTGGCATGCACGTGTCTGCGCAGCTCCCGAAGGTCCTCGCCCTGCACAGGAAGGCTGTGAGCGCGTGGCCATGGCTCGGGAGGGTGGGGGAGTTCGAGCTGGTGGGCACCAACCTGGGGCTGCAGGAAGAGGTGGCAGTGTGCGGGCTGCCCATCACGCCCAGCCCGGCCCACGGCCTGAATGTAGCTCTCAAAACTCGGGGGCAGCCCCAGGTGCAGAACAGCCCGCACATCTGGCCGGTCCAAGCCCATCCCAAAGGCCACTGTGGCCACCACCACCCGCAGCCGGCCCCCCATGAAGGCCCGCTGCACCCGCCGCCGCTCCCGGCTGCACATGCCAGCGTGGTAGGCTTCAGCCACAGCCTCCGGGGCCCGGCCTACAGGAAAGACAGATGGTCGGTGGGCTGTATGCATGGGAAGGTCTGAGGCCCAGCCCGGCCCCGCCTCACCTCCAGGCCCCGGAGCCCTGGTCCCAGGCAAACAGGTGCGCAGCAGAGCGGAGACACGCTCGGTGTCCTCGCGCCTGTTGCAGTAGACGATGACGGAGTCCAGGGTGCGGAAGCGGTCACCCTGCAGCAGAGTCACCAGGGCCTGGCGAGGGACAGTGGTCAGTGTGGGCGGCCGGGAGGCGAGGCCTCTCCCTGTGTGTGCACACCTACCTGGTCGGGGTCCCTGTCTATGGACACAGACAGGTGCAGGTTGGCAGGGACGGTGACCGGTCCCCTGAGGACGGCCTCCTTGGCTATGCCCAGATGCTCGGCCACATCGAGGGTGGTGCTGCGTGTGGCCGTGGCCGTGAGGCCCAGGAAGCAGCGCACACCCAGGCACTCCCGCAGCACCTGTGCAGAGTGGGGTGGTGAGGATGCCCACTGGCACCCCCACCCCACCTACTCACCTGCATTCAGGACAAGGCTCACCTTGCAGACACGGAGATAGCAGGGTCTGAAGTTGTGGGACCACTGAGAGAGGCAGTGGGCTTCGTCTACACAGACAAAGGCCACTGGGGGCAGCTGAGTGAGGCAGGCAGGGCTCCCGGTCCCAGCTCCAACCAACGCCTCGGGCGACAGCATCAGCACGTGGACCTGGCCTGCCCGAGCCTGTGAACAGCAAGGTCAGGACCACTGCCCTGGGCCCTGCCTGTGGCCCCCGAGGGTCTTGCTCTGGGAGGCCCCTCACCTTCTGCAGGGCTGAGTCCCGCTGCTTCCTTGTCATGCCTGAGTGTACGCAAGCCGCCTTCAGGCCTCGGGGCAGGCCAGACACCTGCAGACACAGCAGCCTGTTGGAAGGCCATACAGAGCCCCCCCCCCCCCCCCCCCCTTCAAGTCGTTCAACTCAATAACAACTGCTGTATCCACCCCAAGTCTTATGAGGAGGAAACACCCCGACCCTGGAACTAAGAGTTGAGAGCTGCCGCCGGGCCTGGGCTCAGGCACTGGGAACAGACAGGCCTCATGGGGACGTCTCCTTTTAGGGGAGGATCTGGCCAGCCCTGTCCCTGCTGCCCTTAGGCCACTTCCCGGCTGAGGGCTGTGGACAGAGGGGGGGACCGAGAACTGTCGGGGCCCCCACGGCTCCAGGGCGCTGGTGGGGTAAGCAGCAGTAGCCCAAAGGGACAGCAGAGCCTGGGGTGCCGGTGCTCGCCCTCCACCCACACCGGAGGGCCCGGTGCACACACCTGGTCGTCCATGAGGGACAGAAGAGGAGAGATGACCAGCGTGAGACAGGGGCTTCGCCGGGCGTAGAGCAGCGCAGGGAGCTGGTAGCACAGGGACTTGCCAGCGCCGGTGGGCAGCACCAGCAGAGTAGACATGCCTGACGGGAGCCATGTCAGCAGAGCTGCTCTGCGGCCTGGCCTCGGCCCCGTCACTCCCCACGGCCGCCATGCTCACCAGACAGGATCCGCATAACCGCGTGCTCCTGCCCAGGGCGGAAGGCTCGGTGCCCCAGCTGCTCCAGGGCCTGCAGCACCTCAACCGGCGTCTCTGTGGACACAGGTGTCGGGTCAGCATGGCCGAGGCGCCCCCACCTTTGGGTAAAGGTCCTAGGCTGGTTGGCTTCTGCTCACCTGCCACCTGCCCCAAGGGACCTGGCAGGTAGAGTGGCGGCACAGCTGGGGATGGGCAGGGTGCCTCCGTGGGCACTAGCAACTCAGACCCAGCAGGACCCGTATCCTCCTCGCCTGCGGGGGTGGACAGGAGAGGATGTTGTGGGAACTCCAGACTGGCCTGGCGTCTTCCTAGCAGGAAGGCGACTTCCACTCACCAAGGAGCTGGCCGCAGGCAGTATGTGTCCTCTGAGTCACTGCCTCCAACGTGGGCAACGTGGGCATGTCCTCTTCATCCTCACCATCCTCTTTCTCCGGAACCCGGGTAGGTTTTGGGCCTGGGGCACGGAGTAAAGAGGGCTTTTTGCTTCAGTCAGACCCCAAAGAGCACAATGCCCTCTCCAAGCAGTGTTGGCCCAACACACGACACAGAAAGCTCACCTGGTTTGGGGCACTGGGATGCCCAGTGGCCGAGCTGCCCACACCGGAAGCAAGAATCCTTGACTGGGGCCCGTGGCTGCCCACCTCCGAAACATTCCGCCTTCTTCCTCCATTTCTGTTTCCACGCCTGGGGGAGGGCGCGCACGATGGAGGGTCAGAGGGTCACAGGGGGAGAGGCGGGAGGGGGGAGGGAAGTGCCTGCCACCACCTCACCTGCCTTCGGAGGAGTCTGCCCCGCAGGGCCGGGCCCCGGACGTAGCGCTTCTGCTTTAGGTTGAGCCGAACGTAATTGCCCCGGTCCCGCACAGCTGGCCTAGCAGGGACACACAGGCGTGTCTTCCCCATGGCGTCCCCACCTTGGCCTGACTCCAGGGGATCTGCTGGGAGGCTGAACGGTGTTACCTGGGGGCTGAGGGGCCGGGGAGGGGCTGCGCCGGCATGGGCTCCCCTGGACAGTCTTCTCTTGCATGCAGTGCAGCCCCAGCTCCCTCCGGCGGGGAGCCTTCTTGGCTGCTGTGCTGCTGGGCCTGTGTAGCAGTCCCGTTTGGCTCCCCACTCTGTCTCCGCTTCTTGCCTTGGCTGCTGCCCAGGAGGGGGCTCCTTGCACTGACCCCAGGTACCTTCAGAGCTGGAGCCTCTGAGCCCAGAAAAGGTGCCTCAGGGCCCCCGCTGGGGCCAGGATCAGGGGGAACACCTGACGTCGGGGGCTGTGGCTCCTCTGTACCCAGGGCAGGAGGGCAGGCCTCGGGAGTCCCCAGAAAACCTTGGGTCTCATTGTGACACCTCTGTATCCAGCCAGGATCCAGGGAGCTCAGCCGCAGGCTCAGGGACTCCTGCAGCTGCTGGAGCCGGCCTGGTCTTGGCTGGGGCCGGGGGAGCTGGGGCAGCACCTCACTGGCTTCTTCAGGAGACAAGGGGGAAGCCCCTGCAGCTGGCAGCCCTGGGGAAGGCACCTCGGCTGGGGGTCTTTGCAGAGGCCGGGGTATTCGGCGCAGAGCTGGCCCGGCCTGGAAAGGGTAGGACAGACAAGCAGGCATTGGGCGGCCAAAGATCCTGCAACCTGCCCGAGTCCCCACCCAGCCCCTCAGTGTGACTGGGACGGGAAGGAAGCTGGGAGCAGGCCTTTCAGAAGCAGAGGCGCCTGTGGAGGGCGCAGTGTCTGCTCATCCCACCCCTGGGCGGAGGGCAGTGCTGGACCAAGGTGGACGGCTCTGTGGCCCCACGCTCACCTGCAGAGCATCCTTCAGGTTTGCCTTGAGCCTCTCCCCATAGTCGGGCACAGACCCGCGAGGGCTCGGCCCTGCAGCAGGAGGGAGACTCCGGGTTACAGCCCGATTCAGGTGGGATCCCCAGCAGCTGGGCTCAGGCACCTGCAGGAGGAGACAGTGGGGTCGGCAAGGCTGATGTGGGGGACAGAGGTGTCTCCAGGCCCAGTCCCTGTCCCTCTGACCCCTGAAGGGGGCGGACCCTCCACCCCGTCCAGCCCTTCCCCCAAATTCTGTGCCCCGCGGAGCTCCCGAAGGTCCTCGCCGCACAGAAAGCTACGCCGGGAAGCTCGGGAACGGGGGCTCCGGTACCTCCTCGGCCGCCTCCGGAAGCGCCTGCGCGTGGACGCGGGGTCCAGCGCCGCTGGCCGGACGCAAGGTCTCCTTCAGGGCGCGGTACTCCCGGTAGAGCGCTGGGGGCGGGTCCGGAGTTAGAGGTCAGGGCTCGGCGGTTCCCGTTCGTCTCCCTCACCCCCGTGCCTCCACCCGGTGACCCCGCCGCCCGGCGCTCACCGCGGGTTTCCTCCGGCGCCGCTTCCACGTCCTCCTGCGAAGGGAGCGCGTCAGCTGGGGCCGCCCCCCAGCCTCCCGCCCCGGGCAGCCTCCCGCCCCGGGCAGCCTCCCGCCATTGGCAGCCTCCCGCCTCGGGCAGCCCATACCTGCACCGGCCGCCGCCCGCGCTGCCGCCGGAACGCGCGTTCCCACGTCTGCAGCTGCGCCCGCACGTCCCGCAGCCGCTCCATGCGCGCCGGCCCCGCGCTCCGCTTCTCCCGCCTTGAGGACGCCGCCGGCCGACAGCCAATGGGGACTCGGCTCGGTCGGGGGCGGGGCGTTTTAGCCAACGCGAAGCTGGGGCAGCCAATCCCCGGGTTCCTGGAGCGACGGCCAATCGGGGGAGGCTACGTCATCGGGGCGCGCAGGGCGGGGCGCGGGGCGGAGCTGACGGCGGCGGGGGCTGCTGCGGGCCGGTGAGCACCACTCGGGTGGTGGGGCTGCGGGGCGGGAGGGGACGGCTCCGGCCCTGGGGCGCCGCGCCGGGAGGAGGAGGGGTCTGGGCGAGCACCGCCCCGGAGCCGGGAGGCGGTGCGGGGGCGCTTTCGGGAAACGCCGGGCACTGCGGGCCGGCGGAGGGGCGGCAGCCGCCGCACAGAGCTCCGCCCCCGGCGACCGCACGGGCTGCCTTCGTTTCCTCTCGTGACAGGTGCTAGCTGGTCTGCCCTTTCTCGGCGAGGTATGCATTGTCCTCACGAGATGTGTCCGCGGGCAGAGCGCGGTCGAGGCTTGGCGTCAGGGCTTCTCCGGAACCGCTGTCCTGAGGTCTTGGGTTCGGTGAGTTCTGGTCCCGGCCCGTCGCCCAGGATGCAGCCCCAGCCGGGGAGGCCTAGTCCTTGGTCCTCACGTCCTGCTTCCTGTGACCGGGAGGAAGCTTGGGGGACGAGGTGCTCTGATTCAGCAGCAGAGCTGGCCCGGTTTCCTGCGGCCGGAGGCATCTCTGTGCCTCTCTAGCTGGAATGCCCCTTTGGCAGCGGCCTCTCGCTATTGGAGCAGTTTCCTAGCCTGGAGCCTCCTGAATCGATGGGTTTGAACCTTGGCTTCTTGACTGGTTCTTCAGGGAGGAGGGAGATGTTCAGACCGCTGATAAGGCCCTCGGTGGGTGAGGGTTGCTTTCCAAGGGTTTCCACGTCTGGATATACAAGTTAGGACTAAGGGTCAGGTCGAGGGTTTGGGTTACTCAGGCCATCTGGGTTCTGTTTCCTGGGCCCCGGTCCTTTATACTTGCCCCGGTGTTTATTGAGCACAGTTGCTTCCAGCCCCTCTCTGCTGCTGTCCTCTCCTGGGTCATCCTCCACTAGCCTTGGAGGAGAACACGGGAGGGAACTGCGATGCAGCTTCCAGCCCCTCCTCCCCAGGGGGCTGGGCCGGGACTAGTTTATTTTTGAAAGAGGGTCTCTAATAAGCTGCTTTGTAATTTCAGAGGCCTGAAGTGGGGGTGGGGGTGGGGAGGCTGCTGGCAGCAGCTATCAAAAGCACACCAGGTGGGCGGGCCCTCTCTGGAGCACGTTATTGCCTGCTGCTTGGCGGCTTTGTTTTCTTGAACAAGCCCCCAGGCTTCTGGAGTGTGGGAACTAGGGAGCGGCTTTGTCCCCCTCTGCACTCTGCCTCTCCAATTGTTAGGCACCTAGCACTTACTCTTCAGAGCTGGGGTCCCACAGACTACAGACTGGCAGGCACCGTGCTGGGCTTTTCTGCTATTAGTGTGTGAAGGAGTCTGTGGCCGGGGGTAGCCTGGGGTCTGTCCTCCCCACTGAAGGTCCCTTCCCTGCAGGTGGCCTCCCGCCTGGCCCGGCGCCATGCACACGCTTGTGTTCCTGAGCACACGGCAGGTGCTCCAGTGTCAGCCCGCGGCCTGCCAGGCTCTGCCCCTGCTCCCACGCGAGCTCTTACCCCTGCTGTTCAAGGTGGCCTTCATGGACAAGAAGACCGTGGTGCTGCGAGAGCTGGTGCACACGTGGCCCTTCCCCCTGCTCAGCTTCCAGCAGCTGCTGCAGGAGTGCGCCCACTGCAGCCGGGCCCTGCTGCGGGAGCGGCCCAGCACAGAGAGTGTGCAGGCCGTGATCCGGGGGCTCACAGCCCGGCTCCACACCCCGGAGGCCGAGGCTGGCACACGGTCCTTTTGCAGGTACGGATGGGCTCACCCGAGGGTCCCCAGAGAGGTTTCAGGCTGGTGCTAAGAGCTCAGTGCAGATATAGGCGTGTTGCTTCTGTCCCAAGGTGGCTGGGATTGGGTGCGGGTCTCCCTCTTACCACCTGTCTCCGCCCACCTGTGCTCCCAGGAAGCACGCACTGCGGGTGCTGGACATGACGAGCCTCCTGGACGACGGTGTGGAGCGGGACCCCGGGACCATGAGCATGTGGGACTGCACGGCAGCCGTGGCCCGAACATGCGTGGCACAGCAGCAGGGTGGGACCGTGGAGCCCGGGCTGACCCCTGCTCCCGTGGAGGTGCGTGTGGACCTTCGGGTGAACCGGGCCTCCTATGCGTTCCTGCGGGAGGCCCTCCAAAGCAGCGCAGGCAGCCCGCTGCGGCTCTGCTGCCGGGACCTGCGGGCTGAGGACCTGCCCATGCGGAACATGGTGGCTCTGCTGCAGCTCCTGGATGCAGGCTGCCTGCGCCGTGTGGACCTGCGCTTCAACAACCTGGGCCTGCGCGGCCTGTCTGTCATCATCCCACACGTGGCCCACTTCCAGTGTTTGGCCAGCCTTCGGCTGCACTATGTACACGGGACTCACGGCAGCCCTCCGTGGATGGCGAGGAAAACTTCCGATACTTCCTGGCCCAGATGGGCCGCTTCACCTGTCTGCGGGAGCTCAGCATGGGCTCCTCTCTCCTCTCAGGGCGGCTGGACCAGCTGCTCAGGTCAGTGGGCCCTACTGTTCTGCCTCTCCCCTCCCCAGAACCCTTCCCTGCCCTGCCTGTTCGTGACCCTTGCTTTACCTGCAGCACTCTGCAGAGCCCCCTGGAGAGTCTGGAGTTGGCCTTCTGTGCTCTGCTGCCTGAGGATCTGTACTTCTGGCACACAGCCCCCACGCTGTCCACCTCAAGAAGCTGGACCTGAGTGGCAACGACCTGTCTGGCAGCCAGCTGGAGCCTTTCCAGGGGCTGCTGCAGGCGGCAGCGGCCACACTGCTGCACCTCGAGCTGACTGAATGCCAGCTTGCTGATACCCAGCTGCTGGCTACACTCCCTGTGTTGACCTGCTGTGCCAGCCTCGCTACCTCGGCCTCTATGGTAACCCGCTATCCATGGCAGGTCTCAAGGAGCTCCTGTGGGACTCGGTGGCACAGGCCGAGCTGCGCACCGTGGTGCATCCCTTCCCTGTGGACTGCTACGAGGGCCTGCCCTGGCCGCCACCTGCCTCTGTCCTACTGGAGGCTGCCATCAATGAGGAGAAATTTGCTCGTGTGGAGGCTGAGTTGCACCAGCTGCTGCTAGCTTCGGGCCGTGCCCACGTGGTCTGGACCACGGACATCTATGGTCGCCTGGCTGCAGACTACTTTAGTTTGTGATCTCAGGGCTACTGGGTGACAAACGGGCTGTGCCAGAGTCCAGGGCTGCTGGAGGCCCCTCCCCCTCCTGGGTAGGCACAGCCTTGGCTGAGACCCTGCTAGAGGCCTGGCACAAAGGCACTGGTGTCTGATTTTTGTGCCCCATGGGTGTACCCTGCGAAGTTCTGCCCTGCACTTGCTCCCCTGACTGTTCACCCGTCTCTGGGCCTGAGGTCTGGATTCCAGCCCTGCCCAGCCCTGCTTGGTTAGTTTGCACTTGGCTGCTTTCTGGGTCCTGGTCTTCAGAATGCTCTGAGCTGAGAGCGGGGGCTCCCTCAGGCCCTCCTCCAGGGCAGACTGCCCTCTGTTGAAGTTGGGACTGGCATGCCTGCAGGAGGTTGGTCCTCTGCACTCGGGCCTGTCATGATTTTCCCTGCCCTGGCACTCAGGAGATTGACTGTCGGCTGTGCTTTGGGACCAGACCGTGTTATTACGGTACAAATGTGCAGTGTGTTTGGAACTTAAATTTGTGGCTGTTTTTTCTGTCCTAACTGGTCAGCGAGTTGTCCCTGGCTCTGCTGCCACACCCAGTATGGCCCCTGTTACAGCTTCTTCCGGTCCGCTCTCCCTCCCCTGGGCATTCACAGCACGAGACCTCGGGGAATGCCCGCATCCTCCCCCACTCCCGGCCTCCCGCCCACTCGGTGCCCCCAGACCCCACACACAGCTCGGCTCACGTCGCGCAGCTTCCACCCTTTACTGATCGCGCTGGAGCATGCGCGAACGGGCCCGCCGACTGGCCAATCCGCAGGGCTCGCGTCATCGGCGCGCGCCGCCCGCCCTCAGCAGTGGAGCTCGTAGGCGGCGGGCGGCTGCGGTGGGAACCCCTGCGCGGGCCCGGGCGCCACCCCATGGGCCACCCGGACCGGGTCCTCGGCGAAGAGCGGCTTGGAGCGGTCGATGACGAACATTTCGTGGCCCCGCTCGCCGCGGAGCTCCTCCAGCTGCGCGGAGGTGCAGGGCCCGTCCGAGTAGTCGTTGGCGAACAGCGCGCCCTCCCCCGGCGGCCCCGGCGCCTTTTTCCGCCTCCGCCGGCGCCGGCGGCAGATGAGGGCGGCCAGCAGCAGCGCCGTCAGCGCCAGGAGCGCGATGGCCGCCGCGATCGCCGTCTGCGTGGCCAGGCTCAGGGCGCGGAAGGCCATGCTGCTCGCCTCGGGCAGGGGCGCGAGGCCCGCGGCCGCCGGCGGGGGCTGCGGCTGCGGCTGCAGCTGCTGCTGGGACACGTTGACCCGGAGCCGGAAGGGCACCCGAGCGGCGCCGCCGGCGTTGGAGGCTTCGCACTCGTACTTGCCGGCGTGGGCCGGGGTGATGTTGGTGAGGAAGAGCATGCCGCTGCCCGTGTCGGAGGCTCCGTGCTCGCCTGGGCCTGGCACCCCGGCTCCTGGCGGGGCCTGGGCCCGCGGTTGTCCCCCGCGAGGCTGGGCCACCTTCCTCCAGGTTACCAGGGGCTGCGGGTAGCCGGAAGCCTGGCAGGCAACCCGCAGGTTCTCACCCAGGTTGGCTGTCACCTCCAGCGGCTCCACGTGCACGGAAGGTGGGATGCAGATGAGGCTACTGCCAGAGACATCCAGGAGACTCTGGAGGGCCAGGCGGGGAGGCTCTGTGCACACGATCTTCCTGTCCCTGGAGCTGAGCAACCTCTGCCCCGCCTCCTTGAGCCAAGCTCCCAGCCAGTGCAGCGCGCAGTCACAGCGCCACGGGTTTTCTGTGGACAGAGCAGCGGTGAGCAGGCAGCCCAGGGGCAGCTGCGACCACAGCCTGTGCAGTTGGAGTTCCACTGGCCAGACCAGGAGCCCCTTCACTACCTCCCAGAGTTAGGGACCCCTTCTACCCCTACGCTGACCCCAAGCTCCTTAGAGTGTGGCCCCTTCAGTTCAGGATATCTAAGAAGTCTCTTGTGCCTCTGAAGTCTCTGCAACAAGTCCCACTATTTGAGGGGAATCCTGGTGTCCACGTGACATCTCACCACCACGAAAACCTTGCAAACACTGTCAGCCTTGTCTCTCAGGTGTTGTCTGCTAGAAATGCCCCCAATCCTGGTCTCATCTTTCTAGTTTCTACCTACCTGCCCTCTGATGGCCCCTCAACTGTGTCTACTTTGTTTAGAGACTTTTCTGTCTTCCTTACAAAAGTTATCTGAGCTGTGCCCCTACCAACACCCCCATTCCTGGCAGCATTCACCGTGGTTGCTAGTAGTGGTGTGGCCTTCCAGAGCTGCCCTGGGGGTGCACAGCTCTTGGCCACTCCATTGGGTTGTCCTCCTTAGCTGGGCCTGCTCTCTACTGCCAGCACTGTGGCTTGCAATCTTTGCATGAGACCCACTTCTCCATTAGAGGTACCTGTGAGGCGTAGGACCTGCAGGCTGGCCAGGGGCTTCAGGGTCTCATGGCTGATGGTGCCCAGCTGGTTCCTACTGAGGTCCAGCAGTGCCAGTGAGGAGAGCCCGGCCAGGGCCTGGTCCTCCAGCAGCTTAATGTTGTTTTCCTGCAGGTGCAGCTCCTGCAGTCGCTGAAGCAAGGACAGCAAATCATCAGGGAAAGGGGTCCTAGCAGACATGTTTCCTTACCAGGCTGGTTGACTTTTTGTGTGTGTGTGTGTGAGGGATTAGAATTTATTTGATCATCCGCACACCAAGTTGTGCGGATGGTTGACTTTTGTCCCTTTCACAACTCCAGCCCCTCAGAGCAACTGACAGTACAGGAGGATCCCTGCCCTTCCCCCACCCCCACACCTCTCACCCTCACCCCTTACCCCTCACCGGCAAATGCAGGAAGGTGAAATCCAGCAGCTGCATCAGCTGGTTACCAGCCAGGTAGAGTATGCGCAGCTGAGCCAGGCCTGTAAAAGCCCCCAGGTGCAGGCCTTGCAGCTGGTTGCCTGTGAGTGCGAGCTCCAGCAGGCGCGACTGTGCACGAAAGGTGCCCGGCTCCAGGGTGCGAAGGCTGTTGTTGTGCAGGTAGAGGCTGTGAAGGGCGGCAAGGGGCGCCAGGATGCCTAGCTCCAGGCACTCGATGCTGTTATCCTGCAGGAACAGCGTCTGCAGGCCAGAGGGAGGGGGGCAGTACCCCACTGAGAGAGAGTTCCTCCGACTAAGGTCCCCATCTACCCACCAGGATGCTCACACACCCTTCCCTCCTCGCCCGCAGTCCCACACAGTTCCCACCTGTGTCCCAGGCGGGATTCCTGGCGGGACCACGTGCAGCCCCAGGGCCCCACACTCCACCGTGGTGCTGTAGCAGCGACAGGCAGCCGGGCAGCTGGTGGCTCCGGGCGGGAGACTGGGCAGACAGAGCAGCGACAGCAGCAGCAGTGCCGGGGCCCCGGAGGCCATCTCCCAAGGCCAGCCACAAAGTGGCAGCCTCCTCACCAACTTCGCTACAATGGGGCCCCAGATGGGAAGCACTTCCTGAAACAGTTTGGCAAGGTCTTGCCCTAACACTTGAGAGTCAGTGAAAAGCATGGATGGAAGCTCACACCATGTCTAATGTTTGAAAAGTTATAAGTCAATTTAAGAAACAGATAAAAAGTTTTCTTAATGAAAACAGTCAAAGATTTGGGATGTTAGGTTCCAATTTTGAATTTCTGATGTCCTCTGCACACAGGCCACATGGGGAGAGCCCACCCGGTCCCCTTCTCTCCCCATTCCTGGCATGGAGGCTCCCGCCCAGCCACGAGCATGTCTGTCCAGGTAGCACCGCCCTCTACACCCTCCCAACTAGCCTCTCTGGACCCGCATTGCAAGAGGCTGGTGTAAGGTATGGTGATATGGGCAGGGACCATGTGGGTGGTGAAGTCCAGAGTCATTCCCCAAGCCTGGGCCAGAGAAGGAGCAAAGACCACCCTTTTACATGTGGACTCTGCTCTCGGGACTGGCATGAGATCTTGTAAGGCCTAGAGCCCAGAGCAGAGGTCTCTTTTGTACCCCCCAAATAAGGTCACTTGATGGGAGGCAGGGCAGAACTAGTTTTAGAGTCAAGAGCCACAGAAAAATCCAGGCCCTCCTTTGTCCTGCCCAGGAGTGGGGTGGGTGGAACAGCTTACTGGAATGAGGGCTTGTTCTGTGGGAACTTGTTAGAAAGTAGAATTATGAAGCAAATGATAAGAACATTTCCCAAGCTCTGGCCTGTGTTCTTCACGCTGGCTCCCAAAAAGGTGCCTCTTTTGAGGGACAGTGGGGCCCTGGATTGGTTGGGCCACCAACTGGGTTCCTAGTGTAGTTTCATGTGACTTTCTGAAGGAATGTGGTGTTTTGTTGATTTAGGCACATGCAACTGTGACCCTAAAGAGACGGGAAGGCCTGGGTCTAGTTCCAGGCACAAGGAGTCCAGTTTTAAAGGTGAGGATCTGGGCTGAGAAACCAACCAGGGTGGCAGGGCTGAGGGTTGGCTGTCAGCCTCAAGTGCCCCCCCCCAAGTGGTACCTGCTCTGAGCACCCCCGTTCACCAGGTTTTCTGCTATCAAGAGCGAGTCTTGTAGAAAAGACTCCCTAAAGTAATTACTTAAAAGTCACTAGAGATGAAGTAGGCACAGCAAAAGCTTTAATGGAGTAGTTTGGCCCAGGCAGAGGCAGCTCCCTGGTGTTAGGATGCTTGCGGGCCCCAAGAGGCCAGGGGATTTCTCTTGGCCCCTGGCACTCATCTCCATGAGCAAAAGGGCTTGCCCACACCCATCTTCCAGGGGCACGGCCTCTCCAGCGGAGAAGGTTCTCCGCTTCCTCCTCTGGACTCAGAGCAGTGCTGATCATACGGGCATCCCTAGATGCGGAGCCTTATCACAGGGCGAGCTGGGCAGGGATGAGGGCCCAGGCGGGAGGAGCCTGGGAAGCCCGCCCACAAGTCCTTTTACTCAGCGGACAAACCCTAATCCGGCTGGGTAAGGGGCCTGGCATCACATAGGCTTCCAGAAGGCTGACAAGGCCTCGAGGGCGCCTGTCTGTGCTGGGGGGTGGGGTGGGATGAAGCCCTGCGACTCCATCGGGTGCAGAATCAAAACCGACCCAGGCACCTTAGTACCCCAAGGCGTGGCCTGCCTCCCCAAAGCGTGGGTCTGTTCCGAGCGATCCAGGCAGGGCGTGGTCCAGCCAATCGCACATCCTCGGTGGGCGCAGCAGACGGCCCCATCCCGCCCCACGCCCGCTGACCTTGCTCCGGGCGCCCCCTCACCTGACGCTCCCGCGGCGCGGCTCCCCAGCCGAGCCCACTGCGCAGCCCGGGCGGGGGAGGGGCAGGCGCCGGTCGCGCGCACACACCGGAGCCCCTGCACCTCCCGCTCGGTCGAACCGGCCGGCCGTCGCGAGCGCGGGCACAAGCAGAAGACTGACACCCTAGATGGGGAGGGAGCGGAAGGGCCCGGGCCCCTCCCGGCACTCGGTCCGGAACCAGCCGCGGCAGCACCTCGGACAGCGCCGCGAGGGGCGGGGCCTAGACGCTCCCCGCCGCGCACGCGCACGCGCACGCGCACGCGGCCCGGGCGCGTCCAGGCGGCGCGTGCGCAGCGGCGCGGGCGAGAGGCGCGCTCAGGGCGCGGGGGGGCCGAGCAGCAGCGGGGCCAGGTCCATGGTGAGGGGGAGGCGCTGGCCCTGCCAGTGCACGTGGGAGGGCACCGCGGCCGCCCCGGGCGGGTACTCGAAGCAGGCGCTGAGCTCGAAGGCCAGGGCCGAGCGCACCAGGCCGACGCCCCCCGCGCGCTCGGGGGCCGGGTGGTACAGGCGCCCGTTGGCGGCCAGCGGCAGCAGGCGCGCGGGCTCGAAGGGCACCGCCAGCGCCTCGCCGCCGCCGCAGTAGGAGAGGCGCGGGGCGCCGGGGCCCGCAGCCAGCAGGTGCGTGAAGACCACGGGCCGGTCCTCGCAGCGCAGGAAGTTGCGCTCCCTGCCGCAGGGAGAGAGGAAGGGGAAGGCGGCCTCGTAGCGCCCGCTGCGGTTGGGTCTCAGCCGAGAGAAGAAGGTGACCAGGAACTGCAGGTCTGGGGAGGCGAAGGGCACGGGCTGCTAACCATGCCAGGCCTCCTTGCCCCAGGGCCACGCCGGGGGCCGGCGCCTCCCTAGACCGCGGAGCTCCGGAGCTCAGGACGTCCAGCCCCGGCCGCGGGCGGGGTTGGGGAGCGGACCTTCCGAAGCCTTCCCCAGAGGGAGAGGAAGGCGGGAGAGGAGGGCGCAGCGGTACCTTTGAAACAGGTGATGAAGTTCTTCATCTTGGAGTCATCCAAAAAGAGCTGCAGACAGAGGGACAGGCGGTGCCCATGAGCCCGGCCGGCCCGCCCGAGGCGGGAGGTCCCTGTGGCCCTGGCCGGGCCTGTGTCCGCGTCCTTGGCTCCTCTGTGCACACCGTGTGCAGAGGAACGCGCAGAGGGAGCCGGGCCCTTCCCATTCCCCGGTCCCGCCCGCACTCGGGCCCGGCTTCAGGTTCACTGAATCGGCCTTTCCGCGTCTTTAACCTCCAGCTTCTAATCGGGTGCCGCATTCTCCGCGGGGCTACCTGGCTGGCTTCCTCCTGGGTGTGGCCATTGCCCCCCCGCCCCCGCCCGGGCTTGCAGAGCAGGCGGGCAGCCCAGGACTGGAGGCTGAAGGTGGGAAGGAACTGGGGTGCAGACACAGGTGGAGCTGGCAGCTGGGGGCGCGGGGAGGGACGACCTACCCTCCGGAGCTAAGACCCGAGGGCGAGTCTCCCCAGCGCTGAGCCAGTTCACACAGGTCTAACGGACCCGCCCGCCCTTCCGGCCCGCCCCCAGTGGTCCTCCGCCCCACCCCGGCCCACCTGGCCCTGGTGGTCCACGTAGTAAAAGTACTCGCGGGTGCGGGGCGCGGGGCTCTGGCCCTGCGTGTAGGCGACGCCCGCAGCCCCACTGCAGGCCCGCGACCCCGAGGCCCGCGCCAAGGGCAAGGCCCAGGCCCGCAGCACCCTGCACACACACACCGGCCACATCCTCCTCCCGCGCCGGAAGCGGCCGGCGGGTCAGGAGGTGGAGGCGCTGCGTCAACACGCATCCCCCGCGGCCCAGGCCTCGCGCTTCGGGTTCCGGCGCAGGCGGCGGCGGCAGTCTCTGGTTTCGCGGCTCCCGCGTGCCGGACTCCGGGCGGCCCGGACACTTGCTTTTCTGGACCTAGAGGGCAGCACGCCCTCTGGTCAGATGCGGGTGGGTGCAGGCGGGCCCGCATGTGCCTGCCTATCTTCTCCCCGCTCCCTAGGCAGCCAGCCCCGGGCAGCAGGTGCTGAATTAGAATTGAACCAACACTGTCCAGAAGCCTGTGCAGGGTTGGGAGAGGGCGGATCAGGAAAGGCCCAACCCCTGGGGTAATCCTGGTTTTCTGTAGTCAAGTTCATTGCTCCAGTGACCATAGGTGGCCCAGAAGCAGTCTCCTTCCTGGTGTAGCCCCGCCCCAGCAGCCTTGCGTTCCCCACACCCGCCCAACTTGCTGCTTCCCCCATTCTTCCCTGGCCTGTCCATCCAGAGGCCCTTACCAGCAACTGGCTGGCCATACCCCCACAGCCGCCCTGAGGAACATCTGCGAGCTTGGCTCCCAAGGTTCCATATGTACTTTATTCACACAGTTGTCACCTCTTCAGTCCATGCGTCAGAGCAAGTCTGTGGCTAGGGTTGCCCCACTCAGGCCCAAAATCACCTGACTGAGGACACACCATCCAAGGGTACCCGAGCTTCTGCAGGGCTGGGCTTTTTTAATAAATAAAAACTCAACTCTAAAAATATATATATATATAAAAACTGGGGAGAAATTAAGTTTTGTAATTTAAACTGAAAATTCCAAAATGGAAAATGTACAAACTGAGAGTGTAGGGGTCCCCTCTCCCCAGCTCTGGCCTCCAGGAAGGGCAGTCCTGGGCGCCCTCAGCGCCTTCCCTCTCGCTCTGGGGAGGGGCAGGATATGGTTTTTGGTCAGAAGCCAAGAAGTGGAGAAGAAAAAGAAATAACTTGCTCTTCACAGAGGACGGGTTAGGATGGCTTGGAGATAAATAACATTTGGGTTAAAACTATGTCATTAGCAAATGTAGTTCTTATATCTTTCCCTCTATCTATATCTCTATACACAGGAGGGTTGGGCTGCAGGATAGATTCTGAATTTATAGTTACACCAAGAAAAAATACTCTTGTCCTCCCCCACCCTGCCCCAAGAATGCCTGCCCATGCCTGCCCCCTCAGAGGACTTTGGTTTGGGGGTCCCTCCCCACCCAGAGATAGCCTGCCGGGCTCTGCCTGGGCCAGGCTCAGATGTTGGATAGCCCAGTGTCCTGGAGCCCCCAAACTCCTGTGCAGTTAGTATGCTGGAGGCCACAGGTGGCTAGGGAATGGGGGCCTGAGGAGGGAGGAAACTGCAGGTCAGACGATTGAGGGAGAGAGAGGCGACCTGAAGGGCCCACGCCAGGCCCAGGCTGAGCACAGGAGCCCCGGGAGGTGGCTGTGCCCTCGGCGCCTGTGGGGCAGTGTCACTTGGCTCCAGGAAACAGAAGGCACTTTCTTGGGGCTGACCCTGGCTGGCGTGTGGTGGGGGACGGGCAGTCCCCCGGCACTGGCCATGAGGCAGGTGGAGTCAGAGGCACCCTTCTCAAAGTCCCTCTACCCTGGCCGAGTCCTGGGGAGGGGGATGTTCCAGGGCTGGGTCGGGCATGGCCGGAGCCTGGCATGCTACCTCCACGGCTGGGGCATTCCCTCCCCCCTCCCCACGTGCTCCCCTGCCCTGGTGCACCGAGCCTGGCTGTCCCCACCCTCGTCCCTCAGCCCACGCGCTATAGCACGCCCTCCATGAAGCTGGTGTCCAGGTGCTGGATGAGCACGCGCAGGAAGGACATTTCCTTGCGCGTGTTCTCGAAGATGACGCGCGGGTCGTCCGATCGGCAGCGCAGGCAGTTGGGCGCCATCACCATGGCCAGGTTGCTTACATCCATTTTGGTGATGGCCACGTTGGCAGGCTGCACGAACACCTGCGAGAGGCAGTGGCTGGTGGGCAGGGGCAGGGCCTGCTGGGAGGGGCACACGGCGGGGCGGGGCAGGGCGGGGTGTGCTGGGGCAGGGGTGCTGGTGTCCGAGGGTCCCACACACCTGGAGGAAGCGGATGAGGTAGCACAGCACCAGGCGGTTGATGCGGGGCAGCGAGTGCACCACGGCCACGGCAGCCTCCGGGCTCTCGTACTGAGCGATGCACTGCTCGTAGAACTCGTGCGGGATCAGGGGCTCCTCCAGCTCCCGGTACCACAGCTTCAGCAGCGACGCTGCAGACACAGTGGGCAGCTCAGCCAGGCCCAAGGGCTGGCACCCTGGGCAGAGAGCAGTGTGGACCACCCGACAGACTCTGCCACAGAGTGCGGAAGGGGCCTTGGGGGAGGGGGCAGGCAGCAGGCCGCTTGAGGGCGAAAGGGTCCGCCCGGCCGCGGTGGGCCGTGATGACCCCGGCCTATGGAGGCTACGGACCTGAGAGCCGGGACGGATCCAGGCCCAAAATATGGCTTCTTTGAGGGAGGGCTGTGCAGCTGCTGTGAGCAGGCAGGGCTGGAGGGAGGACCCAGGGTGGCTGTCCAGTGGACAGGAGGTGGCTCTTGCTGGAAATGAACCAGGAGCCGCTACATCACCTGGATTGGGCCTGCTCCTGCTGCCCAGGGGCCCGGGGCTCACCGGGGACGTGGGGGTCCTCCAGGCCTGTAGGCACCTTCCACTGGTCCACCTGGAGCTTCAGGGCGTTCACTTCATCAATGTCCCCCGGGACTCTGAGCAGAAGGAGGGTGTCAGGGAGGAGCCTGGCTTCCCAGCTGCCCCTTCTCTTCCCCCTTCCCACAGGCCTCCTTCCCACTCCCATACATATGTGTTCCTCTTTAGGGATGCTGAGGCCAAATCCACATGCCTCCGTTTACCCAGCGGCCTGGGCAGGGAATCGTGACAGCAGGTGACGGGACAAGTACCACCGACCATGGGACAGGTTTTGTCGTCCTGTCACGGAGAGGACCGAGCCTGGGTTACTGCCACTCATGGCTTCCATCTCAGCCTGCTCATGGCTGTACTCCCAGTGCTCCCCAAGCCCTGGTGGCCATTTCTGGGGGGGAACTGACCCAGCAGCCCTTCCGCCTGGCCCTGCCTCCTGAGGATGGCCGGCCCTGCCTCTCAGAGTGCCTTTCCCCACTGGAAGCAATGCTGGCCTCCCTGGCTGCTTAGAAGTTCCAGACACACAGTGGAGCCGCCTACCCCCCCCCCCCCCCCCCAGGCCTTGGGCACCTGAAGATGCCTTCTGTCTGGTCACCGTTGAGCGCCAGCACCTCCTCAGACAGCCGGGTCTGCACCCAGGGCAGCTGCCGCTCTGGGTAGCGCTCCTTCTGCATGCTCATGATTTCCGGCAGGGCGCTGCCGAACATGGACGGGCTGAACACCGCGTTCTTGGCATGCCGGATCTCCTCCATGTTGGGTTTCTTCAGTCCCTGCAAAGACAGCTGCTCTGTCCTGCCAGGCCTAGCTCCCAGCCCCTACCCTCAGGACTACCTTTGGCTTGGCTACCCCCTCCTCCCTGTCCAAGAATCCCCGCTCCTTACACCCTTGAATCCCAGGTTTCTGCCCAACCAGAGCTGGGGACACCCCGACTCCCTGGCCAGTCACCAGCAGCCTCCTGCTGGGCTGCCTACAGCACCCAGAAGCCTCAGGGAAGAGGGTGGGAATGATTCTAGGCAGGCCAGTCGGAGCTGCCTGGGCGCCACAGTCGATCACACTGGGGGGTGCAGGGGGGCGGAGGTGGGTGCAGTGGTGGCTTCTGAAGCCTGCAGCAGGGCTGGAGCAATGCATTCAAAGGAGAGACCAGGCTCTGGGATAGTAGGGGGCAGTTGTAGAAGGGCCGGAGAGGCACCAGGGTGGAGTAGCGGGTGGAAAGGGATGAGGGGGAGGGGTGCAGATACTACCCCCATCCCCACCCCCTCTCCGGGGGGCAGACGGAAGGGGATGGCTGCAGATCCTAACAGGCCAGGAACAAGGCCCAGCTGGTGGTGAGATGAGGCCTCCTGCCTCTACTGGAGCCAGAGGCAGATGGCTGTGGGAAGGGGTGTGGCTGCCAAGCTCGTGCAGGTGGGGGAGGTCCCACTAGGCAGATGTCAGGGAAGCAGTGGGGAGGGTGCTGCTGGAGCCACCTGCCCATCTGTGGGGTGGGGCCCCTCCTAGGCAGGAGCCTGTGACAAGTCTGGGCTCTCAGACCTCCATGGCTGGTGGGTGGCCCGGTGTGAGCAAAGGAGCAGGACAGTCCCCTGAGCCCACCTGCGGGGGAGGTTCCCTTAGGGAGGGGTGGTCCTTTGCTTGCCCTCTGAACCCAGCCACACCAGCCAGAAGCTGGCAAGCCTGGGGCAGCTGGGCTTGCTGCCACCCTCATGAAGACTGGTGGCCTGAAGTCCTGGCCCAGCCACACGGCCCTCTGTCTGCAGTGGCTCCTGACCTAGGGGTGCACTCCTGGCTGCCGGTCCCAGTGGACTCTCCCCGGCACCTTCCGCCGTGGCTCTCATTGCCCCCATGGGTAGGCTGCCCGAGAGTCCCGCGCCCCACCCGCCAGGCCATCCAGGAGACAGTGTACCTTCTTGGCCCCCGTCAGGGCTGCCTTCTGCAGCTTGTGGTAGCAGTACTTGGCATATGTGCTGATCGCCACCCCTGGAAAGGAACGGGTGCCGGTCAGCTCGGCGTCGAGGTGTGTGGCACAGGGGCTGCAGCCAGCCCGTGACTGAGAGAGGAAGCAGCAGAGGAGTGAGAGAGGCAGCCTCGGCCAGCGCTCGGGTGGCCACAGGCCCCACCCTCCCAGCCCAGGGCAGCGGGTCCTCATTCTCCAGAGTTGTCCTCTGGAGCAAAACGCACAGAAGCAAGGGGCACTTCTCCCACCTCCAGAGGAGCCAGGGTGGAGGAACCTCTCGCTGGCCCACCCCCCTCCTGTCCATCCAACCAGGGGGGGCAGTTTGGATTCAGGTCTGTTCCCCAGGAGGAGTCGCAGAAAGGTCAGGGCAAGGCTTGGGTTCCAGGGACTCCAAACCTCAGGCTCCCTCCCCCGCTGGCCCTGCAGAGCCATCTCCGTGTAGCACCTAGGGGTCCTCGGGACGTGCTGTGCTGGGCCAGCACTAGGGGAGGTCGGGCTGGCTAGACACCAGGCCCTGCTCTCCTGCAGCCCTTCTCATGGGAACCCTGGGCTGCCCTGGGAGAGGGCTTTGGCCCCAGGACCCGCTACCTGCAGGGCTGAGGGCTGCCTGGGTGGGAGTCAGGAGAGGGAGGCCCAGGCATGGTCCAGGGTGCAAAGGGGATGAGAGTGGAGGGGATGCTGTGTCTGAGCCTGGGAGGACAGTGCCCTGGAAAGACCATGCCTTTCAAGGATGCCTTTGGAGTCTCAGCTTCCTCCACCTCTGCCTCTGCCAGCCCACTTCTCGCTGGGGGGTTGGCCAGCATTCTAAGGGCAAGGATCGCAGGGGCCTTGGCCAGAGCTCTCCAGACAGAGATGAGAAGGGAGGAGGAGAGAAGGAGACCTTGCTTAGGTGGGTCTGGAACATATGGAGCCCAGAGAGGGGATGAGAAGGGAGCAGCAGCGGGACAGAGAACACACAGTGAGGCCAAGCCCAGAGGAGCATCTGGCCAGCTGCAGACCCAGGGACAGAAAGACAGGTGGCTGGACTGTACCCTACTGGGCCTGCCTGCTTGCCCAAGGGAAGACTCTAGACCCAAATCTCAAATCGAAACGTCTGAGTCTTTTAAAGAAGTCAGTTTTTTGTGGACATAGGGTTCTTAGATCCCAGGGTGAAAAACACTAGCAGCCCTGGCCAGTGTGGTCCAGTGGCTGGGCAGCGTCCCCTGATGGAAAGGCTGCTGTCCCATCCCAGCCAGACCACATGCCCCGGCTATGGGCTTGATCCTGGGCAGGGGTGTGTAGGAGGCAGTGGATCAATGTTTCACTCTCACATCCATACTCTCTCTCCCTCTCCTTCCTCTCTATAAATTAAAAAAAAATAGCCAAAGCTGGTTTGGCTCAGTGGATAGAGCGTCGGCCTGTGGACTTAAAGGTCCCGGGTTCGATTCTGGTCAAGGGCATGTACCTTAGTTGCGGGCACATCCCCGGTGGGTGTGCAGGAGGCAGCTGATCGATATTTCTCTCTCATCAATATTTCTAACTCTCTGTCCCTCTCTCTTCCTCTCTGTAAAAAATCAATAAAATATATATATTTTTAAAATTAAAAGAAATTTCAAAAAACACACTCTACATGTCTTAGTCATAAAAATCTTTTCATTTCTAATTTTCGTAAGAGTTTTGTTACTTAAACTGACAAGGGGATTCTTTTTTAAAGTGAGCCAACTAAACAAAAAACGAGCCCCAAACCCTTTTCATGATGCCTGAACCTAGAGACTCTCTCAGGCCCTGGGGACACTGACCCTGGCAGAGAACCCTAGGTGCCGCCTCTGAGCCGCTGTGGACATGGCCCTTCCGGGGAGCTCTGTTTGGAATGGACGGTGCTCCAGCAATGGAGGCCAGGGAGCACTTTGCAGCAGCTGCTGGCCCTCACACTGGGGAAGGCCTACTCCCCTCTGGGCAGAGGGGTATGTGCCTCCAGTCCTTGTCTTGGGGACTGTGGGAGACACCCCTGACCTTGTCCCCAGGCTTCCTGGGGCCGGACCCAACCCCTGCTAGAGGCTGTGATCTAAAGACCCAGAGGCTGCCACATCTCAGCTGGTGACGGGCCAGATGCAGCCTTTGTGGCCCGAGGCCCCTCCTCTGCAGGATGGGGCGGGACACCTGTCTCTCAGGGGCTGGAGGGCTGACCTCAGAGGCTGGTATCACAGGGAGGACCACAGAGTGAGGCCAGGAGTGCACAGATCGCTCTGTACCACGTGCTGCAGTGGGCACAGCCCCCTGGGCCAGGACGTGGGTGTCCGCTGCGTGCATGGGGTGAGCAGTGCCCACGGGCAGCCCAGGGAAACCCTGGCAGTGTTGTGGGTGTTCTGCTCCACGCCCACTGCCCGTCTGGCCTCGTCAGGACTCACCAGGTCACGCCCATCCTGTTACAGATCGGAGACAGGCCCACAGAGGGACGAAAGCAGGTCTCCCAGAGTCTGCGCCAGGCAGACATTCCTCCCACCCACAGCACCCCAGACTGCAGGTCCCAGGGACAGGATCACTGCACCCCCAGCCCCACCTGCTGCTGCAGCTGATTCTCAAGAAGTGGGCTCAGGCAGGAGCTCAAAGCTCCTTCGACTCCTGGGCCAGCAAGACCAAGAGCAGCAGGAATCCTGGGTTCCAACAGCCCCTTCTCCTGCCCAGGGCAGCCCTGAGGAAGGACCCAGTGGAGGAGCTCAGGGGAGAAGGAGCAGGTAAGCAGAGTGAAGAAGGGGAGGTGAGCCTGACAGCAGCAGTCCTTAGTCCCCCCACAGGGAGGGCAGCCTCAGGTGAACGGCTTCCCTAGAGCTTGGGCAGGGTGTGGTTCTGAGCCAGGGCTCCAGGGAGGCCTGAGCTGGAGGCGTGTGCGTCTTCCCCCAGGAGCCCGTCAGTGACCAGGGCCTCCAGCCGGCTCAGGAGGCCGGAGGCTGATGGTTAGTGCCCAACCCCAGCCCAGAAGCGGTTAGAGAGGCCAGGTGGCCGAGGCCAGAGCAGAGCTGTGCAGAGCAGCGCAGGGGCTGCAGAGAGAGGCCCTACCATCTGGCTCCTCAACATAGGGCTTGGGTTTCTTTCTCAACTTGGACTTCTTCTTAGAGTTCCTGTCCAGGAGCTGCTTCATGTGCTGTGTCACTGGGGAGCAAACAGAGCCGTGAGGACCACGAACACAGAGGCCGGAGAGTGCCCATTGGTGCCCTGTGGCTGCAGGAGGCCCCTAGGTCTGCCCGGTCAGTGGGGAAGCTGTGCCCTCTCACAGTCCAACAGCAGTCGGACATCCTTAGTGCTGCCACAGAGGCGGGAGAGGCTCCTACAACTGCTGCTGGGCTCGCCAACAGTGAGCCTGGCTTCTGGCTGAGTGGCACCCCCCCCTGTGGGAGCACACTGACCATCAGGGGGGGCAGCTCCTGCTTTGAGCATCTGCCCCCTGGTAGTCAGTGGGCGTCATAGCTACCGGTTATTCTGATGTTCGGTTGATTTGTATATTATCTTTTTATTATATAGAATTTTCCCTTTCACTGACTTCTATTTTGATCTTATTTCCTTTATTCGGTTTACTTTTAATATAATTTACTTCTTCTTTTTTTCTTTTTTTTTTTTAGAAGTTTCTTAAAATAGAAGCTAAAGTCTTTAACTTCATATCTTATTTTCCTTGTGGGTATCATTTTTTATTTATTTATTTATTTTTATTATTATTTTTTTTACTGTGATAAATATATTGGCATTTACTAGTTGTTGCTATAAATTTCCCTCTAAGAACTGCATTGGTTGCATCTTACATATTAAAAATGTCTTACTTTCTTTTTCTTTCAGATCAAAATGCTTTCTAATTTTCCTTTTGAAAATTAGGGTTATTTTAAACATGGGTTATTCAGTAGTACATTCTTTAATTTCCTGATGTTGGCTGGCATAAAGGTGTGAACAAGTCTGAGATGAGGCTAAGCTGGGGGTGGGGAACATGTGAACTAGAGTTCAGCGTGTTCTGCCTTGGTTCCCAAGGGTAGTGACCCCACAGTAGATGTCACATACATGCTAGCAGATGAACTAAAGGCTTCCAAGTCTCAGCTAGCAGGATGGTCAGGATGAGGTGCCCCACATGGCAGCAAGCTCAGCTCTGCCCTCGCCAGCACTCCTGGGACAGGCTGCCATTCCCTTGTTCTGAGCAGAGGCTGCATCCTCCTGGGCTGATGAGGCCTGCCCTACGATCAGCCAGCACCCACGTTCTTGACGGGGGCCAACGGGAGGGAGCACAAAGCCTCTCCTCTGGGCTGGGCCTGTGGCAGACACTAGGAGTAGGTCTCAAGGTGAGAGGGCAGCCCCGCGACACAGAAGTGAGACCAGATCCCACAGCCCAGACGCAGGTCTCTGCCAGTGTGCCCACAGACACCCAGTCTTCCTGAGACCATCCTGGCCTCACTCAGCCATGGCTGCGTAGGCCGATCCAATTCCCTCTCACCGCCAGCCAGGCTCTCACACACAAACACGAGGACGCTAGTGCACAAACGTCCGTGCCCAAAGAAGTGCAGGCAGGAAGGTCCTGGAAGCCCCGACCTTTGTACATGCTCACTCACCTTTCACCTCAGCAGGCACTCCCTGGGGACCTGCCGGCTCTATGCTGAGCAGTGGACACTCTTCCAAGCTTTCAACTCAGAGGAGTGACATTGTAAGGCCTTTGGAAGACACTGAGCTGAACCAGGAGCCCACGGGACGCCCTGCTCCTGGAGGGGCCCAGGAGGACTGAGAAAAGCCAGGCCGCCTGCCAGCCTACTTGGCTACACATGCAGGAGCCGCCCGGGGAAATCGTGCTCAAGATTCCGCTCAGTGGATAGAGCATCGGCCTGTGGACTGAAGGGCTCCAAGTTCGATTCCGGTCAAGGGCATGTACATTGGTTATGGGCACATCCCCAGTGGTGGGGTGTGCAGGAGGCAGCTGATCTATGATTCTCTCTCATTGATGTTTCTAACTCTCTATCCCTCTCTCTTCCTCTCTGTAAAAAAATCAATCAAATATATATTTAAAAAAAACCCTGCTTGCCCGTGTGAAAATCTCCTGGCTCCCAAGCAGCAGACATGCTGGATGGTGCCTGTGCTCAATCCTGTCCCCTGGGAGCAGCACTGTGTGTGCTGCGCTGCAGCCCCGTCACAAGCAGAGATGCCTGGCCCCACTCCGAGACTGGTGCACCGTCATCCTGCAGAGCAGGCTGTGGCACGACTGACTGCAGAGCGTGTCAGCATGGGCCTGTGCACATGTGTGTCCAGATGCCATTTAAGGCCCTGCCCCCGTGCTCACTCTGCCTGGCCCGGGAATCAGTCCAACCGCTTGGTTGGCAGCACCTGAGCCCCAAACCCTCCCTTAAGTAGGCCAGGCCTGGGCCCAGACGAACACAACACGTGGACGTCAGGAGCCCAGCGTGGACACTGGCCCTGCACTTGACCCCGGCAGCTGTAAGCAGGGGCTACTATGTTGGTCCCGACCCCTGACCTCTTGGGGCAGCTCAGCACCTGCTCAGTCTGCAGCATCCTGATGGTCTGCGGGTGTCTTGCCAGACCCAGGGCTGGGCCGATACACTACGGTCACCACGCTCCTCCCTGCTCCCAGGAACCCTCCTCCAGGATCCCCGTTCTCAGCACACACAGCCTGAGCCTGGCCAGGGCAGTCACCACCCCGGCCAACGGACACTTCAGAGTGACTGCAGTACGCACACATGGGCTGACTGGGGCCTTCCTGCCTGGTCAAGCAGGGCATCTGGCCACAGCGGCCTCCGAGCAGAGTGGACACCAGCTGGCTGAGTCATGGGTACCATGAGTTCTTGTCCTGGCCCCCAACCTATCGGCCTGTGGCCAGGGACCCTGTGGCTATTCTCCGGGCCTCAGTGCCGAGGAGGGGCTCCCGAGGATGCACGTGCACAAACCTGGTGTTTGCTTGGAGTGCCTGGGCCCGCCCCCTACCTGCTTCTCTGAGGCACTGCCCCACGCAGGCCAGAGAGCTCTCGGCTCGGCCCTTGGCTGGCTGGCGGCAGAGCCTGGGGTGCTATGGGCCATGTGCAGGGCCTTACCTTTGGTGTCGTTAACGGGGTCCATGTGCCGGTAGATGTAGCCCTCCAAGTAGGAGTGAAACTTGGGTGTGGGTGGGAAAAAGGCCAGGCAGATGGCCATGAGCTCCCAGCCTCGGGCCAGGCTCTCCAGGCGGAAGTTCTCCGTGGTCTGCCGGCAGAGTTGGATGTACAGCTCGTCCCGCAGGCCCTGCATGCTCCAGCCCTTGGTGGCGATCTCCAGGGCCACGTGCAGCGGGTCCGCCTTGGCACGCCGGTCACCCATGTACATCTGGATCAGCTTGAAGATCTCGCACGCCTCCTTCTTCACGTGGCGGTCGCTGGTCACGATCATGGGCTTCTTGATGGACTCGCTGCTCCAGGCCAGCATGTTGGCGATGGACACTTTCCGCCGGAAGAGGCCCTGCGTGTGCTTGTTGAAGTGTTTAGAGGCCCAGTTCTCGATGTCGGTCTCTGAGGACGGCTTGCGCAGAGTGAATGTGGGGAACACGCAGCTGGCACTGGGCATCACACTCCGGGGCTGTCGGCCGCTCTCAAACTGGGCACAGGAGCCGAGGTCCTCAGACTGGGAGGGAGAGAGGGGCTGTGAGGGAGCGGGCCCTATGTAACCCAGCCAGGTGACAGGCATGCCCTCCCACCAGTCCCAAGGTGCTCAGTGGGGCTTTCAGTGAATCTGCTTGAGGGGAGGCAGGGCACAACATCTGCAGGGTATCCTATGATGGCGCCAGGCTATGCCTCCAGCTTTGGCCGCCTCAACTTCTACCAGCCTCACAAAGATGGACAGCATCCTCCCCGTGCAAGGCTGCGCAGAGATCTAGAAAGGCCCCTCCCCACTCCTGAGGCCTAGGTTTGGGGGGGCCAGCCTCTTCCTGTCTGTCCATCGTCCTCCAGTGCTATGAGCTGTGGACAGGAATGAGCTCTGAGCTCTCTAGCCTGGAGGGCCACTCAGGTGGCCCTGCCACGGGGATGCTGACCACCCAAGGCCACTGGGCACGGCTCCCTGGCAGGGCTGGGAGTAGACGCAGGAGCCTGACACTGCGAGGCCTTGTGAGCAGAGAGCAGTGTAGACCCTCAGTTGAGGCTTCATAAGGCAGGTCAGGAGGTGAGAACCAGAACATCAGCCAACACCACGTTCCCAACATGCAGCCTGGACAGGAGGTGCATGCAGGCTCCTAGGGCTGACCTTGGCCTCTGCCTGGTGCTGCCCCAGGACACATCCGGGCGGGCCTCTGCTTCAACCACAGCCACAGCCACAGCTGGAGCCGGAGCCTGAGGTCCTGGGGCTACTGGCCCAGGTGAGCTCATCAGCCCCAGGGTTGGTGTCAGGCTCCCTGGTGTGGGAGTTCAGGAAGCTCTGAGTGACCTGACACCCCACCTGCACTGCCCTCACCTGACAGCTGTTCACAGGGGGGAGAAAGAGGCTCAGACTCAGGGTGGGCAGGCCTGTCCATCTCCCCTGCAACCACGGCCTGGAACCAGGGCAAGGCCTCTGGCCCCAGGTGACCTGCTAGCACCCAGCTGGGCCTCACCAGGAACGGAGGTGAGGGGGCGGCCCTGGGAGTCCTCAGAAGGAGGTATTTGCTACCTGTCCACCTGGCTGTCAGCACAGTGAGCCGCCCACCATGTCTTGGAGCCACTACCTGCCCCACCAGCTGTCCGTACCTGTGAAGGGTGGAGGTAGGGTTCAGGGGAGGCCAGGTTGGTCTGCACAGAGACGCTTTTCTCGAGCAAGATCTGGGGGAAGGCCAGCCTCTCCAAGGCGCCCCTCTGCCAGTGCCGGCTGCTCTCCTGCTGGGCCAAGGCCTCGTCCTCGCTGAAGGCGCGCACCACAGGCCCGGGCATGGGCAGGGGCACGGCCCCGTCGCTCTCGTAGCCTGAGCCATCCTGCTGGGAGTCCCAGCTCCCCCTCTGCTTCATGTGGAAGTGGGCCTGCTGAGCCTCCCAGGCCAGCCTCGCCTGCGCCAGGAAGGGCTCGGCTCCCCCCCGTGCCCCGTCTGCCTCGCCCGTCTTGGCCTCCATGTGCTTCGGGGCCAGGCTGGGCCCACACTTGGGACGCTCCTCAGCCAGGGACTGTGGGAGCAGGTCCAGGTCCCCTGGGCTATCGGTGGACGAGGCACTGGGGGCATGGCACAGAGAGGGGTTCCTGCTCTTTCTCTTGCGTGTGCCTGGGGAGTAGCCTGTGGAGGACATGGTGTCCTGCTGGCTAGACCAGGACATGGCATCGTCCTGGGCCTGGGGGAGCGGCGAGGGCGGAGGGGCATGCCGCACCTCAGGCCCCTCCATGCTGCTGTAGTCCCCGGATGTGACCCCCAGGCGCTGGTCCCGCAGCAGGCAGGGGCTGGGCTGTAGCGAGAGGGACCCCCCACCAGGGTTGGGCATGTACTTGTGCCGTGGGCCTGCCCGCAGCCTGGGGCTAGAGCCGGCCTGCTCCACGTACACCAGCTGTCGCACATACTCCTTGCCCGCAGGGCTGTACTCCAGGCTCAGGAAGCGCTCTGGGCACTTCTGTCGGGTGAGCACCAGCTGCTGGAAGGGGGAGGCAGAGGCATGCTTGGGCGACTGCGGGAAGGGCACGGGCTTCTGGCCCGGAGAGCGCTGGGGGGAGCCACCCTGGCAGGCACCGCCGGCCTCATATTGCACGTCCATGGGGGGTTCATCGTAGATGGGGGCCTGAAACTCGATGGGGGGCTCTTCATAAAGGGGGGGCTCGTAGGCATAGCGCGGGGAAGAGGGCTGTGAGTCGCAGGCCGGCTTGCGGGGCTGGGTCAGCAGGGGGGAGCAGCTCCCCAGCTCGGACCTCTTCAGGAAGGGCGATGGCCTCCGCTCCGGGAAGAAGACTGAGCTGTCTGTGTCCGGGGCAAAGGTCTGCAGGCTGGGTGAGTGCTGCCCACCCGAGGGTCTGCGGGAGCGGCCCCCAGGCTGGCTGTCCAGGGGGTACCCGTTGCCCTGTGGGGAGAGGAAGCTGGGCTCCCGGTCAGCAACTTTGATGAGCATGCGCTCCTTGGTGCCCGAGTTCCACCGGAGGGAGGAGGTCCTGGGGGAGGGACAGGCACAGGTTACCTGGAGGCGACACTGGGGCGCACGGGATGCTGCCAGCCTGGAACATCACCCCCCTTCCTGGTCATTTCTCTTCCTCCTCCTCCTCCCCGCTCCCCGTGGGGGCCTGGTCCTTAAGGGAGGAGCTCTCTGTAAACTACCTGTACACCCTCTTGTCCTGGGAGCTCCTACACACACCTCCGAACCCAGCCCTGCAGGCTTCCCCTCCAGGGGGCTCTCCGGCAAGGAGCTCCCCCAGGCCCCAATAGGACTGCCTTGTGACACTCCTTGTAAGGACCCCGGCCCAGGCCACACGGCACTGTCTCAACAGTGGGGCAGCCCTCCCAGAGGCCTGTGGAGTCAGCTGCTCAGCGTGTTCTCACAATCCTGCGTGTTTCTGTGGTGTCAGCTGTTAAGCACTGCTTTAGTTCCTGATTTTACTTATTTGAGTTTCCTCTTTGTTTCTTTTTTCCCCCTCTTTGTTTCTTGATGAGCATGGCTAATGGTTCATCAACCTTGTTTATCTTTTCAAAGAACTACTCTTGGTTTCATTGGTTTTTTTTGTATTGGTTTTTAGACTCTGTCATTTATTTCTGCGCTAATCTTGATTATTTCCTACCTTCTACTTACCCTGGACTTTTCTTGTTCTTCTCTTTCTAATTCTTTAAGTTGCAGGATTGAATAGTTTAGTGTTATTTTCTTCTTGCTTTTTGAGGTAAGCCTCTCAGGACTGCGTTTGCTGTGTCCCAGAGGTTTTGGGTTGTTGCGTGTTCGTTTTTATAGGTTTCCATTCGTTTTTTATTTCTTTCCTGATCTTATTGGTGACCCATTCATTGTTTAATAACAGGCTAGTTAGCCTCCATGTGTTTGAAGGTTTGGGGGTATTTTTACTGTAGATGATTTCAAATTTCATTCCACTGTGATGAGAAGATGCTTGATATGATTTTCATCTTCTTCAACTTGCAGAGACTTGTTTTATGTTGTAACGTGTGGTCTACAGCCATGTGTCCCGGGAGGCCACATATATCACACGCACATCCCCTTTGGGTGCAGAGACCCAGGCCTCAGCTACTGTCTGTCAGCTCCCTTAATGATAACTTTTAGTTCTGGAGTTGTCAGCCTCTTTCTTCATTCTCTCGGCCCCGTATTCCTTTTAAGGTTGGCTGCCCTGCACCTTGGGAAGTTTTCCCAGCACTGCCACAGCACAGAGGCCACTCAGCCAGCCTCCCGCACCTGCGTTGCTGACGAGGACAGAGGCACAAGGAGGCTGGAAACACGCCCATGGTCACACAGCCACATGGCTGGACCCAGGATCGGCGCAGATCCCCTCCTGGGGTGTTGACGTACAAACCCCGGTACTTCTAAGCTCAACCATTGAAACTGCCGGAGCAAAGGCCCTTCAGGTCTTCAAATTCCTGCCCAGCACTGGGGTTACTCCTGGTCTGTGCTGGGGAACCCAGACCACCCACAGGCACACACCCACCTAGACCCCCACAGCCGTGGCAGGAGACTCCTGCTGCAGCCTGGACACAAGAGCTGGCCAAGGAATGGCCCCACCCAGCATAATGGCTGCTGCACCCCGGGGGCCCAAGCCTAATTTCCAGAACCTTCCAACACCCTGCAAGGTCAAACCCAGGGCCAAGAGAGGCCCAAGCCCCCTTCCCTACCATTAAAGCCAAGGTGCCCCCTTCACCTGGGAAGTGTTTGGTGTGCGGCTGGGAGCTCCCAGGAAGACTACATTCTGAGGAGCTTGTTGCTTGGCCAGAGGCCTTGTGATTCCCCAAGGTGGGCAGAGACAAGGTTCTTCTAGACCCAAAAGCTGCCACAGGAGCCTGGGGCCGCTCCGGAGGCCCCTACCCTGTGCCGGCAGCCCCGCTACGCACAGCCGCTAGGTGCTTCCTGCTGAGCTAGACACTTTTCCAGCTCACCTGAGAGCTGCCAAGAAAACCACCCTCTGGAGACAGGACCAATCCTGAGACGGCGGGCTCTACCTGTAGTGAAGAAGCTGGCCGTCTGCACTGTAATCCCGGTAAACCTCATAGTCCTTCTCAGGAAACACTCCTGGTGGGGAAGAGCTGAAACAGCGAAATGAAACAAAGGACATGAACATGTAGAAATAGGTGCATTTAAAACAGCACAGTTTCCCTTTAAGAATGTGTGTTTTTGGGTGTGTCACCCTTTATGTTTCTCGGGTGTGACCCCAGTGTCCTGGCTCCTGCCCACTAAGCTGTCCCCTCCATCAGGGCAAATGAGTATTTCTTCCGTCTGAACTGACCCGTGTGGCCTCCAGCCGCCCCCTCCTCCTCCCCATCCCCCATGCAGGAGCACCACACCAGCAGTGCAGGTGCCAAACACACAGAATCTGCCTGTGCCTCCACCCCTTCCCTTCCAGGAATGGCCATCATCCTCAGAGGAGCGAGATGGACCCCACTGTGCAAGTTAGGTCTCCAGGTTTCCACTGTCCCTGGTGAAACCCAGCCAGCCCCACACCTGCCCCGCAGCGCCCACCTGCCACTTTCCTCCTTTGCAGCCCCAAATGCCATCTGCCTGCTCCTCCCCAGCGGCTCCTGTGCCTTCTCCCCAGGGTCTGGCTCGGGGTCCAGGGAGGAGCTGGTGCTGCCCTCTCGGCTGAGGCTGCTGCCGCGCCCGGGGCTGTTGTCGGCAGAGGCGCGAGGGGACTCTGTATTCTGCTTCAGTGTCTGCAGCTTGGCCAGGGGGATGATGTCGCAGCCCTGCGGCCGGTGCCACACGGTGCGCTGCGTGGTGGCGCTGTAGTAGTAGAAGCGCGACGTGTTGGGGTCGAAGAGCTCCCACCACTGGTTCTCGCTGGTGCGCTTGATGCGGACGCCCGCGGGCGGGTCCCACACGCACTCACCGGTCACCAGGTTGGCGTACATGCGCTCGCGGGTGCGCGGCTCGATGATCTCCACCCACTCCAGCCTGCGGAAGAGCCGGCATGAGTGTGTGGCCCGGCAGCCCGGCCCCAGCCCCAGCCCAGCCCAGCACCATGGAGCGCCCACCCCCTGGGCGCCCTGCAGGGGGCACTTCCTCACAACGCAGCTTCAAATGCAAGACAGCCGCCCTATATCACAAGACCTTCTTGAAGCTTACCAGTGTCTCCTCTTCGCGGGGACAAACGATCAGGCCATCACAGAAACCATGTCAGGTTAGAAGAATGTTGGAAAGATGGCCTTCCTCCAGCTTCCCCGTTAGTGCCCAGAGCACCGGAGAGTCAAGGGCTGGCAGGTCCACAGCCCAGGGGCCAGGCTCTCCACCTTCACATTGCAGCCCTCCCGCTGAAGGGCCTGCCGTGTGCAAGCTGCTGCCTCTCGCCACTGGGCCCACTACGTTAGCACTGGGGGCTCAGCCTGCGGCACCATCGCCGGCTGCTGGCCACACACTGTGCCCATGCCCCTCCCTCCCATGCTGGAGGTAGGGCTCCGTCCTGAGCGTCTTGTAACAGAGACCTCGTGGAGCACTGGCAGCTGCCATGTGTCAGACCCCTTTCTTCCTTGTTTCTGAGAACTGTCAACAGAGTGCATTGAGCAAACCGATGGCACACAGGGAGCAGGCGCTCAGATGCTTCCAACACTCTCTACTTTGCTGTAGTCTCTGGGTGTCGACAATGTTACGGATTGCTAACTTTTGCAATTGGACAAAGTTAGAACACATTAACCTCTAAAAAAGTGTATTTTTCTACTGCAGTGTACAGTAGATGAGACTTTCCATGTTGATCTTCAAAGTTTTGGGGTGAGGTCCATGTCTGTCCTTGGGGCAGCACTACCTCCGTGTAAAGATGTGTTTTAATGTGGAACCAGACTTAATGGCAGAGAAGGACCGTCACAGTAACCAGACAGAGTTCTGTACGCTCTTTTATAAGAAGCCATGCAGATGCCTCTACGTATGTAGTTGTGCAGAAATTGTGGAGAGGATTACCTTTAGTAGAATTTGCTACAACTTTACACCCTCACCCCTTGATGGATAAGTTTTTAAAAAAATTTTTATAACAAATTTTTAAACATACACCAACATAGATTAATATAATGAATATCCATGTATGTGGTTTTAATTTTTCCTGATTATTAAATAAGTCAAGCATCTTTCTAATAATTCATGAGCCTTTTGTATTTGTCCTTTACTAAAAACACATGTAACTTTTGCACATTGAATTTTTTTTCTTACTGATTTGCACTTATTTATTTACTTATTTATTTTTATTTCAGAGAGGAAGGGAGAGAGAAAGAGAATCATTGATCAGCTGCCTCCTGTACTCCCCACATTGGGGATCGAGCCCAAAACCTGGGCATGTGCCCTTAATCGGAATAAAACCTGGGATTAGTCCTCAGACCGACGCTCTATCCACTGAGCCAAACCAGCTAGGGTAACAGAAGTTTTATTTAAAAAAATAAAATAAATCTTTTGAGCCCAAGCAGCGTTGCTGAGGATTGAGGATCGACCTAAGAACCAGGGTTTGATTTCTCGTCAGGGCACATGCCCGGGGTTACAGGCTTGATCCCCAGTGGGGGGCATGCAGGAGGCAGTCCATCAATGATTCTCTCTGATCACTGATGTTTCTATCTCCCTCCCCCTCTCATTTCCTCTCTAAAATCAATAAAAAATCTATTTTTTTAAAAAAAGCTTGAGGTTTGTCTTTTCACTCTATAATACCTTGACTTTTGATGAAAAACTTGTAACATATTTGAATTTATAAACCTTTTTCTTTTTTTTTGATTTAAAAAAGCAGGCAAGGATTTATTGAAAAACTGGCCAGGATGGCCACGGGAGCACCACACGCAGGTGGGTCCCTATAAACCTTTTTCTTCATAATTTCTCGTGTCTATTGTGTTTAAGAAATCTCTATTTCTAGGTAAAAAATATTCTAAGTTTACTTGCAAAGTTTTACATTTCATGAAATTCTTAATCTACCTGACTTTTGTTTGTGATTCGAAGCCTCCTTCTCCCACATGGACAGCCAGGGCTCCTCGGACGGGTGTGGCAGGGCACAGTGTCGGAGGTTCACTGGCTTAGCCGCTCCTGAAGCACCAGTGTCTGAGGAGCACTGGCTGTGTACTGGGTGCAGGATTTCCCAGACCCCACTTCCTGCTTCTTCAGCCACGTCCTGGCTATTTTTGTTCCCTGTGTTCCCTGTGAATTGTGGAATCACCTGTCAACTCTCACGGGATCTATTCCAGGAGAAAACAGAAGTCTTTGTGACGACCTAGTCTCACGCCCAACCACAACATATCCACTCATTTAGGTCTTCCCTAAAGGGTCAGGTTACTCTGTGACACCTCCCCGGCGATGCGCCCCAACCCTGGCCATGCCATCTATGGCCCGCCCTGGACGACTGTGTGAGGGTGGAAGAGGACACAACGGTCACAAAGGGTGAGTCTGGTCAGAGGACACATTCCTGTTCTTGCAACTTTTCTGTAAGTGTGCAATTATTTCCAGACAAAGTTAAAAATTAGAAAAATAAAAATGGAAGAAAAAGGAAAAAGGATGAGCTATAGCTACCTGCCTTGGGGCGGATCGATGCCCAGGGAGGGCACCGGGACTGGGCCCAGCATCAGGCCCGCAGAGTGTCGGCCCAGGCAGCAGTGTCCACTTGCGTGAGAAAAACGTCTCCCCCTGTCTTGCATCCGGGGCACAAAGTGGGGCGGTGCCTTGGGCCAGGCTCCCATGGAAGAGGGCAAAGCCAGAAGCGAGTGCAGATTGGCCTCGACGCCCCCACTGAGCCAGTCCTCTGATGGCCCAGCCCTGCGGTGGCTTCCTCACCTGGTGCTCGGCCCCGAGGCCCGAGGCTCGGGCAGGCCAGCATGATGGCTCTCACATTCGCAGTCCTGCAACTGGGACATCTCGGCCTCTCCCCGTGACCCCGGCGGACTGTCAGCGGATCATCGGGATGCCCCCTTCAGCACCACAAGGCAAGGTGCCACCCTGCAAGAGAGCACTGCTGTCTAAGCACATACACCCAGAAAACATGTTATTACACCTTGGGGTTTTGGAGCCATAACAGCCCAGCTGGTCCCTCACAGCCCAGAGCGCTGGCGAGGAGGAGCGTCCAGTCCTGAGCTAGTTTCTCAGGTTCCCCAGACCTACCCCCGAGCCCCAGCCGGGACCCAGCCCTGGCCAGCCCATGAGAAGGCATCCAGACCCCCTCACCAGCTGGCCCTGGGAAAGCTGCCCACCGCCTCTCAGATGTAGTGCCCTCCGGCATCAGGCATGGCGCTAAGGTGGCAACATGGGTGAAGCACACAAGGTAGCCCGACAGGGCGACGCTCCAGAATATCTGATGCCCCTGATTCATGACCAAGAGTGGACTTCTCCAAGTGTTATGTTGACTACACACAAACGGGGAAAAACAAAAAACAAAATAAGAACCTTGATCCAAAACTCGATTCCAGATAAACTGTAGAATGTTAAGACAGCCGGGACCGGTTTGGCTCAGTGGATAGAGCATCGGCCTGCGGACTGAAAGGTCCCGGGTTCGATTCCGGGCAAGGGCATGTACCTTGGTTGCGGGCACATCTCCAGTAGGGGGTGTGCAAGAGGCAGCTGATCGATGATTCTCTCTCATCAATGTTTCTAACTCTCTATCCCTCTTTCTTCCTCTCTGTGAAAAATCAATAAAAGACATTTAAAAAAATAAAAATAAATGTTAAGACAAACAGGCTTTTAGGGAAAATGTAGACAATAACCTGTGTGTTTTACGGTAGGTAGAGGTATCTTTATAGTTTTTCTGCCCCCACCTCCTGCTCTCCCTTTTGGGAACTCCGGTTACACAGACGTCAGCCTCCTGCCAGCTGTCCCACATTTCCATCATGCTCTTTCTTGCTTTTGATTATTTAAAAGTACTTTTCCTCTCCTTGTTTTAGCGTTGATCAGTCTTACTGTTTTGTCTGCAAGTCACTCATCTTTGCTTCTGCAATGCCTATTCCGCTGCCAATCCCATCCAGTGTGCTTGCATTCAGACATTTTAGTTAAAACTCTAGAAGTCTAATTTGGATTTACTTATTTTTTAGTTAACTGTCTTTACTTTACCATGTCTGTACTTAATGTGTCCAATGTTTCCCTCAGTTTTTGAACGTATGGAATGCAATTATATCTGCTTTCAGGACCTTGTCTCCTCAGCCTATCATATCAGTCAGTTTTGTGTCAGTTTTGGTTGACTTTTCACTACATTATGACATATTTTCCTGTTTTTTTTCCCATGCCTCGTCGTTTTTTAAAATATATTTTATTGATTTTTTACAGAGAGGAAGGGAGAGGGAGTTAGAAACATCGATGAGAGAGGAACATCGATCAGCTGCCTCCTGCACACTCCACACTGGGGATGTGCCCGCAACCAAGGTACATGCCCCTGCCCGGAATCGAACCTGGGACCCTTAAGACCACAGGCCGATGCTCTATTCACTGAGCCAAACCGGTGAGGGCGCCTAGCCGTTTGTTTTGGATGCCAGACACTGTGAATTTTACCCTGGAAGCTGTGTACTTTTGTGTCCCTTTGGTCTACCCGCCCTAGTCTCTGTTGCTTTTCCAACGCAGCATATTCTTCCGAGCAGCCCGTCCTCCGAGGACCAATTCGTTTCTGGCCGCATCCCCCCAGTTACCTGCTGCTGCTAACTGGGCTCTCAGGTTTGTAATGTTTTTGTTTTTTCTTTCTTAGCTCTCTCACATTCTCTCCTTTGGTTAATTTTGTCTTTTCTTAGAGCTCTTCTCTCTTTATGCATTTTGAATGTTTTTAGTGCAGAGACAGTTCTATAAAAAATGTCCTTCTGTCTCCTGGGCTAATCTTCTTCTAAATGTCTTCTCGCCGGCCGTTCCATTGCCTCTTTCCTTCCCTTTCTCTTGTGTCTACCTCAGGGTCCCTTGCTGCCCCTGATTACTGCTCATCCCTAAGGTCACAGGACAGGCAGTCAGGACCCCCCAACAAGAGTCAGGACAGCCAAAACCGGTGTGACTCAGTGGATAGAGCGTCAGCCTGCGGACTGAACGGTCCCAGGTTCGATTCCGGTCAAGGGCATGTACCTTGGTTGCGAACACATCCCCAGTAGGGAGTGTGCAAGAGGCAGCTGATGGATAATTCTCTCTCATCGATGTTTCCAACTCTATCCCTCTCCTTTCCTCTCTGTAAAAAATCAATAAAATATATTAAAAAAAAAAAAAAAAGAGTCAGGACAGACTGAAATCAGTGTGTTGTTCCAGAATGCTCTATTGCCAAGTTTTCTTACAGGCTCTGCTCTGAAAATGAGATTCTGGTATATTAAGGCATTTTTTGGTTGCAAGAGTCAGAAACCCAGCTCAAATGGAAGACACCATGCCCTGCACCTCCCCTGTGTGAGCCCCAACAGCAGGACTCTCAGGAAGGCCTGCAGCTGCCTCCTGCTCTGCCAGGCTGGCTGCCCTGGCAGGCCGGCTCTCCGTCTGCCACACAGCAGCACCCATTTCCCTCAGGTGCCAGCAAGCAAGGTGCGAGGGTTTCTAAGGAGCCATCAGGTGCTGCCAGGTGGGTGGCGGGGGAGGGCGACTCCCCAGCAATAGCTCCTTCAGGGTGACCTTTGCCCTGCCCCTGCACTCCAGCCGGGACCCAACCCTTGCTAGTCTGCTAGTAAGTGCATGGGAGCCACAGCCCAGGCCACAGAGGCCCTCGTCTTGGCCATCGATCGGCAGCTCCACAGCTAGTTGGGGTTTCCCATCTTCTCCCCATTTCCCGAGTGGGGCCCTATAGAAACGCAGGCAGAGCACCCACCTTCCTCTGGCAGGGCCCCGCCCCCAGGCACCATGCCCCGTTCTCCACGCCCAGCAGGCCACAAGCCCCTTCTGTCAAGTCCACGTCCCACTGGTGCCCCTAAAAGTCCTCTTTGTTCAACGCATACTCAGCCCCCTCAAGGCTCAGGCTTTCACTCCTCCCAGTTGGCTGACATCCTCCTCTGACTTAAATCTTGTTCCCTATTTTTCCATCTTGTTGTTCATTTCGGTGAATAAACAACTGTTGACTCAGCCATGGCTTCCAGAAGGCCTGAGTGCCACTCTCACTGCTGTTTTCCCAAGTTCCCCGTGTGAACAATGGGTGCTCTCAGTCCCATATCTGCAGGCTGGGCTCTGAGCAGCAGGCACAATGCCCCATTCTGCCAGGCAGGGCGGCTGGCATCTCCGGTCCCCTGCTCCGCAGGATGACCGCCCTGACCGCTACAGCTGTGGCCCAGCACACCATCAAGTCATGGAATCAGCTCGCAGGTTAACATCAGCTTCCAACCCTTCCGGGCCACCCCACAGAGGAAGGATGCGTGTGTGGAACCACATCATTGGGCGGAAAGTGAATCTGACGGTGGCGTTGTCTCTGAAGCACTCGGAGTGCTGCCACCACAGGGACGGAGTTTGGCTGCTGCCTGGTGCTCACAGTGACAGGACAGGCAGTCAGGACCCCCCCAACCCCTGGGCCGTGGCCAAGCCCCCACTATCCCCGCCTTTCTGGACTTCCCTTGACAACTAAACGGCACCAGGGTCCCGGTGGGACCAAGAACAAAATATGCTAGTGGTCGGAACAGAGAAGCTGGCCACCAGCAAGGACAGCCACGCCTCCAGCTGCACGGCTCTGCCCACTGGGCTCGGAGACCCAACAGCCGCGGTGGCAGGCTCTGTGAAAGAGGCGGCAGCCTTTGCAGCCTGCAGGGCTGTCTGTGCCCACACGACCCCCTTCCAGTGCCTTGAGGGTCAGAGGTCTCCATGCTGCTAAGCCCGCCCCCTCCCCCCCTCCCCCCACATGGCAAGCCAGGGCTTCAGCAGGGGCGCTGGGGCCGCGTGGTGACCTCAGACCCAGGACAGAGCACCTGGTCCCAGAGAAGGAGAGCCGGCCGCACCTTGTGGCAGATGATGCTGTTCTTATACTGAAGCCCACTGTGATGGTGTAACATCTGACAGTAGGATGAGGACGCTGCTTAGGACGCATTCCCAGCGCCTCAACTTCTGCTCAGGGAATCAACAAACACTAATGGAATCACTGCTGATCTCTTAACAGAAGTCTCCTTTTGAATGAAACAACTGTTAAGAGAGGAAGTGGGACACAGGCCACAGGGCACCCAGCAGGCTGGCCCTGCCCCAGGCCACAGCTGCTAAAAGGAGAAAATGGGGCTGGGGGAGTGTCTCAAGGAAAAGAAGAAAAGTCTTCAACAGCGAAACTGATGACACAGAGAAGGCAGTGCTAGGCAGCCTGGCCCACCTTCCGCCCAGGACTCCGGCCCCTGGACCTGATGTGAGCAGAACTTGTGCTTTGTGGCAGTGGGAGCGGAACCTTTGCTGTGCCCATCTCTTCCCCATCCCGGCCACATTCAGTGTGCTTGCTTCCTGTAGTCTTATGTATGCTTTTGTCCTGCACTGTACTTGGTTTCGTTTTGTTTTTTTTTAATATATTTTATTGATTTTTTACAGAGAGGAAGGGAGAAAGCTAGAGAGCTAGAAACGTCGATGAGAGAGAAACATCAACCAGCTGCCTTCTGCACACTCCCTACCAGGGATGTGCCCGCAACCAACATACATGCCCTTGACCGGAATCGAACCTGAGACCCTTCAGTCCGCAGACCGATGCTTTACTGCTGAGCCAAACCAGTTTCGGCCTGCACTTACTTTTAAAATTGTATTTTCAATAAAAGTTTTTGTTTTTTAAAATATTTATTTTATTACTTTTTGTGTGTGTTTATCTTCAAGGGAGGATATTTTTCCATTGAATTTTTAGAGAGAGGGAAAGAGAGAGAAACATCAATGTGAGAGAAACACATCGATTGGTTGCCTCCTGCACGCAACCTGACCAGGGCACAGTCGGGAAGGAACCTGCAACCAAAGTACATACCCTTGACCAGAATTGAACCCGGGACCCTTTGGTCCACAGGCCGACACTATATCTACTGAGCCACACCAGCTAGGGCAATAAAATAGTTTTTAATTTCTATCAGTGGTCATTGCAACTTTTCTCAAAAAGTCCTGAAGCCGCCCTAGCCAGTTTGGCTCAGTGGATAGAGCACTGACCTGCGGACTTTAGGGTCCAGGGTTCGATTCCGGTCAGGGGCACATGCCTGTGTTGTGGGCTCCATCCCCAGTGGGGACTTGCAGGAGGCAGCAGATCAATGATTCTCTCTCATCTCTGATGTTTTTATCTTTCTCTCCCTTTTCTTTCCTCTCTGAAATCAATAAAAATGTTAAAAAAATAAAATAAAAAATCCTGAAGCCCAGACTTCTCCAGTTCTCAGCTGTTTTCAGCCACTTCTCAGCTGTCTGTGCAGGTGGGGGCGGCCTGCCATGCTCCTGGATCCCACTGTGGAGACAATGCCTGCCCTTCCCTCCCCTATCTTCTGCTCAGTACTTTGTAAGAGTCTCTAAACCAGAACTCACATCACAGCTCCTGTGGCGGGTTTGCTGCCCATGTCCTGGGAAAGGAAGCTGAGGGGGCCCTGCACTCTGTCCTGGACATCACCCCCCAATGCTCCAGCAGACCCCTCCCTTGAAGGAGGCTCCTCACCTTGACAGTCACCCCAGCCCAAGCCTCTCGATGGATAGCACAGCGGAGCGCCCTGAGGGCTCTGAGCCCCAGCACACAGCACTCTCCTTCCCTGCCCTCAGCCACGGCTGCCCCTCGGGGACCGTCGCGGGTTACATGCCCGCAAGGGGAGGTGGCCGCCCCAGAACCGGGTGTCAGAGTGAAGAAGTGGGGCTCGGCGCCCATTGAGGACCTCGCAGCCCGACAGTCGTACCATGGGCAGCGAACACGTGAAATTCACTCGGCGTGACAACACCCCCTGCTCCCAAGAGCTGCAGACATAGCACCTCTGTGGACTCCTCCCACCTGGGGCTCCTGGGGCTCCTGGGGCTCCTGGGGCCCCCTGCCCCAGCCTCAGTCTTCCTCCCGCAGGTGAGCTGGGAGAGGTCCAGGGCCACAGCCTGGCCAGACCTGCCTGTGCCAACATTGAGCCTCAGTGGACAGCAGGCTGGCCGGCTGACAGGCGAGGAACACGCCCAGAGCAGAGCAAGGTGCTGGCACCTACACACCATGTTTGAGGGACCCCGTCACCATCGGGTCTCTTGTCCATCCCCCCATTCCCACGGTGGGAAAGTTCCAGTCGTGAGTGGGTGAGAAGATCCGTGATGCCAACTTCCCACGCGGGCGCTGGAACAGAAGATGCTCTGTGCCGCTGGCAGGCCTGTGCGGAGGGAGGCCCAGCCCAGGAAGCGGCAATCTGCTCCTGGAACAGGGCGACGCCCCTCCCGCAGATGGGGTGCTGTGCCCGCTCCTCAGTCCCGAGTGTGAGCACCCACCCAGCCCCGTCCCGTCCCGTCCCCAGGGCAGCCCCACACCGTCCTACCCACAGGCTGGCAGGTCCGCCTGCATACACTGGGTGTGCTAACCGTGTGTGTGGACACGTGTATATGTGAGCACATGAGAGCACGGTCGACCCTGTGTGGCCATATGTGTGACCAGCAGCAGCAGGCCTGACAGGGTCCAGAGAGGCCCTCCTGCGTGCTGCTCCTCACTCCTTGGGCACATGCTCCACCGCGTGGCCACCCCTGCACCTGTCCCAGCCTCTGACCTCTTGTGAGCCCCTTCCACACCCATGACCTGGAGGAGGGGATGACTGGAGGGAAGGGAAGGGGCCAACACCAGACAGGCTACCCTGAGACTCCCACAGCCACAGCCACAGAGCCCTCGGGTGGAGGTGAGCAACTGGAACAGTCAGCAGCACCTGTCAGAGGCAGGGGCACCTCCAGGAGGCTGGTCCCTCGCATGCTGCTCGAGGCCTGGCACTCTGGAAGGCGGGGCTCCATAACACAGCCCAGCGCCTCAGTAGGTCCCTGTCCCCCAGGGGCAAGGCCAGCAGACATTTCTCAGGTGTAGTCTGACAATTTCCACGCAGCTGAGCAGAGCCCACGGGAGAGGCAGCTCATTGCTCACTGGGGGTGGAGCTGGGGGGTGCGCGGCCACGGGAGGTCTGGTCTGTGCCCACAGAGTGGGAACTGGACCAGGGAGCCCTTTCAGGAAGAGGAGTGAAGAGTCAAAGGAAGTTGTTTTCAGATGCAGACTCCAGAGCAGACCCTGCGAGCATGGAGGGCAGAGGCTGGAGCTGGAGCCCTGAAGCATGCTCAGTGTTTCACAGGCACAGAAAGTCATTATCAAGACAAACCGCACCGGCAGGTCAATTCGCTGGGCAGGAAGTGGGGGATGGGCTGAGCAGGTGGGAGGCAGGTATAGGACTGGGTGGGTGGTGGGCTGGGGACCGGTCCGAGCCGCCGCTGTGAAACATGCAGCAGGTGTTCGCTGGGTGTTCACTGCATCAAAGCTGGCTCAGGGAGACGCCACAGGGCGCGGGCAGGGGCACTGTGGTGGGTACCAGGCCTGATGTTAGCTGAAAACTCCACACTTTAAACTGAGAGGCATGAGCTGCAGCTCTGACAGCCCACATCCTGCTGGTGATGACAGTCAATTTCCTCCCCCATGGACACGGCCCAGAAACTATGCAGCCAAACTCACACCACACTCGCAGGTAAACCCTCTTCCCACCAAGACTCTGAAAGCCCATTCGCGCACCCCTCTGTGTTGAATGCACCTAGAAAATCACTGGGCTCAGCCATGATTGTCTTCCTTCGCCCACAGGCGAGCCCAGATGGCCATCCTCATGGGTCTGGCCACCGAGGGGGCCGCCAGCACAGGCAGTGAGCGGGTGGGCTAGAGTGGACAGCAGCTTGCTGTGAGGCTGGACGAGGTAGTGGTGGCTCACAGTGCACAGGGCGGCCAGGCAGCCATTGCAGGAGAGACCAGGAGCAGACGGAGGTGCCTGGTGCTGACTTTGGCACGTGGGGGCGCCACCTCCCCTTCTGCAGCAGCCTTTTCCTGGCCCCATATTCTTTTACCCATTCAGTGTGCAATTTTAATCTATTTAGCACATGCACAGAGGCCTAGTAGCTGTGCAGGGACCACAGGCCCAGCTCAGATGCCCTGGGAGGCAGGAGAACTTCTGGGCTGAGGGAGGGACAGGACAGGCTCCTGGTAGGACCAGCCCCAGGAGGGTTAGAGGAGCTCAAGGGGCACCTGAGCTTTGCTTTTTGATGGGGAGGAAGGAACAGAAGCAGGGCGTGGCTTGGTGCCCTTGGCTGGAGAGCAGAGCACGGGAGCAGGAAGGCGGGGCGCGATCTCCAGGACAGGCTCGGGGCCTGCTCCTTGGCCGGCACAAAGGCCGTGAGCCCTCCTGTGCACACAGGATGCTGAGCAGCACCTCTGGCCTCACCCAGCTGACGCCAGTCAGGACAATGCCAGATGTCTCAGACAAACTGCCCCTGAGAACCACAGCTCTGCACACACCCTTGCACAGCGCTGTGGAGGACAGAGGGCAGGAGGCCCACCCAGGGGCATGGTCAGCGGCCCTGGTGATGGGGGATGATAGGTTGGTAAGTACTGGGCGGTGCAATGAGCAGCACTGGAGCAATGGATGCAACAGTCAGGGGAGAGCCCAGGATGCCAAGCTTCCAGGGAGCCACCAAGCTGATGCCAGTCCCCAAGGTCCCCAAGCACCAGACGCCAGACGTGGAGAATGGGGGTTTGAGGAGCCTGGCTCCAGTGCCCAGGCTGAGCAGGGAGGGAACCCCCCGAGATGGCTCAGAGCATGGAACAGGCTTGTTTCCTCCGGGTGCAATGGGAGGAGGAGGTCCACAGTATTGTCTCCAACTATCTGCCCAGCCCTTCCCCACAAGAGGGCTGCATGTCCTCGTACTGCCAGGGCCTGCCTGCCTGCCTTCCCGGAAAGAGGGAAAGCGCTGTCTCCGCCCTGGTGGGCTGGGCAGAGGACTGCTCTGGCCCATGGAACCTGAGCTGTCAGCTGAAGCCCGAAGAGAGGGTTCCTGCCACGCTGCCCTAAGGTACCATGATCCAAACAAGGCTGGCCCGAGACCCAGAATGGACTCCCAGAGAAAAGCAAATGAAATGTGAGCAAGAAATAAATCTGCTGTTGTGAGCCACTGAAATGTTGGGATAATTTGTCACCTCAGCCTCCCGCTGAGAAAGCTGTCCAGTGAAATCCCTGAGTCAAACCTCTTCCTCCTCCAACCAGTCCTGCTCACTACCATCAGGTGGAATTCCCAAACCATTTTTTCAGGACTTGCCTTGCCCCCTTAGCTAGAGAGCTACAATCTAAAGTCTTTCCTTTTTTTTTGGGGGGGGGGGGGCAATGTTAAAATATGTACACAGATAATAATTTAATAATAAAAAAAGTGAAAAAATAAAAATAAAAATAAAATAAAGTCTTTCCTCTGAATTCAAAGACACTCACATTATAATCCTTACTTCCTCTTATTCCTTACAACCTTCTAATCCCACAAACACTCAGAACCCACCTTCTTATCTTTGTTCTGACACCAGTTTCTGTTTCAACTAGTCAGTTCTGCCAAAGCACCCACCCCACAGACAAAAAAAAGTGAAGGCTTCGACAAAACTTTATTTATAAAGACAGGCAGGGGAAGTGCCAGTGGCTCTGGTGTACAGACCTGTTTGAAGGGCTTACAGTCTTAATAGGCTTTGCCCTTTTCAAACTTCTTCAAAGAACAGTGTGCCACAGCCTACGCACAACTAACTGAGCACAGATTAGATGTTCAGTTAAAAAGTACCGAATTAATGATACTTAGGAAACTTTATAGAATAGTGAAAAAATTCCTAAACTCAATAATACAGTTTTCCCGAAGACTTAAAAAAAAAAAGTAGAAAAAATCCACACCAAATGTTAAGCCAAGAAAAATTCCACCTGCCGAGACCGGCTTGGCTCAGTGGATAGAGCATCGGCCTGCGGACTGGGGGTCCCAGGCTCGATTTCGGTCAAGGGCATGTACCTTGGTTGCGGCACATCCCCAGGTGGGATGTTACTTTCTCATTGATTTTCCTAACTCTCTATCCTTCTCTCTTCCTCTCTGTAAAAAATCAATAAAATATATTTAAAAAAAAGAAAAGAAAAATTCCACCTGATGGAGCATAATAATGGCCAATAAGCTCTTTTCACAACATACAAACTGTGTCAAAGGTGGGTATGAGTTTCTGAGTTTAGCAGGGAAGCAACTCCTATTATCAGAACTCTCAGACCTATGAGGATAAACTTCATTTATGTCACCACCGCATTTTGAGGAACAAGATGGCAGGCACCGCTGAGAAACTCAAGTTCCAGGGAAATATAAAACCCTGCAAATGTCTGTCCCCAAAAGCCCGAGAGAGACGGGAGCCCAGCAGAAGCGGGAGTGAGCCAGACAGTAGGCCCAGATGAGGAGGTCCACCCCGGAAGATGGAACACTGTGCCAGAGGATGGGGCTCAGGGTCAGACAGGGCCTCAGGAAGCAGGCCCCAGGCTGATGGAAGCCACAGTGAGCATGTCCCGGAGGCAGCAGAGGAGTGTGGATCCACCTCGGGAGCAAGGAAGGTCGAGAAGCAGGGACCTGGAAGCAGGCAGACACTCCCGCTCGGTCTGCCAGAGGTGTCTCCCTGCCCAGCGAGCAGGGGCTGTGCTGGCACAGGACACGCAGAGCCAACCTGGGGAGGGAATGTGTGAAGACTCACAACAAATGACCACACGACAACGGGCTGGCGGAAAGGCTCAGCAAAAGGGTCTTGTGATCAAAGCTAGATGCCCCCCTATGAGCACAGATTACACCCCCCCTCCCCAAAAAAGCACCTAGAACCTGAAAGAAGTCTAACAAGACACAGTCATTGTCATTAAAGTGGTCAAGGGCAGTCCATGCCAGCACGCACGCATGAGAAAAGAATGGGATGGACATTTTGAAATCTATCTTGAGATATTTTCAAATTTGCTCACAAAAGCTGTTTTGTTACCATTTGTTCTGAACATTAAATGTTCTCATTATAAATCCCACAAATGCCAAAAGACTACCTCAGGGGAAGGGCTTCCCGCAGTATCACACCGATAGAGAGACAGGCATAGTGTCTGGGTAAGTCTGAGGTACTTTCCCTTGATCTGAGAAAGAATCATCTCCCTGGGAGATTTCCCACTTTGTCCTGAAGCAAGTTAAGTCTAATTTCCTCCAACAGCTCAGCAACATAGGATGTTACAGCACTGGGATATCCAAGTTCTCACTGTCTATTGCCCTGTCCTTACTGTTACTTAAACTTTGTTAGAAAATTATCTTCTATTTCAAGGATAACGCTGTGAAGTATAACAGCTATGGCTTGGGTGGCATAACTAAAACAGAAAATTACCCCAAAACTGCTCTAAATCTCATTTCTGTTTACAACAATCCTACCAACTGCCAAGGGCAGTAAGAACGAGAGTATCCAGGTGTCTCCTCAGAAGCTTTCTTTTTCTAAAAATATATTAAAAGCAGTTCTGTATACGTTATCTAAGTACACAAGACTTGCTCCTTGTGTACCTTCATAAAGACTTGTTCCTTGCCAGGCGTGGCTCAGTGGTTGAGCATCGACCTATGAACCAGGAGGTCAAGGTTTGATTCCCAGTCGGAGCACAGGCCTGGGTTTCGGGCTTGATCCCCAGTGTGGGGCCTACAGGAGGCAGCCAGCCAATGATTCTTTCTCATTATTGATGTTTCTCTCTCTCCCTCCCTCTCCTTTCCTCTCTGAAATCAATAAAAATACATTTTTTTAAAAAAGACTTGTTTCTCCACATAGGGCCCAATGTTGCCTTTGTAAGAAAAGGGAGCCACTGATGTGATGTGAAAACAAAATTAGGGGGGTGAGGCTCGGGGACCACAGCAAATGCACCTGGAACCGCATCTCGGCAGTGATGAAATCCTAACTTCCGTGAGCACTGACGATGCGGCAAGCACAGGGCGTTTTACAGTGTTTGATTCGATGAGTCCTCATCACCACCCTGTGCCTGGTGCTCCCATTTTACAGACGAGGGACCAAAGGCACTGAGTACAAAGGCAGGCGTCTGACTCCAGAACCCGCCCTCTTCTCCAGCTCCGGAGAGCTGACGGACACAGTGCGGGCCGGGAGCCGGCGTCTGCCTGCGCCTCACCGCCGCCGGCCGGGACGTCCTAGGGATGAGTCTCCCGGCTTTGCAGCCGCACCGCCTATCGGATGTCCTTCCCTTCCCCCGGCGGGAGCCGCACACCTCGCTCATTGTGCAGGGAGCGCCGCGGCCCGGGAGCCACCTGCTGTTTGCAGAGGCGCCCAGGACGCACAGGGTTCAGTTCCCCGCACCGGCTTCCAAGACAAACCCCCTATTGTCCGCCCCGGGGGAGGAACGCGAGCCCTGCAGCGGCAGGTTTCTGCAGAGGTCACCGGAGGTCTGGTGAGCCGCTCGGCACGGAGAGATGGCGGGGGAAGGGGAGGGGAGGGGGCGCCGCGTGTTTGCAGCCGAAGCAGCGCAGCGCCCGCAGCAGCTGCCGGTGGGAGCGGGGCTGCACGCCCACAGCTGCCGCGGCCTCGCACCGGCCTCGCACCGGCTGCGGATGAAAACGTCCCGACCCATGTCCACCGCCCGCCGCGCCCGCCGCCTCGGCACCAAACGCTCCACCTCCGCCCGCTCCGCTCCGCAGCCGAGAGGGGCCGAGGGGATCCCGCTCCGGGGGCGCCTGGGAGCGAAGGCGAAGCGCCCGGCCCGCCCTGCGGCAGAGGCCGCCTCCGCAGGCGCCGACCCGCGGCCCCGCACCCGCCCGCCGGCCACCGGAGGCCGCGCCGACGCCCGCCCCGGGCCGCAGCGCCTCACGCCCCCCGGCTGGCGCCCACGCCCGCCCACGCCCCCTCACACCCTGTCCGGAGCGGCCCCGGCCTCGCCCTCCGCGCCCCGCCCTGCCGCGCCCAAGGCGGCCGTCCGTCCCCCCACCCCCCGGTGGCCGCGGCCCCGGGTCCTCGCGCGGCCCGGCGGGGGCCGTGGCGCCGGCCTCTCCGCCATTTTCCCGGCCGCGCCGCCCACCGCCAGCGCTCTCACCTGCCGGCTGCGCGCGGGCCGCGCCGACACAGCCCCTCATCCCGGCCCGCGCGCCGCGTGAGATGCCCGGGGCCTCCCCGTCGCCGCCGCCCGGTCTGCGTCCGCCGCCCCGTCCGCGTCCGCCGCCGCCGCCGCCGCCTCCACCGGCCCAGCGCCCGCGGCCGCGCGTCCTCCCGTCACCAGCGCAACCCGCCGCCTCCTGCCCCGCCCCCGCCGCCGCGCCTGCCGCCAGGGGGCGCTGCGCCGCTCCCCTGCGCGTGCGCGTGCGCCGGCGCGGGGCATGTCGGGAGCCGGGAGTGCCGGAGGCCCGCTCCTCCCTCGAGGCCGGCGCGGGGGCGGGTCCCGAGCCGCGGTCGCGCTCCGGGCTCAGCCTCGTCGTCGGTCTCCGCGCCGCCCTCCGGGAAATGCCAGCAGCCGGAGCCGCCGGGCAGGAGCGGGATGAGCGTCCAGGAGAGATCCCGCGATTGTCTGTAGAGAGCAGCCCGGCGCCCTCGGACCTGTGCTTCCGTCACACGTGACCTTTCCGGCCCCGGCCCCCACCCTCCCCGAGCCTGGCCGCCTCCTTCAGGGACTTCGCCCTCCCGAGCCCGCGTCCTCACCGTCCCACCCCCACTTCCTCCCAGTGCGGATTCTCTCCAAAGGACGCATCTCTGCCCCACTTCCTGGGTGAGCCTGTCAGCTCCTGGACCCAGAACCCTGTCTTCACCTGCAGGCCTTCTCCACCTGCCGCCGCTGGGGCGTGGGGGTGTGTACAGGGGTCGGTTTAGACTGGACTCGGTCTCCTTTTTCTTGCTAGAAATGGCTCAATAGACTCTTTTAAAAGGCTTTCAGCCCAGGAAGTTAAAATTATTTTACACCTGTAATTTTTTAATCGGGATAGTCCGCGTCCTCCATGTCTGACATATTTTCTTGCTCTGTCATCTTAGCTCTTGGTAATTAATTGCTCACCTTCATCTTTACTGGTACGCCCTCCAGTACTTTCTAATCTGCATTTAGCCTGAATTGGAAGCTGAGCAGACTGACACTCTCGCACAACAGGACACTCAACCCGTGGCCACACCCTGGATCCTGTACCCAAAAGAAACTGCAGAGGGCTGAAAACTCAATTTCAAATGTCCTGGTTTGAGTTCCATATCCTGTCCTGCAGTTCGTCTCTTCCCTGTGACCCAGCCTCTGACTTCTCCCATACACATGGTCAGGTGGTCTCTGCTCTCCTTTCCAGCTGCCTCTCCTTCCTCTCCACCAGAGAAAACCCGACTTGGTGAAGGTAAGCACTCCCCATCTTTACCACTGCAGACAGCCATGCTGGCTGGCTTCACTTTAAATGTAAACTAGCACTTTGCAGCAATGTTATGTTTCTCCGGGATGGTGTTTTCCACTATCCAAAGTGACCACTTGAGCCGAAGCCGGTTTGGCTCAGTGGTAGAGCGTCGGCCTGCGGACTGAAAGGTCCCAGGTTCGATTCCGGGCAAGGGCATGTACATTGGTTGTGGGCACATCTCCGGTAGGGGGTGTGCAAGAGGCAGCTGGTCGATGTTTCTCTCTCATTGACGTTTCTAGCTCTCTCTCTCCCTTCCTCTCTGTAAAAAATCAATAAAATATATTTTTTTAAAAACAACAAAAAACAAAGTGACCACTTGAATTTCTCATGCCTCACCTAAACTGGTTTGGCTCAATGGATAGAGCATCGGCTTGTGGACTGAAAGGTCCCGGGTTCCATTCCAGTTAAGGGCATGTACCTTGGTTGTGGGCATATCCCCAGTAGGGGGTGTGCAAGAGGCAGCTGATCGATGACTCTCTCTCATCGATGTTTCTAACTCTCTATCCCTCTCCCTTCCTCTCTGTACAAAATCAATATATTAAAAAATAAAAATAAAAATGAATTTCTCAGGCCTCAGTAGTTGAACCTCCCAGATAAGACCAAAACTCAAAGGCCCGGCCACATCCTACCCCACCCCTTCACCTTTCCAGTTCTTAATGCAGTCCTTCCGCTGCTGATGTGGTACCGTCTCCCTCCCACTGTCAAAAATTGTGCTCAGCCCACAGGCCTTGCTCAGTGGTTACACATCAACCTATGAACCAGGAGGTCACGGTTCCATTCCAAGTCAGGGTACATGTTGGATGTGGGCTCGGTCCTCAGTGTTGGGCATGCAGGAGGCAGCCCGTCTATGATTCTCAACATAGAGGGTTCTATCTTTCCCTCTTTGAAATAAAAATATATTTTAAAAATTGTGTCCAGTCACCTTCTCTCCTGAGTCATGTTTGCCTTTCCTGTCTGCACCAATGCTTACACCAGACACGAGAGGATCACTTGGGCCATCTAGGACAGTGGTCGCCAACCACTGTGGTACATGAGGTTCGAAAGGTTGGAAACCACGGGTTTAAGGAAACCTTTGGAGCAGCAGTTGCCAACCGGTGGTCCGTGGACCACTGAGATCCATGAGATCCAAAAGGTCGGGGACCGCTGCTCTAATTCATCCACGTGCTTTACTAACAAAACAAGCAAAAAGACACTATCAGTGCTCCACATTCATGCACTGCCTTCAACTGACAAGGTGATTTCATGAGTTTTTCTTCTTTCCTTCCTTGCTTCTTCCTCTCTTCCTTCCCAAGTATATATGAAGCATCTATCTGTATCTGGAGATAAAACGGTGTCCAAGAAAATCCTCTGACAACAAATAACTCCAGGTGTAATGGAGAACCAGGTAGAAAGTGAACTAAAAAAAAAAAGCAAGAGCTGTGATACCATGTGGGTATAAGAGTTGTACTATGGGGCCCAAGGGTGGGAGACTTTTCCTGAAGGACGTACATTATGTGGGGCAGGTATTTTTCCCCCCCCTCCTATTTTAGAGCTGAGGGAAAAGTCCACAGAATAAGCCCAACACAGGAGAAAAAAGGCCTGCAGACCATTCTACACAGAAAACCCACACTGGGACTGGCCAAGCCCACATTTGGAAGAGGTTCTGTGCTTAAGAATTTTTATTAACAGGATAGGCAGAACAAGAGCAGGTGGAATAAGTCAAGCAAATACCAGGACAAATGTTAAATCTAATGCAGAAATGACCCCAAATTCCCAAAGGTAACACAGGGAGGGTGGGAGCAGAGATTGAGGAAGAGACTTGAAGAGGTCATATTGGACTTGGCCTGGAGGGAATGAAGAGTGGGTTAGACAACCCTGGCTTGTTTGGCTCAGTGGATAGAGCGTCGGCCTGTGGACTGAAGGGTCGCAGGTTCAATTAGTCAAGGGCACATGACTGGGTTGTGGGCTCAATCCCCAGCAGGGGGCCTACAGGAGGCAGCTGATCAATGATTCTCATTATTGATGTTTCTTTCTCGCTCCCTCTCCATTCCTCTCTGAAATCAATAAAAGTATATAATGATAATAATTATTTAAAAAAAAAAAAAAAAAAAAAAGAGTGGGTTAGCCGAAACCGGTTTGGCTCAGTGGATAGAGCGTCGGCCTGAAAGGTCCCGGGTTCGATTCCGGTCAAGGGCACGTACCTTGATTGCGGGCACATCCCAAGTGGGGGGTGTGCAAGAGGCAGCTGGTCGATGTTTCTCTCTCATCGACATTTCTAACTCTCTATCCTTCTCAATTCCTCTCTGTGTAAAATCAATAAAATATATTACAAAAAAATTATTAAAAAAAAAAAAGTGGGTTAGACAGAAAGATTCCTTTGGGCAGTCTCAGCTTTGAGTCAGAATGCAGTGTACTTGTGCCATGATGATCTAGACCAGTGTTTCTCAAACTTCCCAGTTAAACTCTTTAAGCAGTTAAACATAAGATTACCATGTAGCCCACTCTCTGTGACCCAAGAGAATGGAGAAATTACATCCACAAAATGGCCTGTCCCAAATGCTTACAGCAGCTTTCCTCATACTTGCAGCTTTATTTATACTTGCTCCAGACAGAGCAACCCAAATACTCTTCAGTGGGGAATGGGTAAACTAATTGCCTCCACTGTACAATGGATGTTACTGGGCAGTAAAGAATGACGAACTACTGGCACACACATCAAGATGAATCTGTACTTAAACCAAAGAAGCCAGATTCAAAAGGCTACACAGTGACTGATTCTGAAAACATGAGACGTTTGTGAATCGCCCAATGCAGAACAAGGTTTGTGCCACGACTGAAGCCTCTGCTGTGTCCATCACACACAGAGTGTCTCTCTCCAGTGGGCATCTGTCCATGTGGCCTAAGGCTGGGGCCAGGAACAAAGGCTGAACCACACTTTCTGTGGGCATGAGAGCTCCCTCCATTATGAACTCTCTGATGCTGAGTAAGGGTTGACCTCCGGCTGAAGGCTTTCCCACAATCACTACACTCATAGGGCTTCTCTCCGGTATGAACTCTTCGGTGTAGGGCAAGTTGTGAGCTCTGACTGAAGGCTTTCCCACATTCAATGCACTGGTAAGGCTTCTCCCCAGTGTGAACTCTTCGATGCTGAACAAGAGTTGAACTCCGGCTAAAGGCTTTGCCGCACTCATTACAAATATAGGGCTTCTCTCCTGTGTGAATCCTTACATGTTCAGTGAGGTGAGAGTTAAAACCAAAGGCTTTGCCACACTCATTACAAACATAGGGCTTCTCTCCAGTGTGCACCCTGTGGTGGAGAAAAAGGCTTGAGCTCTGACTGAAGGCCTTCCCACACTGGTCACATACATGGGGCTTCTCTCCAGTGTGGATCCTCTGGTGCTGAATTAGGCTTGAACTTCGACTGAAGGCCTTCCCACACTGGTCACACCCATGCGGTCTCTCACCAGTGTGGATTCTCTGATGCTGTGTTAACTGTGGGCTCTGGCTGAAGCCTTTTCCACATTCATTGCATTTGTACGGTTTCTCTCCTGTGTGAATGACTCGATGTTGAATAAGACTTGAACTACGACTGAAGGCCTTCCCACATTCACTACACCTGAAAGGTTTTTCTCCAGTATGAAGTCTCCGATGGAGAACTAGGTGGGAGTTGAGACGAAAAGTCTTCCCACATTCATTACATTTAAATGGTTTACTTCCAGTGTGAACTTGATGGTGCAAAATTAGGCCTGAGCTGAGAGCAAAGGCTCGCCCACACTGACCACATTTATAAGGTTTTTCCCCGGTATGACTTCTCTGATGTCTGGTTAGGTCTGAATTGTATTTGAAGGTTTTGCTGCATGTTTCACATGTAAAAGCTCTCTCTCCTGTTTTATTTTTTTGACGTCTAACAGAACTTTGATTCAGATTCAAGTTTCCATCAAACGTACCACCTTCCTGGGTTCTTTCTCCTGGAGACCTTTCCCTGCACATGGCAGTTTCTTTACTAAAAACTCTCTTGTGAAGATGAAGTTTCTTGAAACTCTGCCCAACAGAATCCCACATGTGTCCTTCTACTTTATCCTCAGGTTCCCAAACTCCCTGCAACACAGGTGCCTGTGGATCGAACCCTGAGAATCTGCTTGATATCACTTCTGGGGGTTTTACTTCTTCAGAGCATTTCTGGTTTAGAATGGACAGGTCTTTCTTGGTACCAATCTCAAAATCTGTTACATAAAAGCAAAAAGGCATTATTGAAGAAAACCATCCAATAGGGATAATATCTATAATGTGTCAAAAAGCACCCATAAAGCATCTGTAAAAGATAAAATATAGCCCTAACCAGTTTTGCTCAGTGGATAGAGTGTCAGCCTGCGGACTGAAAGGTCCCAGGTTCGATTCCGGTCAAGGGCATGTACCTTGGTTGCGGGCACATCCCCAGTAGCGAGTGTGCAGGAGGCAGCTGAATTGATATTTCTCCCTCATCAATGTTTCTAACTCTGTCTCTCTCCCTCTCCTTTCCTCTCTGTAAAAAATCAATAAAAAAAAAAAATAAATAAAAAAAAAAAAAAAATATATATATATATATATATATATATATATATATATATATATATATAAAAAAATATAGGTGACAGGTAGAATTCAGAATTAAAGATGACCAGTCCACGGGTTAAAAATATTTAGGTTCATTAGCAACCAAAGGAATAAAAATTAAAACAAATTATAATTTTTCACCTATCAAATTGGCAAATTAATCCATTCAGCAAATATTTAGGCCAGATATATGTTAGGTAAGAAATATAACAAGAAGGCAAATACAGCCTCTGACCTCCTGAGGCTTATATATTATTCAGGTATCTAGACAATTAAGTAAGTTTTTAACAAGGATGATGAATCACGTGATAGGGAAACTATACAGCAATGTGGGAAATACAGCATGGCCTCCAAGCTGGTCTACATGGTTACAGAAGACCTCTGGGAGGAAGTGGTTTCAGCTAGAGCCTGAAGATGACAGTTAGTAATGGCAGACCAGGCCCTCAATGTGACGTGTGACAGAATCCAGCAAATTCAAGAATCTCACTGTGACAGCAGCAAGAAGTATGAGGGGAAAGTGGCAAGAGGGACAGGGAATGGTCATAAGGGCACCAACACAAGCTCAAGAACCTTGAACTTGCCCTGGCCAGGTGGCTTGGTTTGAGTGTTGTTCCATCCTCCAAAAGGTGGAGGGTTCAATTCACTATCAGGGCACAAACCCAGGTTGCAGGTTTGATCCCCAGTTGGGGCACGTGCTGAAGTCAACTGACTGTGTTTCTCTTACATCGATGTTCCTCTCTCTTTCCCTTACTCTAAAATCAATTCAAACAAACAAACAAAAGAAAAACCTTAGGCTTTATTCTATTTACTTAAAACATAGTGATTTCCAATATTGATGAGAATTGAAGAAATGATCCCTGCCTATTACATGGTGTTACAGACATAATTCTGAGGGGGGAGGCAATTCAATTTATATAAAGTTCAAAACAAAACCTAGTGGTTACCCTGAAGGTAGCAATGATCAGTGATTGGAGGGTCAGCAAGGGTGCTTCCATGCTGCTAACATTGTTTTTTATCTGGTGGTTGTGTCCACATTAAATTTATGAAAATCCAATAAGCACTACAGCTACAAATGGTATGATTTTATGTATGTACATTATTTTCCGATAAAAAGTATTTACTGTATTTTTCGGACCATAAGACGCACCAGACCATAAGACGCACCAGTTTTTAGACAGGGGAAATGGAGAAAAAAAGATTCTGAAACAAATAGTGTCCTAAAATATTTTATGTGCATTAAAACCCAACATCACAGTCATAAACACATGTAATCAACCCTGTAAAGTAAACAGCAGCATTTAGAACCATTTTAGAGCCGGGCAAGCACACAGAGACCACACAGAGCCGGGCAAGTAAAAAAACTTTTTTTTTTACAGTATATGTGTAGGCTATATTTGGACCATAAGACGCAGGGACTTTTCCCCCCCACTTCTGGCGGAAAAAAAGTGCGTCTTATGGTCCGAAAAATACGGTAATATATTTTAAAAATTGATTTTAGTGAGAAAGTGAGAGGGAAAGAGAGATAGTAACACCAATGATGAGAGAGAATTACTGGTTGCCTGACATGTTCTCACTGGGGATCAAGCACCACAACCCCGGCCTTAAGCGGACTCGAATCTAGGACCATTCAGTTCTCAGGCCAATACTCTATCCATCGAGCCACACCAGTCAGGGCAATAAAAAGTGTTTTTGTTTTGTTTTTTAATTTCTCTATTGATTAAGGTATCACATATTTGTCCTCAACCCCACATAAAAAGTGTTTTTAAAGGAAAAAATAGTATTTTGTCCTGGCTATAATATAAAAAAAAAATAAGTTTTACATACACACATATATGTATATATACACATATATACATAAACACACACACACACTCACACTAGAGGCCCGGTACACAAAATTCAGTGGGGTGGGGGTGGGGGTGTTCCTCAGCCTAGCCTGCACCCTCTCCAATCTGGGACCCCTCAAGGGCAGTTAGACAACCCTTTTACAATCCAGGACTGCTGGCTCCCAATTGCTCACCTGCCTGCATTCCTGATTGCTCCTTACCACTCTGCCTGCCAGCCTGATCACCCCTTAGCCACTCCCATGCCAGTCTGATTGATGTCTAACTGCTCCCCTGCCAGCCTGTTTGCCCCCAACTTCTCTCTTCTGCTGGCCTGGTCACCCCTAACTGTCCTCCCCTGCAGGGTTGATTGCCTTCAACTACCTTCCCTTGCAGACCTGGTCCCTTTCAACTGCCCTCCCTTGCAGGCCTGGTGCCTCCCAACTTCCCTCTCCTGCTGGCCATCTTGTGATGGCCATCTTGTGTCCACATGGGGGCAGGATCTTTGACTACATGGGGCAGCCATCTTGTGTGTTGGAGTGATGGTCAATCTGCATAATACTCTTTTGTTATATAGGATATATATACATATATATACATACATATGTATGTATGTGTATATATATATGGAGAGATAAAGAGATAGAAATAGATAGATAAGATAGATAGATATATAGATAGATAGATATAGATAGAATCTAAATTAGCATGGAAAAATATCCAATACCTATTTTTTTCTATAGTCTCCTTTCAGGAATCAAACAAAAATCCTGTTAAATTATATTTCCTCCCTGCTGTCTCATATTAATGTAATGAGAGTTTTAAAAATCGATTTTATGCTGTTGTACACATATTACCCCTTTTCTTTCGGACACTTGGTGAAAATCTTCCACTGTTGACCTGTTGACCTGTTCTCAACTCTGCGGGGATAGAGCTGCTTACATCCATGTGGGTGGCCTCACCCACTGTCATCAGTGTTATGACAGACCCAGCAGAACCAGAATCCACTGAAATGTGTCAAAACAGAATCCAGAAAACAAAAGAGATAAGTGGACAGAGCTTCCCACACCTGGCTGCCAGGGCCTTCTGGATGATTGCAGGAAAACAGCAGCAGGGGTGAGGCTCTGCTGCCTCCCAGAGGTCATCTGTGGTAGGACAGCACGTATAAAATAAATCACTAGAAATGGTGACAAAGGAAGACCAGACCAATGATGCTAACAAGGTCACTGCAACCACAGCCCAACAAGAGTCCATGTGCAGGTTCGCTGCTGGAGCTATAACAGAAAGCTCTGAGGACAACAGCGCTTCAGGCGCCAGGACACATTAATACTGAGAAACATCCTCTCCTTCAATACTCACCAGGCTCGACCTGGCACCTGTCACCAACAGACTTTGAGGTAATTACTTCTAAAGTAAGGCAACTGCCATAGGTGGTGGATAGAGTATCAGCCTAGTGATTGAAGGGTCCCAGGTTCGAATCCCATCAAGGGCACATGCCCAGGTTGCGGGCTTCATTCCAGTAGGGGGCATGCAGGAGGCAGCCGGTCAATGATTTTCTCTCATCATTGATGTTTCTATCTCTTTCCCTCTCCCTTCCTCTCTGAAATCAATATGTTTTTAAATATATTTTATTGATTTTTTACAGAGAGGAAGGGGGGGAGAGAGAGCGAGCTAGAAACGTCGATGAGAGAGAAACATCAACCAGCTGCCTCTTGCACACTCCCTACCGGGGATGTGCCCGCAACCAACGTACATGCCCCTGACTGGAATCGAACCCGGGACCTTTCAGTCCACAGACCGACGCTCTACCACTGAGCCAAACCGGTTTCGGCCAAATAGATATTTTTTAAATAAAAAATAAAAAATAAGGCAAGGCAACTGTGTTCACTACTGCTCCTCTGCATGAGAAAACCTCACAGAAACAGAACCACCTTTTCCCATCAAACTGAAAGGCCTGGACACCCGGACACTCTGTGGGCCCTGCCCCATCAGGGGTGCCATCGCACCCACACTCTATATCCTGGGCAGCCCTTTCTCTCACCTCCCCAGACAGGACTTCAGGTTCCTAAATGAGCACTCTTCTCATGAGCTGACACTGTGGGGAACTGACACATTGGGCATTCCGTTCATTTCATGGCACTAACCATACATAACAGCCTAATACCATTGCAAATTTAGAATAGCACAATCAACACGTTAGTCAAATTTACAACAAAACAGTGGCTTTTAGAATCATCTTGTTACTGTTTTTTAAATATATTTTTATTGATTTAAAATATATTTTATTGATTTTTTTACAGAGAGGAAGAGAGAGGGATAGAGAGTTAGAAACATCAATGAGAGAGAATTATCGATCAGCTGCCTCTTGCACACCCACTATTGGGGATGTGCCAGAAACCAAGGTCCATGCCCTTGACCGGAAACGAACCTGGGACCTTTCAGTCCACAGACCGACGCTCTACCACTGAGCCAAACCGGTTTCGGCCTATTTTTTATTGATTTAAGAGAGGAAGGGAGAGGAAGAGATAGAAACATCTATGATGAGAAAGAATCATTGATGGGTTGCCTCCTGTATCCCCCCCAGTGGAGATTGAGTCCACCAACCAGTCATGTGTCCTTGACTGTAATCAAACTTGGGACCCTTCAGTTCGCAAGCCAACGCTCTACCCTGTGAGCAACCAGCTACAGAGAATCGTGGGTTTCTGTTGTTGTTGTTTATTTGTTTAATTTTTTAAATATATATTTTATTGATTTTTTTACTGAGAGGGAGGGAGAGGGATAGAGTTAGAAACATTGATGAGAGAGAAACATCGATCAGCTGCCTCCTGCACACCCCCCACTGGGATGTGCCCACAACCAAGGTACATGCCCTTGATCACAATCAAACCTGGGACCCCTCAGTCTGCAGAAGACGCTCTATCCACTGAGCCAAACCGGTTAGGGCCAGAATCATGGTTTTAAAAAACAATTCAACTCTTAATTTATCTCTAGTGAAAAAAGTCATGCATGTGCTCAATAACATCACACCCAGGGAGTCCTCTGAGTCATGGGGATGTTCCTTATCTTGATAAGAGATGTGGTTGACGTAGTTGTGGCTATTAAAACTCAGCAAGTTTATGCTACTAGAGGTACATTCCATCCAAACAGGAAATGCTTGATAAAATGTAGGAGAAAGGTTCAGGGTGGAAATTTAATTGAAGACCTAGGGTACTAACACAGGTGAGGATAAGAGTGATGATGTGTTATATGCTTTGACAACTGAAAAAAAATGGGAGAATAATGGGCAGAGAAAGCAGATCACATCACTGGTCATCTCAGCAGCTGGGAGTCAGAGATGTCGCTTAGAACATACTAATAAAAGTATGTTCAACAGACCAAGGTAAACATTTAAAAAATACTATTGCCGAAACCGGTTTGGCTCAGCGGTAAGCGTCGGTCTGCGGTCTGAAAGGCCCCAGGTTCGATTCTGGTCAAGGGCATGTACCTTGGTTGTGGGCACATCCCCGGTAGGTCGATGTTTCTCTCTCATCGACGTTTCTAGATCTCTATCCCTCTCCCTTCCTCTCTGTAAGAAAAATCAATGAAATATATTTTTAAAAAATAAGAAATAAATAAATAAATAATAAATAAAAAACACTATTGACTAAGACCAGGAGATGCAGGAGAAAAAGGATAGAAGTTTGTGTAATAGGTAGATAACCAATAGCTACTGTCTAGAGGAGGAAAATAGAACGGCTATTATATAAAAAAGTAAAGTTGTTATACAGGTTTAGCATAGACGTAATCACTAAATGCAAACTTCTCTAATAACCGGAGGAACTGTGTATTTTTAAAAGGAAAGCAAACAAATCAGTAAAATGAAAGCTGTTAAAACAGGCACACATGTCTGCCGGAATACTCCGCTGTTCAGGCTGCCGCCAGGAGCCCGTGGAAGTGAGCCCATCACCTAACCAGCCCCACCTACTCTCACCTGTGCTGCAGCTGTTCAAGGGCTCCGGTTCCTCAGCTCCCATGAGATCCAGGACCCACAGCTCTTCACCTTGCTCCAGCTGGGTGATCAGCTCCGGCTTAGGGACAGGGAGTCCTATTGAGGTGAGGGCACTGGGTGAGCTGGAACAGAGCACTTCCCACTGCATCTTACAGGCCAGGTGAGAAGTGTAGTTTCCCCGGAGGACTCCTGCTTCTCCACACTGTCACCCCAGGTGGGAGAGGGGCAGGGATCACAAAATGTGTGTGTTGGTGGAGTGGAAGGGACTGGTCAGGAGCAGGGGCTGAGAGTGAGCACTGAAGGAGAATAACTCATCCGTTCTCCTGCCCCTGGGTACACAGGTGGGCACGGGCATGCAGAGTGAAGTCTGGAATTGGGAGCCAGGCAGAGACCAGACGGGTACCTGGGAACAAGAGGTAGGACCCTCCCCTTTGGGCTCTAAGGTTTGGAAGCAGCCCCCGAGCTCCCCAGAGGCCCACACCACAAGCCCAGGGAGAACCGCACCCAGTGAGGCCACGTGCCCGTAGTTCTCCAGCATCACATCCCTGTACAGTGCCCGCTGGTCTGAGTCCAGCTGCTGCCCCTCCGAGCGAGAGAAGTACACGGCCACATCCTGGAAGGTCAGCGGCACCGCCTCCTGTAACGACAGGTGGCCGCTGCCCTGGGGCTGCGCCCACTGGGCACACCTGCTGCGCTCAGCCCGAGGACCAGCCGGCCACGAGGACCCGGCTGAGTTCCCAGAGTCCCTGTCCCTGGGGAGGGTGTGAGTCCAATCCCAGAGCCCTGTCCTTGGGAGCCTCGGAAGCCCGGCTTCTGCAGGAGGTGGGCTCACCGCTCCCGAAAAGGGAAGGTAGGGAGGAAAGTGAACTCACCTGGGGCGCTGGAAGCCCGAGTGCATCTGCCATCCTGGGGGAGCAGGATCTGAAGGAAGACTCAGGACCTGAGGGGGGGTGCCCTGGCCTGGGCCTCCAATGCTCACCCTCGGAGGGAGGGGACCCACACTCAGACCCACTCAGAGTCATTACATCACTTCATTAACTTCCAGGGCCCAAGGGGTGTGAGGGCGGACAGGTGAAGGGTGCCATTAGTGGGTTCCTGGAGTGGCCCCCGAGGCCACGAGTACTTTCTCTTATAGGAGTTGCTGGTCAGAGGCAGGTCACCCTGCAGCAGGACTCAGCGCGTGCCTGACTGCCCATCTACTCGTTAAATCACTAGAACTGGAAGAGCCAGAATCCAGATGGGGCCGGGGGCTGAGGAGTGAAAGCTGGCTGCTCCACTGGTCCAGTTTCCGGGCCCACCTGAGGCCGAGTTGCATCTGACACAAGGCGTGCAGCCCCCATCTGCCCCCACCCACAGGGCGAGAGGCCCGGGACGCTGCCAGAAGCTCGCCGCCCTCGTCACCCCTTCGTCCCCAGCCTCCTGGGTCGCCTCCCATATCCTCGCCGCCCCTCAGGCCAAGCGGAGGTCCTCATTCTCCCAAGTCTCCCCGGTGGCCTCCTCCGGCCCGCGAGCTCCGGCAGCCCGAGGCTGCAGACACAGCCCGACGCTCCCACCGCACGCCCAGGCCGGCCGGGGCCGACCTTCCTCCCGGCAGGTCACTTAAACCTCCGCGCCGCCGTCCCAGCCCGTCTCGACCTCGGGTGAAACCTCCCGAGGCTCCGCCTGGGCACCTCGGTCCGCGGGGCCCTCCCAGCCTCCCTTCGAACCCGCCCACTCGGCTGGCTCTTCCTCCGTCCGCACTGGGCCCCGGCGGCTCCCGCCCGCACTCGCAGCCGGTGGCGGAGTGCTCGCGCGGTAGGGGATGCTCACCTGGGCGTAGCGGGCCCGATGGGAGGGGCGGGGCCAGACGGAACGGGCGGGGCCGGGAGGCACCCGAGCTAGGCGCGCCCTCCCCGCTTCACTGCCCCACAGGCCGCGGGGGCCGGAAACGGCAGCGCGGCCGCCTGGCACTTCCGGGGCTGCTCTAGGACCGCGGAGGACTCGCGCCGTCGGTGATCTGGCGGGGTGAGGGGCGTCGGAGAGGGTCCCGGTGGGCAGGTGGACCTGCAGGACAGGCTGGACCCCGAACACCGAGCCCACTCTCCGCTCCAGGCCAGGGCCAGCCCTGTACAACCTTTTATTTTCTTTTTCTTGAAAAGAAAAGAATTTGCGTTTTCTAATCTGTGTGAAAGGGGAAACACTCGGGCCCGCAGATCTCAGAGGATCGGGTCCTCCCGGCGTCCTAGAGCTTCCCGGAAGTACTTTTGGGTGGCTTCCGCCGCCTTGCCGCTTTGTGTTCGGGCTGTTCCGCTTCAGACCTCGCGCGCGCCAGGTGGGAGGTGGCTCGGCCCTGCGAGCACCGTGGGTTGGGTCGCCCCCTCCCGGGAGGGGGCTGCTGAGCGGCACGCCGTCCCTTCGTCACCTCGGCGAGGTAATTCTGGAGGCCGGGGGCCTGTCCGCGACGGTGGCGCGCCGGCCCGCCCATTCGACGCAGCTTGGGGCGCGGCCGCAGAACGCTGACCTTGGCTCGTGCCCACGTAAGGTGTCCAGGATGCCGCGGCGAGCTCAGGGCATGACTCGAACCGGTCGCATATCTGTCGACTCCTTATCCCGCGTCGTTGGCTGCTCACTTCCCATCCCTGCCGTCTCTCTTGCTAACTCCTGCCTCCCCTCTTCCTGGGACCACCGGATCCCAGGGTGCTTCCCATGACATGGGCTGTATTCAGTAGTTCCCACTGCCACTGTCTCCAAGGTGGGACTCAGGTCAGTCCTGTCACTGATCCAAAGGACGTGGGAAGTCACTAGGCTTCTCTCCACCCCCTCCAGGCAGTTGCAGCTGGGACCTGACTGAGCCGGTTTATCAGAGAGGAGGAAGCAGTCATGTCCGCCGTCGGAGCTGTAGCTCCATACTTGCATCACCCTGGTGTCAGTCACAGCGGCCAGGTGAGTTTCCTGGGGGCCCAGCTTCCCCCAGAGGTGGCAGCCATGCCCCGGCTCCTGGGGGACTTGGACAGGGGCACATTCAGAAAGCTGTTGAAGCTGGTGGTCAGTGGCCTGCAGGGAGAGGACTGCCGTGAAGCTGTGCAGCGCCTTGGGATTACTGCGCACCTGTCGGAGGAGCGGCTGGGTGCCCTGCTTGCTGGCACCCACACACTGCTCCAGCAGGCCCTCCGGCTGCCCCCAGCCAGCCTGAAGCCTGACACCTTCAAGGACCAGCTCCAGGAACTCTGCATCCCCCAAGACCTGGTCATGGACTTGGCCAGTGTGGTGTTTGGGAGCCAGCGGCCTCTCCTTGACGCTGTGGCCAGGCAGCAGGGGGCTTGTCTGCCCCACGTTGCCAACTTTCGGTGGAGGGTGGACGTGACAATCTCTACCAGTGCCCTGGCCCGGTCCCTGCAGCCAAGTGTCCTGATGCAGCTGACACTTTCAGATGGGTCAGCACACCACTTTGAGGTCCCCACAGTCAAATTCCAGGAGCTTCGGTACAGCGTGGCCTTGGTGCTGAAGGAGATGGCTGACCTGGAGAAGAAGTGTGAGCACAAACTGCAGGACTGACCTGCTCTCCCAGTGGCTCTGGTGACCGGGGGGCAGTTGCTCAGCCATATCCAAAATGAAGCCCATCTGCGTAGGAGACACTCTTCAGTGAGCCTGTGAATGCAGCCATGTCATTCTGTTTGATTGAAAAAGTCAGCACTGTTTTTCCTTTATTTGGGAGTAAAGCAATGATTAAAAACATGTCTTCCTAGGTCATGTCACGCTGCACACACCTCCCCTGGCTATTGGTGGCGTTGCTGGGTGAGGGTATCTGCAGCTCCAGGGTGGCCATCTGGTCTGGTCAGTCTAGGGCCCAGTCCAAGGTCTTTATGCCAAGTTTATTCAGTTGGACCCCAGGTAGCGTCTGAGTGTTCTGCTCATTTGTTTCTATGAACCATGTGTTTCAGAGTGGATATTTCATCCTCGTCTTAAATCCCTGATCTCAAGGAGCCAGCATTGTAGTGGGGAGAGGAAGACATTACAGAGTGCATAACGACAAATAACTGGTGTAGCTTGTTTTTGGATACTAGAGGCCTGGTGCACAAAATTCATGCACGGTCAGGGGGTGGGGGAGGTTTGGTATGTGTCCCTCAGTCCAACCTGCCCTGTCAAATCTGGGACCCCTCAGGGAATGTCTGACTGCTGGTTTAGAGTTAAACCAGCAGTCAAACACCCCTCTCACAAACCAGAACTGCAGGCTCCCAACTACTCTCCTGCCTGCCAGCCTGATCACCCCCTAACCACTACCCTGCTGGCCTGATTGATGACTACTCCCCTGTTGGCCTGGTCACCCCACAACTGCCCTCCCTCCCATCCCCTGCTGGCCTGGTTGCCCCCAACTGCCCTCCCTCCCCTTGCAGTCCTGATTGCCTCCAACTGCCCTCCCCTACAGGCCCAATTGCCCACAACTGCCCTCCCCTGCCAGTCATTTTTGACACATGGGGGCAGCCATCTTGTGCAAGGGTATGAGGATCAATTTGTGTATTACCTCTTTATTATATAGGATAGTAAATGATAAAATAGGCCAGTGTCCAGGGAATGGGTAGCAGGACTATGGAGAATTAGGCTGTCATTTTACATTGGGTCATAACGTGGGCCTCCTAGAAGATGGTATTGAGCAGATCTGCAAGAGGTGAGGGAGCAGTGATCCAAGGAAGACTTATGGGCAGAGGGGAGTGTCGAAGTAAGTGAGGGTACTGAGGGACGTCCCACCCTGACTGCTGTTTTATAAGGATCTGTGTTGAGCCTTCACTCTGTGTCCACCAGCCCAAGCTGACCAGCACACCCAGGAAGGAGGAGGGGCCTTTCTCAGCAGCTCCAGGGTGGGTGTGCTGGTCAGCTTGGGATGGTGGACCCAGAGTGAAAGACACTGATACCTGGGAGCTTCTAGTGTGCAAGATTACCATAGTGGCGTTTGTCCAGTGCAATCAGGAATGGAGACCTTGGGTCTGAGCCCATCCTGTGTGCTCCATCAGGATGCTAAAAGCTCCACTGCCACTGTGGGACCTTGTGGCTGGGACTCCATGGCTCAAAATTATGCACCTGGTGGCAGTGAGAAAAGGTGTCTTCCTGGCCACCCTTGTACTGACTTGGGGGGGGGGGGGGTAGGAAGAGGAGGGGAATGGACCTGTTACTCAAGAACCCACCTCAAGCCTCTCAGCAGCCCCTACAGCAGGGGTTGGACAGACACTTGGAGATGCATCTTCAAATAGAAGGTAACCACTGGGATTTTCACACCTTTTTTCTGCCCACCAGGCCACAGAGAACAGTGGTGCAACCAGCTGAAGTTTCTGGCTATCTCCATGGCTGTGTTGCTGTGACTAATCTGGTAGTCCATTCTGAGGGTTACCAGAGGGTCAGCAGACTGGGGAAGGGGGATTTCTGAGGCACAGCTTTTGGTCCCGTGCCATATGTTCCCAGCACCACCTCACCCCAGGTAAGTGGGGGCACCCACCAGCCTCCCCTCCCACCACAAGATGGTCTGTGCCTTTTGTCATTCAGTTAGGAACAGATGGTTAAGATGTTCTCCATCCTACCCTGGCCAGGTAGCTCAATTGGTTACAGCGTAGTTCCAATATACCAAGGTTTCAGGTTTGATGACGCCAGGACACATGTAAGAACCAACCAATAAAGCCGAAACCAGTTTGGCTCAGTGGATAGAGCGTCAGCTTGGAGACTGAAGGGTCCTAGGTTCAATTCCGGTCAAGGGCATGTACCTTGGTTGCGGGCACATCCCCAGTAGGGGGTGTGCAAGAGGCAGCTGATCGATGACTCTCTCTCATAGATGTTTCTAACTTGCTATCTCTCTCCCTTCCTCTCTGTACAAAATCAATAAAATATATTTTTAAAAAATCAACCAATTAATATATAAAAAAAGTGGAGCAAATCAGTGTTTCTCTGCCCTCCTCCCCCTCTCTCAAATCAATTTTTTAAAAACTATTCTTCACTCCAGAATCGTACAAAATCCGTTGGTAAGTGGGTGTCAGCTCTAACTTTCAGTTCTCATCAGGCTGAAGTGGGCAGACCCCGTACACCCACAGGATTCACCCAGACTACAAAGGAATCGTCTACCCTTCTTTGTGGTTGATCATCATGGACCTGGACATGAGGACAGAGGCTGGCCTTTCCCACCTTTGTCCCAGGGAATGATGCACCTGGAAAATTACCTTTCAGCTGTATCAACTTTATTTAAATCCTATACTAGTTGGTAGTTGTTCATCTTCTGTGGGGCTCTGACTTCTCAACTTCAAAGCCTGGATACTCCTCAAATTCATCATTCACTCATTCAACAAACTTGCTGGGGTGTGAGTATAAGTCACACACACTGGGGATACAGGTGTGTAAACTCACCGGGTTCTGTCTTGCCGCAAACACTTTGGGAAGTTTCCATAAACCTCAAAATGGTTACAATCCAACATCATAAACCAAAGCTCAACCTAATAATTGAGAATAAAAGCAACCAGCTTAGAATTATGGGTTTTATTGACTCAATAAGAGAAGTCCAAAGTATTTTAAAACTATTCTTAAACAGTGCTGGAAATCCTTAAAATGAGTTGGTATTTACTGAAGCCCAAATTGGGGAATATAGCATAAAAGTAGAGCTGGGCCAGCGGGGCTCAGGTTGAACATCAACCTATGAACTAGGTCGGGGTTTGTGGGCCAGGCAGGGCACATGCCTAGGTTGTGGGCTCAATCCCCAGTGTGGAGTGTGCAGGAGGCAGCCAATAGATGATTCTCTCTTATCACTGATACTTCTATTCTCTCCCTCTGAAATCAATAAAAATGTATTTTTTAAAAAAGGACAGAATATTTCAAAACATCTGGTCTGCTTGGTAGGCATTCAAAACATCCAGTTTTATGGCCTCAGTGCTTGATTATCACCCCAGCACCACACAAAATCAGGTCTTGGACTGGGTTCACCAGCCCTTGATCTAGGAACATAGCTGTGCAGACTCAAATACTGAAGGAGATTTAAGGTAGAAGTCTCTGGCCTGCAGTTACTGTTAAGAAAGAGCATCATCTCCAGGCTGGAGTCTGGAGGAACCCACATAATACTCCATCCTTTTGTCCCTCATTACCCAGGAGTAGACAAGGGAGGTGGGGTCCAATGGAGAGGCCCTTCAGTGCACAACAGTACCAAGTGCCAGGAGATGGCAAGTGTGCCCTCTCCACTCAGGACCCTGGCTCCAGAACCATTATTGGGTGGCCTAAAATATTTACGGCCCTTCCAAATTGGGCACACCCATCCAGAAGTGTCAGCAGTGACCACATAGGTGAGCACAGCAGTTGAGGTGGGGACGCAATGAGCATAATCTCTGCATAATGTACAGAAGTCCCTGACCCTCTGGCACTGACCATTCCAGACACAAGTTCTGGGTAGAGTAGGGATGACTAGAGAGATGCGCCTACTGATTTCATGGCATCCTGGCAAGAGGTGGAGGACCTGTCAGGCAGTGATGGATAAGCAGTAGCAGTTGATAATCAGGCTGACTGGCTCCACCCATGTGCGGGAAACACAAACTCAAATAAACTCAAACACCTTGAAGTCCACTGCTCCCAACAACTGCAGAAAGCTCGAGAAACTTCCTAATACAAACATGGGAACGAGCAATCATTTTCTCCACTTGACTCAAATCCATAGCCTGCTACGGGCTATGCCATGCACGACAATAGAAGCGGCAAGGTCTTGGGGACCTGCTGTGGGCATGACCAAACCAGTGTGATGGTGACCCAAATTAAGTGTCACAGCAAATCCTGAAGTGACTAACCTGTCCCCCTCTGGGATACCTGACACATATGGAGGAAATGGCTCCTCCACTGTGCAATGAAAGCATCTCAAATATTGCCCCTCCGATTGTGGCAATGCTACCAAAGGTCAGCAGTCTCAAGTGGACCCCTGGTCTCTGGACTCCCTCCCAACTGTTGAATCCAGGACACTGGACAGGGAGGGGGTCAGTGCGGCAGGTCTATCTCATCCAGTGTCCTCCATGGCAGAAACTGCTCTGAGAGAGAAAGTGAATGAACATGGGCCCAGCCTGTCAGTCAGAATAATCATAGTGGCTTGGACCATATGAAAATTCACGTTGACCCTAGGTGGCTGCATGCCTGGGCTGCTAATTGGGGAAAAGGTTTAAAGGAGTCAGGTGAAGGCAGAAGGGAATTCCAAATACTCCTCTTCTGATTTCAGTGCATGCACGCTCTCACACCCTTGCTTAAGCCAGTCTGAGCATAGTGGTGCTGAAGATACTGAGCATCTCATCTGGCAGAGCTCATAGGACTTCAGGCCTCAGCTGCAGAACCTGGGTCATCCCTGTGCGCACTGAGAACTCTACACGGGACTCCCCTGATGCAAGGGACACTGGGTTATGGATTGGGTTAAAATCAGATTCCCAGCAATAAACATTTGTATAAACTTGAATACTTTAAAAGATCAATTCTGAGTCTTTACTTCCTAGCTTGTTAGTATCAATGATCCCATATAATTTAAGTAGGTTAAGGGTGTGGGTTTATTCCCACTTACACACAAAGAGGTGAGTGGCCAAAAACGGTCTGACTCAGAAGGTAGTGTCCGCCTGCGGACTGAAAGGTCCCAGGTTCAATTCTGGTCAAGGGCATGTACCTTGGTTGCGGGCACATCCCCAGTGGGGGCTGTGCAGGAGGCAGCTGATCGATGTTTCTCTCTCATCGATGTTTCTGGCTCTGTATCCGTCTCCATCCTCTCTGTAAAAAATTAATAAAATATTTAAAAAAAAAAAAAATGGGTGGTCTATCCCATATGAATCTTCTGATGCTGAGTGAGCCTTGAGCTCCGATTAAAGGCTTTGCCACATTCATTACATTTATAAGGCTTCTCTCCAGTGTGAATCCTCTGATGTATAATGAGATGGGAGCGCCATCTGAATATTTTCTCACATTCATTACACTTGTGTAGTTTCTTTACAGTGTTAACTTTTTTACGGCTCACATGGGTAGAACCCTCCAGGGTGCCCCCATATTCATGGTACCATTGGGCACGTGTGTGAATCCTCTGGTGCTCAATAAGGTATGAACTTCGACTAAAAGCTTTCCCACACTCATTGCATCCATAGGGCTTTACTCCAGCATGAATTATCTGATGTTGGAAAAGGGTTGAGTTCTGACTAAAGGCTTTCCCGCATTCACCACATTTATAGGGTCTCTCCCCAGTGTGAACCCTCTGATGAATTGTGAGCTGTGTGCTCATACTGAAGGCTTTTCCACATTCCAGGCACTCGTAGGGTTTCTCTCCCTTGTGGATTCTCTGATGGTAAATGAGGCTTGAACTCTGGCTGAAGGCTTTTCCACAATCACTACACTCATAGGGTTTCTCTCCGGTGTGAATTCTCTGGTGCTGAATCAGGTGTGAGCCCTGGACAAAGCCCTTCCCACACTCATCACATTTGAAAGGTTTTTCTCCAGTGTGAGTTCTTTGGTGTCGAATAAGCCGTGAGCTACAACCAAAGGCTTTTGCACATTTGTTGCATTTATACGGTTTCTCTCCAGTGTGAATCAGCTGGTGCTGACTAAGCCGAGAGACCCACCTGAAAGCCTTCCCACACTCATCACATTTAAACGGCTTCTCTGCAGCGTGGATTCTCTGGTGTGCAACGAGGCTGGTACCATCCAGGGTTTTTGGAACTGGAGGCTTCTCCCCAGTGTGCATCAGCTGGTGCTGAGCCAGAGTTGAACTCTGGCTGAAGGCCTTCCCACACTCCTGGCATGAGTAGGGCCTCTCTCCAGTGTGAGTCCTCTGGTGTCTGACCAGCTGAGACTGCTGGCTGAAGGCCTTCCCACACTCACGACAGCCATAGGGCCGCTCTCCTGTGTGTACCCTCTGATGGTGGATGAGGCTGGAGCTCTGACCAAAGGCTTTCCCACACTCCTCACACCTGTAGGGTTTCTCTCCAGTATGAATTCGTTGATGTTGAATAAGTTTTGAGCTCAGGCGAAAGGCTTTCCCACACTCTATGCATTTGAATGGTTTCTCTCCAGTGTGGATTCTCTGATGCTGATTAAGCTGTGAGCACAACCTGAAGAGTTTCCCACATTCCCCACACTCATATGGCTTTTCTCCATGGCAGTTATTTTGATGTTTCCCCTTAAAGCAATCAGACAACTTTTTCTCACACTCCTGACATCTGTTACATTTCTTCTGTACACCAAAGTGAGGCAGAGCCATGAATCTGAAACTGCTGCCACACACATCGCATCTTCGAGATGGCCCGTCTACAGCAACCTCCTGACTTTTCTCAGGTTGACAACCCAGGCTGACATGTCCCTGCTTATCCTCCTTAGCAGAGGTCTTTCTGGAAGCCACAGTCCCTGTGTGCAAGTGGTGTTTCTGAAAGAGAGAGCTTAGTTTACTCTCTGGCCAGACCTCAGGATCAAATCCAGGACTCTGAGGATAATCCCAAGGGGTGATTTTGACCATCGCTGTCAGGGATTCCGATTTTAGCAAGTGCACATCTTCACCAGCCTGCTCACCATCAGTGCTTATTGGAGAATCTGAAACATACAGGCACGATAAGGCTACTTCTCCCGAGCTCACAGGGCAGAGGCTGAGGTGGGGATTATCACTAGGAACTGAGCTCCCTTCTAGGACACCTGACATGCAAAGACACTATCAAAACTTTACACCTTTGCCGAAACCGGTTTGGCTCAGTGGTAGAGCGTCGGTCTGCGGACTGGAAGGTCCCAGGTTCGATTCCGGTCAGGGGCATGTACGTTGGTTGCGGGCACATCCCCGGTAGGGGGTGTGAAAGAGGCAGATGGTCGATGTTTTTCTCTCATCGACGTTTCTAGCTATCTCTATCTCTCTCCCTTCCTCTCTGTGAAAAATCAATAAAATATATTAAAAAAAAAAAAAAAACTTGACACCTTTGACAGTTCTCAAAATTTGGTTTCATTCATACTTTTTCTTTTACACATTCATGTAACCACAGTGTACTCAGCTGAGCGCTAAGAGCCACTCTCCAACAGGAGGCTACATCAGTAGAGGTTCATTCTGTGGGGAAATGGTATGAAGAAAAGTCCATAAAGAATCTACACCCTAGATTAGGGGTGTCGAACTCAATCAGAGAAGGGGCCAAAATCTAAAATCCAGCCTAAATGGCGGGCCGAATGGTTTACTGAACAGTCATAAACTGACAATGTCATAAACTGATAGCGGAGTGCAGTGATGACAGCGCAGTGCGGGCCACATTGCAAGGCCTGGCGGGCTGGATTTGGCCCGTGGGCCTTGTGTTTGACACATGTGCCCTAGATGATTTGGCTCAGTGAATAGAGCGTCGCCCTGTGGACTGAAGGGTCCCAGGTTCGATTCTGATCAAGGGCATGTACTTTGGTTGTGGGCACATCCCCAGTAGGAGGTGAACTGATCGATGTTTCTCTCTCATCAATGTTTCTAACTCTCTATCCCCTCTCCCTTCCTCTCTGTAAAAAATCTATAAAATACTCTCTCTCTCTCTCTCTCTCTCCCTCTCTCCCTCTCTCCCTCTCTCCCTCTCTCCCTCTCTCCCTCTCTCCCTCTCTCCCTCTCTCCCTCTCTCTCTCTATATATATATATATATATATATATATATAAAGACAGAGCATGTATCTCAGTTACAGGCTTGATCCCAGCCCCAGCTGGAGTGCATACAGGAGGCAACTAATCGATGTGTCTCTCCCAAAGAAATGTTTCTGTCTTCCCCCACCCTGCTTTCATTCTCTCTAAAATTCAATTGAAAGCCAAAACCAGTTTGTCTCAGTGGATAGGGTGTCAGCCTAGGGACTAAAAGGTCCTGGGTTCAATTCTGGTCAAGGGCATGTTCCTTGGCTGCGGGCATATCCCCAGTAGGGGATGTGCAAGAGGCAGCTGATCGATGATTCTCTCTCATTTATGTTTCCAACTCTCTATCCCTCTCTCTGTAAAAAATCAATAAAATATATTTAAAGAAATAAATAAATAACATAAAATAAAATTCAATTTTAAAACTATCCTCAAGTGAGGATTACCAGCAAAAAAAGAAAGTGAGCCTGATTTTTATTTTTATTTTTGGGGGGGGTGTTTATTGAGAGGCAGATTTAGGCTGAGAGGTCAGAGTAGGTAGTGAGGAAAAAAGATGAATTTTAAACTTAAAATAGAGGTATGGGCAGGTGCTAAGAAAGACAAGGCAGGAAAGCTAATGAAAGGTGTTTAAGGGTGAGGCTGAAGGGCTGGGAATGGGCCTGTCTTCTGGTTGGACTTCTGAGTGCATCTCAAGGCCAGAACTCTGCTTTCTCCAGTCCCCTCTCTCCAATTTGACACCTGATCATGTCCCTTTCCAGTCTGCGCCTCACCTTTCCCATATGGATTTCTCCTTCCTGTGCATTTCTAGGGGGTCCACCTACCCTGCCAGCGCACATAAGCCTTCCTGACATTAACTTACCCGCTGGACTCTCCATATAAGCTTCAACCTCCTTCCTGCTCTGCAATCCCAGGAAGTGTCTTTGCTTAAGTCGGACCCTGTCATCCCCAATCACCTCCAAGCCCCTCACTAGCCTAGGTCTGTCCCACAGTGAAACTGCGGACCCAGTGACAGGGCTCTCCTGACACCTCACGTCAGTGCTTCAGCAATGGAGACCCATCTCTATGTCAGTCCTGGCGTATGGAAGAGGCTGCATGCAAGTTAGTGAGGTCAGTAGTGGATAAGGGGTGTGTGGCTCAGAGAGGCTAAAGAGTTCACCCATGGTCACACAGCTTATGAGAGACTAAGGAATAAACCCAGGTCTGTTCCACCAAACACACACTTTTTCAACATCTCTCTGACCTTAAGATGTGGGACATCTCCTGCCTGTTCCTCACTGTTTATCGTTTCTGTGCAAACAACCTTGGTAAACCTGCTCGACCAACAGGGCAGGAGCAGCCATAGAGACATAAAACAGACAAGTACTATTTCCTCTGCATGCTGCTTCAAGGCAGAGGCCCCTATGAACAGCCCTGAGAGAGCAGTTTAGGATGTCAGCACTGCCAGGGCCTCCTGCAGCCAGATGAGGACACTGCAAGCCCACCTGGCTGCCTTAGTGTCTGCCTCCCTCTCTCCTGCAGCCAAGTCTGCAAGCAGCAGTTAGTGACATTACAAAGGTCTTGCCTCCTTACATGCCACATCCCTAGCAACAGTCTCCTATATACAGCCAGCAGGCTCCTGTCTGGCTCAACATGCACATGTCCTTCCCTCAGGGTCACAAGACACCTGCACACAGTACAGCCCATCTCTTCCTGTTCCCACTTACTAAGGACTACTCCTCTGGCAATGACCCTCTCCTCTCTAGCCCAGCCAGGCTCCTCTGAGCTTGCTCAACCAGGCCTCCCCCTTGGTATGAAGAACAAAACACTAGCAAGTCTTCTAACAGCTCCACATTGCATCCCCAAGATGACACCAACCCCTTTATTTTTTTATTTTCTTTACTATATTTTATTGATTTTTTAGAGAGGAATTGAGAGGATAGAGAATTAGAAACATCAGTGAGAGTTTAGAAACATTGAACAGCTGCCTCCTGCTCACCCCCTACTGTGGATGTGCCCGCAACCAAGGCACATGCCCTTGACTGGAATCGAACCTGGGACCTTTCAATCCGCAGGCCGATGCTCTATCCACTGAGCCAAACCGGTTTCGGCAACACCAACCCCTTTAAAGCATCTGCTTGAGAAAACTGGAGGATGCTTGTTCCAGCCAACTCCCAAGAGCAGGGCCCATCAGCAAGCCAAGTGTGTCACATGGACCTGCCTTTCTCTTCTGTGATCCATCACACCCCATGCCTGGCTCCGTCACCTCTAAACAAGTGGAAGCTGAGTTAGCTCTCAGTGTACTCTGACCTATTGCAGTTGGCACTCGGACTAAATTCTGTCCTCACCAATGCAACTATGACACTGACCTGGGACAGGGCCGGCTGTGAAGTATCAGCTGCAGGCCCTGCCCGCTCCCATGACAAGAGGATCCTGGACTATGAGCTGCACCAACCAACAATATCACACTTGGGCATGTTCTAACACATTCCACAAACGGTCATCCACAAGACTGTCCTCTGCCGTGAACATCCAGGTCTGGGAGCAGTTCTAAGTCTCATTGTAGAGAAGTCTTTTTTTTTTTTTTTTTTTAATATATTTTATAGATTTTTTTTACAGAGAGGAAGAGAGAGAGAGAGAGTTAGAAACATCAATGAGAGAGAAACATCGATCAGCTGCCTCCTGCACCACCACCACCACCACCCCCGCCCCGGGGATGTATCTCCAACCAATGTACATGCCCTCGGCTGGAATTGAACCTGGGATCTTTCATTCCATAGGTCGATGCTCTGTCCACTGAGCCAAACTAGTTTCGGCGGGAAGTCTTCTTGATGCCTAACCACCAGGAAGGTCACCTCCATATGGGAATCACTTACTAAGGAGCTCTGGCTCTCCTGCCATGGTGCCAGCCTGGCCTACGTGGCTCAGGGGTTAAGCACTGAAATGAACCAAGAGGTCATGGTTCATTTCCCAGTCAGAGTACATACTCGGGATGCAGGTTCAATCCCCAGTGTGGGGCCTACAGGAGGCAGCCAATTAATGATTCTCTGTCACCTCTGATGTTTGTATCTCTCCCTTCCTCTCTCTGAATCAGTAAAAACAGGTATCTTTTAAAAAAAATCTCATCCTAACCTGTTTAGCTCAGTGGATAGAGTCAGCCTGCTGACTCAAGGGTCCCAGGTTCGATTCCAGTCAGGGAGCATGTACCTTGGTTGTGGGCACATCCCCAGTAGGGGTGTGCAGGAGGCGGCTGATTGATGGTTCTCTCTCATCCATGTTTCTAACTCTCTGCCCCTCTCCCTCTCTCTCTGTAAAAAATCAATAAAATATATATATTTTTAAAATATCTCTCCATTTTGGAAATGTGACATGAGGGCTGGGTTTTAACTGGGCCAATCTGTCCCTTTACATCAAGCATGTCAAACTCATGCCAGGCGGCTGCATGCTTGCTTCACACCTTCCTAGAAAGGGTCAGAAAGAGGTCTGGACAGGAAGGCCCTTGTTATGAACTGATTGTGCCCCAAAAAAGGTGTGCTGAGGCTCCAGCCCAGACCCTCAGAATATTAACTTATTTACAAACAAGACCCTAGAGATGGAGTCAATTAGGATGAGGTCACATTGAAGTATGGAGGCCCTAATCCAATGACTGCTGTCCTTGGAAAGACAGACATGGAAGAGTGCGCTGTGACAAGCAGAGGAACACCTGGGGCCACCAGAAGCTGGAAGCACCCTCCCCTACAGACTTCAGAGGGGCCACAGCCCTGCCAGTGTCAAGACTGTGAGATGTTAATCTTTGTCAACTCAACCCTCCAGGGTATGGTGCTTTGTTATGGCAGCCCTGAGCCTGACCTGAGAGGCTAGGGTCATCTGGGATCCCAGAAGGTCTGGAGGAAGCTCAACAGTACCAGTGACAAGATGTTCACCCGAGAAGCTGCTCAGAACCAAGATTACTCCTTCTCCTGCATCCATGTTTGTATCTTAATAAGAGTATTGGTAAGATGAGAGACTTAATAAGATGTGGTTTAAAAACAAACTGCATAGTGATCTCTAGCATCTGCCTTCCCGGTCAGATTCTATGCACAGGACCAATCCTTACCTGTCTGGAGGGTCCTTCGTGCCTCTCTCGCCTCTGTTCCCTGCAGGTCAAGGACCCATGGCTCTTGCCCTTGCTCCAGCCGGGAGATCAGCTCAGGCTTGAAAAGCAGAAATCCTGCTGTCAAGGTGACAAAGGAAACCACATTGGTGCTGCTGGGAATGCAGCTCAGGACTCAGTGCCCCCTGGTTTCCAAGAGTAAAGGGTGGGAGGCTGCTGGGCACAGGCAGAGTCTCTAAAGGGAGCATCATAGGGTTATGATCTGGGCACATGGACCCTCTGTCTGGTTCAGTCCAGCTCCTGAGGCTAGACAGCAAGGGATGCCTGGACTCCCAGCCCATTCCCTCCTGCTTCAAGGCAAAGATCCCCCGTGGACCCTGTCACCCAAGAGTTTGCCAAGAAGAGGCCGCTGTGCTTCAAGAAGAGAAAAGCGAGGCTCTTCCAGCAATCCCCTCAGTTCAGAGGGCGTGCATGTGTTCCAAGAGGTAGGGGTGATTAAGAAACAGGACAGGAGCATTTGAGATCTTGCTTCTCAGCATAGATCATCAGTTTGGGTCAAAGAAACTCTTATTTTAAAAAAAACCGGTTTGGCTCAGTGGATAGAGCGTCAACCTGTGGACTGAAGGGTCCCAGGTTCGATTCCAGTCAAGGGCATGTACCTTGGTTGCGGGCACAACCCATTAGGGCAGGGGTCCTCAAACTTTTTAAAGTGGGGGCCAGATCACGGTCCCTCAGAGAGCTGGAGGGCCGGACTATATGAACTACTAATTCCTACTGTAACACCTTGGCTGCGCTCACTGCCCAAAAAACCTGGCGGGCAGGATCAGACTCCCCTGGGGGCTGCATGTGGCCCGCAGGCCGTAGTTTGAAGACCCCTGCATTAGGGGGTGTCCAGGGGGCAGCTAATCGATGATTCTCTCTCATCAATGTTTCTAACTATCCCTCTCTTTGTAAAAAAAAAACAATAAAATACATTAAAAAAAAAAAAAAATACAGCCGAAACCGGTTTGGCTCAGTGGATGTCAGCCTGCGGACTGGAAGGTCCCAGGTTCGAATCCGGTCAAGGGCATGTGCCTTTGTTGCGGGCACATCCCCTGTGGGGAGTGTGCAGGAGGCAGCTAATCAGTGTTTCTCTCCCATTGATGTTTCTGACTCTCTGTTCCTCTCTCTTCCTCTCTGTGAAAAATCAATAAAATATAATTTTAAAGAAAAATACAAACGGACAAAAAACCCACCCTGGCTGAGTAGTTCAATTGCTTAGTGTTGTCCTGATAGGCCAAGGATGCAGGTTTGATCTCCAGTCAGGGTACATACAAGAATCAATCAAAGAATGCATAAATATGCAGAACATCAAATCAATGTGTTTTTCTCTATTTTCCTCTTTCTAAAAATGAATCAATAAACAAAATTTATAAAAAGGAAAAAAATGAACCCAAAAGAACAACAAAAATAAAGCAATGAACAAAACACACTTTAAACCAGAAGGCAATGAGGTCCAGTCTTCACCCAGATACCCCCAGTCGTGCATCCTTGCACAACGCAAAGGGAGCTAGGCAGCCTTGGAAGCGGTGGAGATCTGTGGGTATCCGACTGACAGCCTCCTTCTAAGCCATCTGCCCCTTGCTGCGGGCATCAGTGTGGTGAGCTCCCATCCCATCCCATCCCATCCCTCAGGTTCCCGACCATGGGGGTGGAGAAGGGCAGGCAGAGAGATCCCAGGTTGAAGGCCTCAAGTGCAGGCGGTATCCTACACTGAACAGGAAACATGTGTTCTCTTCAAGCACACGTGTAACATTCAGAGAAACATGCTTGGGCCAGCCTTGAAGGTGTCATGATGCAGTGCTTAGGACCCCAGAACACAGATACACCAAAATGCAATAGAACATGAAAGTAACCATAGCACGCAGCTCAAAACTATCAGCCATTTGGAGATTCAGTAGCCATTTACTAACTGGCACAATCTGTAGGATGCAGCTGAAATAGTATATAAAGAGAGTTTACATTTTAAATATATTTACTAAAAATAAGGACAGTAGAACACAAATGAATGAGGTAAACTGTAAATTCACGACATTGGAAACAACACAGCAAATACAAACAAAGGGAGAAAATAATAAAAACTGGCAGAATTCAGTGAAATATAGAATAAGGAGCCCCACACACCACTCCCCAAAAGGTGAGCAAAACCAAAACCTTACTCTTTGAAATGATGAATAAACAGTCTTAGGGCAAAACCAATCAAGACACTGCCAAAAACTTACATAAGGAAACAGCTGCAAACACAACAGAGCTTAAAAGTAAAGAGGGAGGGTATTATGAGTAAACACATGCTGAAAATTGAAAAATCCAAGGGAATAGATGAATTTGTGCAAAAACTAGGAATGACAAAGGTGACAAAAGGAGAGATTCACAAGCTAGCTGGACCACAGACCATGAAAGAAGTAAGGGCTTCCCCAGGGCCCAGGTGTTTCACAGGGACTCCTCTAAAAAATTTGACTAGTTCAACTCACTCCATCTATATAGATTCCTCCAGAGGTTAAAAATGATTGGGGGGGGGGGGGGGGAAGCTATTTAGTTTGAATTCTATTTCTTAAAAGTTAATCTCTTAGCAGAGACAAGAAGGAGGTTGTATTGCCTCCCAGAAGTCCACATACCATGTGAGGATTAAACCTGTGACGTGATCAAATCTAGGAGCCTGGCTGGCTCACCATGACCCGTGCTAGGGTCAGGACCTGACCACATGGCCTCCATATCCCCAGCTATGAAAGAGGCCTGGCTAGGCAGGTGCAGATCTACGACGCAGGGGGAGGGGTCCCAAGGTGCAGGCTCACCTAGTCCCGCCACACTGCTGTGGTTCTCCAGCATCACCTCCTTGTAGAGGGCCCTCTGGCCAGGGTCCAGGCACTGCCACTCCTCCCGTGAGAAGTGCACAGCCACATCACCAAATGTCACAGCCTCCTGAAAGGACACAAACCAGCACCCCAGGGACTGCTGGGTGCCAGCCCTATTCTGGGGCCACCTCACAGTGTGTCTCAGAAATGTGGACCACAGGGTTGGGCAAGACAGCCACCAGGAGCCGTTGGCTCTAAAATCAAGGACAGGGGCAGTATGGAGGAGGGAAGGGACCCAGGACATGGACCTACAACCCTCCACTCGAGAGAGCCTCAGGCAGGCCCGAGTCCTGGCAGTGGTTTGCTCATTACCTTGGGGATGGGCCACAGCAAGAGGCTATAGCATGAGCTAGGCGCAGGCACAATGGACAGAAGGGATACCCAGAGGAAATGACAGAACCCTCATAAGAAGAGTGCGGGAATGGAGGCAGTCAGACTCCTACCATGAGGCTTGGTGGGTGAGTATCCATGTGTCCTGGTCGAGAAACCTGTTGACAGTTGTGAAAGGGTCAGAGGTCAGGATGCTGGAGGCCCCACCACCCCTGACATCCAGGACAACACAGGGGGCACTGTGTTGTGATCCTTTACCTCCATTTCCCGGTAGTCTCTGGCTGGGACACAGGGGGAAACCAAAGCAGCCACAGTACTTGAGCATATGTCCCCTGAGGCTTCGTTCATCTTTCAGAGCGTGTGGTGGTTGTGAATCACTCCACGGACACTTAGGGGGTGGTTGCCACTTGTGCCAGGTGCTCAACCAGGCAACAGGATGCAGCAGTGAGCAATGCACAAGGGCTCTGCCTTCACGAAGCACAGTCTAGTAGAGAAAAAAGTTTAGTAACCACCCAAATAAATGCAACGTTAGAACTGTGAGGACACCCACATACAGGGAACTACGAAAGCATTTACAGTAGGATACTCTGCCCTCGCCGATTTGGCGCAGCGGATAGAGCGTTGGCCTATGGATCCAAGGGTTCCTCACAAGTCACTGAACAAGCATTGTAAGTTCCTGGGTTCAATTCTGATTCTGGTCAAGGGCATGTACCTTGGTTGCAGGCTCCTCCCCTGCCCGACCCTGGTCGGGCTCACGAAGGAGGCAACTAATTGATGGGTTTCTCTCACATTGATATTTCTGTCTTTCACTCTCTCTAAAAATCAATGGAAAAATATCCTCGGATGAGAATTTAAAGAATAAAGTAGGATTCCCTGACTTACTCTGATGGGTGACTTCCTGGAGGAGTTATCTAGGCCAAGGAGATGGAGATAGGGAAGGTGCTTAAGCAACAGGCCCAGCATTTGCAAAGGGGCTCAGGCAGGAAGGAATGGGCCAAAGGAGCCAGTTGGGCCAGATCACAGGGAATCGCTTTGTGACCGGACGTCAGAGTAGCTGAGAGTCTGATAATGAATCGTGGGGCAAAGAGAATTGGATACAGGAACCCCTCATGTAATCTTTGCCCTCTCCCCATGTCCCCCTGGTAAGTCAGAGTGAGGAGATTCTGGGTCAGAAGTGGCTTGTGTTGCCAAAATCGGTTTGGCTCAGTGGATAGAGCGTTGGCCTGCGGACTGAAGGGTCCTGGGTTCGATTCCGGTCAAGGGCATGTACCTTGGTTATATATAATTTTTTTTTAAATATTTTTTTAAGTGGCTTGTGGGGGGATGCCCCAGGCCGTGTGCACGCAGAGAACGGCAGCCCTGAGAGGCAAACTTCCCACCCACGCAAGGAACAGCCCTTCCAGACACTAATACTAGGTCTTCCCCGGGCCGTGAGGGGAAGGAAGGCCCTTGGAGACAGTGGTCGTGCAGGAAGGAGAACCCAGGATCCCTCGGGAGCAGGCTGGCGGGAAGGCCGCGCTGGAGCCTGCAGCACTCGCCCCAAACCCTCCCGCCTCCGCCGGCGAGGCGGCCGCAGCTCCGCCACATCCTCTGTCAGGCGCTCCGGGTCTCGCCAAGGCGTCGCGCCGCCCGAGCTTCCCCGCCCAGAGGCTGCGGAGGGAGCGCGGGGCCGCTCTGCTGGAGGGCCCGCTGTGCTGGAGGTGGGCGGGCGCGGTCCCGCGAAGGCGCTCCAGGGGAGGGCGCGGGCGCCGCAACTCACCCACCCGGAGGACCGCCGGGCGCTCCGAGTGTGCGATGACGCCGGAAACAGGCCTCGAAACCCGGGCCAGCTGTCCAATTGGCTTCCGGCCCCTCTGGGCGGCTAGGAAGCTCGGCCCTCTCGTTTGTTCCCGGCTGGTCCCCTGAGAAGGGGCGGGGCCAGAGCGCGGGGAGTGCAGAGCCCTGGGAGGGGCGGTGCCCCAGCCGGGGGCGGGGCTGGAACAATGGGGGCGGGGCCAACGTTGAAGTAGGTCGGGGCCGAGCCCAGAGAAAGAAGTTCTCTTATAAAGACTCACTCTAGTTTAAGGAGAATAAAACTGAGAATATATATTCTTCTTCATTGAGTTGAGAGAGAAAGAAACATCGGTTTGTTATTTCACTTAGTTATGCGTTCATTAGTTGAATCTTGTAAGTGCCCTACCTGGGACAGAGCCCGAAACCTTGGCTTATGGGGGCCACCTTCGCTACCAGCCATCAAAAACTGACTTGGAAAAAACAACACTGCCTCTGCCCTCCCTCCCTCCCTGCCCTGCAGTTGTCCCTCTGGGTCTTCGGGAAGCCCCCTCTCCACAGCTAAGACCCCCACCTCCATCCATAGCTGCTCCCTTTCCGGGTTCAAATCCCACTCACCCCTTCCCGCAGGTTCTGGGTGAGATCATGCTCCCTCGCCCATTCCCCCTTCGTCCTGGCCATGGAACCCCAGCTCTGCTCTCCCCATTTACTGGCTGGCTGCCCCTCCTCCTCCGCAGAAATCGGACGTTTGCCCTCTGTCTTCTGAACCCCGGTCTTCCTACTGTAAACCACGTTCCCCGAACCTACCCACCCGTTTCCTTTATTTTTATTTTTTTATTTTTTTAAAAATATTTTATTGATTTTGTACAGAGAGGAAGGGAGAGTGATAGAAAGTTAGAAACATCGATGAGAGAGAGTCATCAATCAGCTGCCTCTTGCACACCTCCTACTGGGGATATGCCCGCAACCAAGGTACATGCCCCTGCCCGGAATCGAACCTGGGACCTTTCAGTCCCCAAGCCGATGCTCTATCCATTGAGCCAAACCGGTTTTGGCTCCACTCGTTTCCTTTAAAGGGGACCTGGTCAGGCCAAGCTTGGAGCCCCCGACCCCGCGCTCGGTGTTAGGCAGCGTGACCCTGAAGAAACCACCCAAGCCCTCATGGCCTCTCCGATCGCTCAGGGGGGTTGCCGGCCCTCCGAGAGTCCTCTTTGCGGGTGGGGCGCCCCTCTACCCTTCTCCCGGGCCCCGCTCGCTGGACGATCGGGAGGCTTGAGAGCTGCGGGCTCTCCAGTGCGCCTGCGCAGAGGCCCGGGCGGAGGGGTAAGACTACAGGTTCCAGGGTGCACTTCGCCTGCGGCCTCGGCGCCTGACAGGAAGTTAGTGTTTTATGCCCCGCCCCGGAAGATAAGGCCGCTTTCGAGCGCCGAGGATCCTCTTTCCGCCGCGCTAGGCAGAAGGTAAGTAGTGTTTTCCCCCGCTACCGCTTCGCTGTTATCCGCCGCCATCCGCCGCCCTGAGGCCCACGAAGGGCCTAGGCCAACTCCTGAGATGACTCCCGGGTGCAGAGCTGGGGGTGGTGGCTCGAAGGGGGCCAGGAACTGGAGGATGGATCCTGGGAAAAAGGAGCACTGAAGCCGGGTGGCGGGAGTATCTGTGTCCGTGTCCCCCTCCCCCCCGGCGCTGACCGTGAGGCTTCCGCAGACTGCCGCCATGGGCCGCGTGATCCGTGGGCAGAGGAAAGGCGCTGGCTCCGTGTTCCGCGCGCATGTGAAACACCGGAAGGGCGCCGCGCGTCTCCGCGCCGTGGACTTCGCCGAGCGACACGGCTACATCAAGGGCATCGTGAAGGTGCGGTGCGCAGGCCGGGGCGGGGGCGGGCCTGGGGCGCTCCGCTTCGTTCCCCACGCTCATGCCGCCTCGGCCCACAGGATATCATCCATGACCCAGGCCGCGGCGCCCCCCTGGCCAAGGTGGTCTTCCGGGACCCGTACCGTTTTAAGAAGCGGACGGAGCTGTTCATTGCCGCCGAAGGCATCCACACCGGCCAGTTCGTGTACTGCGGCAAGAAGGGTAAGTTTCGTGCTTCGATTGGAGAATGGGGTTGCATTGGGAGGTTCCCCCCCTAGGCTTTTAGGAAAAAGCCCCACGGTGAACCCTGCCGTGTCGAACATAACCTGTGTGCAGTGGCCATTTTGGGGTGTTTTGAGGAGGGAGTGGATTTGCGTTGCCTCTGGCCAGCAGTCGTTAAAAACACTAACCTGCCATACGGCTGTTTCAGACTGAGTATTGACCGATGAACCAGGAGGTAACCGTTTGGTTTCTGGTTGGGCAGTTGCCGGGTTGTGGTCTCATCCCTAGTGGGGTGAGGCTGCTGATGGATGATTCTCATTCATGGTTTTCTGCCTTCCTCTGAAACCCATAAAAATGTTTTTTTTCCAAAGTGCCATCTCACCATACTGACTGACTTCCTGTATGCTCTCCCTTGCAGCTCAGTTGAACATTGGCAATGTGCTCCCCGTGGGCACCATGCCTGAGGGCACCATCGTGTGTTGCCTGGAGGAGAAGCCTGGTGATCGGGGCAAGTTGGCCCGGGCTTCTGGAAATTATGCCACGGTCATCTCCCACAACCCAGAGACCAAAAAGACGCGAGTGAAGTTGCCCTCGGGATCCAAGAAGGTCATTTCCTCTGCCAACAGAGCTGTGGTCGGTGAGTGGCAGGCAGCAGTTGAATGTTTTTAGTTGCTTGTGAACAGCTAGCAAACCGGTACACCTTGGCCCTGGAACCCAACTTCCCACTCAATAGTGTAGGCTCTGTAAGCTTGAGTATATACATAGTTTTTGAGTTGTAATATTTGAAAATTGGGCACAGTGAAACCTGCTTCATTCCAGGGTGGGAGTTAAAGTAGACCAGGTTTAACCTACTGGACTTGTCTGTATTCTCATAACCTGGACTTTCTTGGTTCCTGCCCCTACCTTCACCTGCTAACAACCTTTTCAGAGATGTTTGATTACCATGAAATCGCCCAGTGTGTGTATTACAAAGGATTTGCATCCAGGTTTTGTTCACTGTGCTGTTTGACATCAAGCCCTGTGGTAAAGCTGGCCAAGATACAGTATGGTGGTTCAGCCATCACGTTGGATTTCAAAGGTTGAGTGACCTGCCCATGTCAGATGTGTTACCGGGAGGGCTTCCCTGGAGAAACCTGGATTGAGATAGGCATTCCAGGTGACATGGTATGGGTATATGTGTTGCTTGGCATCCCATGGAGCCTGAAGTGGCTTGCTGTCAGTTACTAGGGGGTTTCTGGGTGGTAGTTGCCAAGTGTTACTGGCACTTCTGTGAATATGACAATACAGAGAAGGTGATTCGTGCAGGTGTTGGGGTGCTGAGAAAGACCGGCAGGGAATATTCTGTCTGATGAGAGAATATGATGCACCTTTCTGAATTTTCCAATTATCCTCAACAGGTGTGGTGGCTGGAGGTGGCCGCATTGACAAACCCATCCTGAAGGCTGGACGTGCCTACCACAAGTATAAAGCAAAGAGAAATTGCTGGCCACGTGTGCGGGGTGTGGCCATGAACGTAAGTAGCCCAGTAATAGGCAGTGGGGAGTATTTAGGATACAGGGCCTGAGGCTGGGAAGGCAGGTCCTTTGGGATCTCCCCTTCAGGTGGGGAATTTGGGTGACAATTCATAGTATAGTATAGACCTCTTGATCTAGCCCCTTCCCCAACCTCTCCCTTAGATAGATTGGATCACCACACGTTAACACTACCTCCCTTTGTCTGCAGCCTGTAGAGCATCCATTTGGAGGTGGCAACCATCAGCACATCGGCAAACCCTCCACCATCCGCAGAGATGCTCCTGCTGGCCGAAAAGTGGGTCTCATTGCCGCTCGCCGGACTGGGCGTCTACGGGGAACCAAAACTGTACAGGAGAAAGAGAACTAGGGCGGTGGACTCAATAAAGTTTGTTTTCCTGCCACTAAGCTGTGCTGTCTGTGGTTTCAGAGGGAGGTGTTCTGGGAAGGACAACTTGAACAGAAGCAGCTCAGGTGGGGGGAGGGGTGTGTGCTCAATCCAATCACACCTTCATGTTCCTGGAATCTCTGGAGCATCCAACAAATGGACATGTGTCCTGGGCGTGGGAGAAAGTAGGTGAGGGTGTGGATGTCTGAAGCTACAGAACTTTCATGGGCTTCCTGTTTGGCCACAGCTAATGATACCTTTTCCCACATTTTCTGCCAGTTCTGTCAAAGGTGGCAGAGGCTGCTAAGCAGGCATCAAAGTGAGACCCTAGCCAAAACCTGTTTAGCTCAATGGATGGAGCGTCAGTCTGTGGACTGAAGGGTCCCAGTTTCTATTCCAGTCAAGGACATGTGCATTGGTTGCAGGCACATCCCCGGTGGGGGTTGTAGTTGTGCAGGAGGCAGCTGTTCGATGTATCTCTCTCATAGATGTTTCTGGCTATATTCCTCTCTCTGAAAAATCAATAAAATAAAAATAAAGGGATACCCTTAACCCATCAGCCATTAGGACCAGGGCACCCAAGAATCCCTTGTGAGCCAGTGAGAAGGGTTGCAGGGCACTACATGATGACCACCTACCTGAACATGGGATGTGCCTGAGTCTGCAGGTAGATGCTCTATCCACTGAGCCAAATGTTTTCTGCTGGACCTCTGTCAGGGCTGGAGTCAGGTCAGTCCTGCAGGCAGGCAGCTGTTGATGTCACCAAGCTAATAACTGAATGCCAAGGATCAAATGAGCTTCCTTGTGTGGCAATACCTCTTGAACATTTACATATGTGTCCTAGAAGGAAAAGCTGTGACTTCCCATAGAGAAGACAAAATCCCTGCATTTGGTATTTTTCCTGGATTTTGCCCCATGCAATCCCTTAACTGGCGTATTTTAATGTCCGTTCCCTGTAATACACTGTAGTCAGCTTTCAGAGCAAGTTGAGTCAATGTAGCAAATTATTGAAATTGAGGGTGGTGTTGGTGACCTGTGAACTTTTGATTGGCAAGTCTTGGGGACCCCTGAACTCCACATCATGTCAAATTCATTTCTCAGGTTGAGAACTTTTATGCATGACAAGCATTTTCTCTACTCACCCAGGTGGGCCATGGCAGAGACCCCATGCTCCTGGTAACATACCTGTGACCTTCCTCTGCCCTTGGCCAAATCCATGCCCGGGAAGGATCATCCTGGGCCTTGGCCACTAGGTCCTCTGCATGGAGTGGCCCAGCTTCCCCAGCGTGTCTTCCAGTAGTGTCCGCCTCTCTTAGGGCCACCTCAGGCTTCAGTCATCTGCTCCAGAGGTGGATCATGCATTATGTCCCCACACCTGGTGAGTCTAATTTTACTAGTAACAGTAGCAGCCATCCCCACGCCTTCACAGCTTTGTTCCTGTTTGGAATTGGTACAAGAGTCTCTTTCAGGTTTTCCTGGCAGTATTTTCCCTTATTTATAGAAATTCCTTACACCAAAGTTACTCCTTTTTTTTCACCCACAAATAGGTTCTGCTCATTGCTTTTTTTATTGGAAGGTATGTCAGGTTATACAGTTACACAGAAACAAATTTCAGGTGGACTAAAATGTTCCCCAATAGAAAATTTTAAAAGAACTGTCAAATTCTTGTTATCTGTAAGGAGAAATACTATAGAGTTAAATACATAAAATGTGCAGATTTTGAAATAGTGTGAAATGCTACCGACAAGTCATAGCTGGTAAGTAATGGGTGAGGTGAGAAGGCAGTTATCAGAGTGAGGGGATTGCCAGATCATTTTGGCCTCTCATGCCAGGGCCACTTCATGGCCCAGCAGCTGGTGTGTCACCTCCCATTCCTGGGGCCGAAATGCACAGCCCAGGAGCCTCCCTAGGGGGAGGGCGCTGTGCTCACTCCGAGTTCCATGGACACTGAGCCTGATGCTCACCAAGAGGTCCATGGCATCTGATCAAGAAAAGGCATAATGAGCCCTAGCCAATTTGGCCTAGTGGATAGAGCATTGGCCTATGGACTGGGGCGTCGTAAGTTTGATTCTGGTCAGAAACACGTGCCTGGGTTGCGGGCTTGATCCCCAATGGGGGGTGAGGGGGGCGTGCAGGAGGCAGCCGATCAATGAGGCTCTCTCATCATTGATGTTTCTGTCTCTCCCTCTCTGAAATCAATAAAAAATATATATGTATCTCATATAATTTCATTCATAGACACAAGTGGTTTAACAGAAAATAGTCCAACATTCTAAGTATAATAATTAGAATAATCATTGTGTTTAAGAAATGCATGAAATGTTCTAAGAAGAAACCTTTATTTGGGATTTCAGCAAGTTTTATTGTTACAATAATCCTTATGCTTTGGTTTCCTTTAGTTTCTCAGTTTATTTTATTATTTCTTTAAACATTTTTATTGATTTCAGAGAGGGAGAGGGAGAGAGAGAAATGTCAATAAGCGAAATCATTGATGTGCTGCCCCTTGCCCTCAGACCAGAAATCATTCTCCTCTCCCCCTGCACTGGGGATCGAGCCCGCAACCCAGGCATGTGCCCTTAACCGGAATAAAACATGGGACCCTTTTGTCCGCAGTCTGATGCTCTATCCACGGAGCCAAACCAGCTAGGGCTTAAGTTTCTCAATTTAAACTGCCTAATGTTAAAGAATTATGACTGTCTTTACCAAAATCCACTAAACTGTGATTACTCTCCAATAAGACTTCAAGATGTTGAAAAAAATAAAACTGGCACCTCTGAAGTTATTCCCCAGGAGTGATGAGCTCAGTGCTTCTCCCTGGAATTACTCTAACCCTCAATTACCAAAGGGCTTCCTATGCAGCTGACGGGAGCCTCTGCTGAGCTGGAGGCTTCCTGAGTGTGTGCCCAAGCGAGAGCGACATGTGGCTGCTGAGGTCACAGCTTCTGGTGCACCTTCTGGTGCTGGATCAGGTGCCCATGCTGGTTGAAGGCTCGACCACACTCAGCGCACTCATAGGGCCGCTCGCCGGTGTGGATCCTCTGGTGCTGGATGAGCACAGAGTACTGGCTGAAGGCTTTCCCGCAGCGGCTGCACTCATAGGGCCTCTCGCCCGTGTGCGTCCTCAGGTGCACGATCAGCGTGGCTTTCAGGCTGAACGCCTTGTCGCACTGTGTGCAGCGGAAGGGCCGCTCACCGGTGTGTATCCTCTCGTGTTGGACCAGAGACCTCCGTGCACTGAAGGCGTGCCCACACTCGCTGCAAACGTAGGGCTTCTCTCCGGTGTGCACCCGCTGGTGCTGGATCAGGTGGGAGTGCTGCACGAAGGCCTTGCCACAGGCGTAGCAGCCGTAGGGCTTCTCCTCCGTGTGGATCCGCTCGTGGTTCATCAGGGTGGAGCGGTGGCTGAAGGCCTTGCCACACTCCCCACACTCATAGGGCTTCTCGCCCGTGTGCACGTTGTGGTGCTGGATAAGGACAGAGCGGTCGCTGAAGGTGCGCCCACACTTGCTGCAGGAGTAAGGCTTCTCCCCAGTGTGCACCCGCTGGTGCTGCAGCAGTGTCCTCTTAACGCTGAAGGCCCGGCCACACTCGGCACACTCGTGGGGCTTTTCCCCCGTGTGCACCCGCTGGTGGCTGCGCAGCACGGTGCTGTGGTTGAAGGCCTTCCCGCACAGTGGGCACACGTAGGGCCGCTCCCCTGTGTGGATCCGCTGGTGCTGAATGAGGTGCGAGAGCTGAGTGAAGGCCTTGCGGCACTCGCGACACTCATGGGGCTTCTCTCCTGTGTGGATCTTGTGATGCTGAGCGAGGTCTGAGCTCACACGGAACGCCTTTCCGCACTCGTTACACTCATAGGGCTTCTCGCCTGTGTGTATCCTCCTATGTTTGCTGAGGACCGAGCTCTGGCTGAAGGCCTTCCCACAGACCCCGCACACGTAGGGCTTCTCCCCGGTGTGGGTCCTCTGATGCTGGAGGAGATGGGAGCTCCGGCCAAAGCATTTCCCACACTCGATGCACTTGTAAGGTCTCTCCCCCCCAGAAGCAGTCGGCTGCTGATCGGGTGGCTTGCTTGGGCTGCAAATCTGAACTTCAGGGGGGCTCGCAGGGCTTGGACTCAGACAGAAGCTCTGTTCAGGTTTGTAATTTCCTTCCTCAATCCACCCTGGGTGAGTTTTATCCAGAATCACGGATAATTCCTCTGAAATGAATGGCTTCAAACTACTTTGGTTCCTTTCCTTGTTCTCATATTCTGAAACCACACATCCAAAGGGAAAATGTTAACAACTGATAACCCCCTCAAATTGCATCTCAGGTGTACCCCTGAAGGTAGCTGCCGAGGGATGGCCACAGAGGTGTGGGCGGAGAGGATGGGACAGCACAGTGGTATCAAACAAGAGAGGTGTCCAGGCTGAAAGGTAAACCTCTAGCCTGAGGTCACTCCTGTGTGAGGAACACATGCCCATGGAAGCAGGTGACATCCCAGCGCAGCCTGAGTCTTGCTCTCCCAGGAGTCCTCTGTGCACAGGGCTCCCAGAGGCCATTGGGAGCAGAAATAAATGACGGATCATCCATGACTTCAGGGAGCCCCGCTGGGCAGAGAGCGATGTACTAGTACATGCAATGCACAGACAATCCCACAGACACAAGACCACAGACTTGTGCTCGAGGAGCTGTGAGCTCTTCGTGTAGATTGTGGTGGGGAGCAAGACGGCAGAGACAAGTCTAGGCCAGAGGTGGAGCCTCGGGGACAGCCGGGAGGACAGCAGATAAGATTTATCTCAATAAAACTGGTGAAAATATCACACCTTTGTTGCTGATGAATGAAGTAAAACTGAGTTTCTCCCTAATTGATTGTGAATTCTAATCAACCTTTTTTCAAGTAGACAATCATAAATACTCTACCACAGGGTCAGGTTAACCTCCCTTCCACACTAGGGTGCTTCATTTTTTTTTTCTTCTTACATATAATTTGATTTTTTTTACAGAAAGGGACAGGGAGAGAGTTAGAAACATCGATGAGAGAGAAATATCGATCAGCTGCCTCCTGAATACCTCCTACTGGGGATGTGCCCGCAACCAAGGTACATGCCCTTGACCGGAATTGAACCTGGGGCCCTCAAGTCCGCAGGCCAATGCCCTATCCACTGAGCCAAACCAGTTAGGGCCGCTCTTTTTTAAATGAACCAGGTAACCTTCATACTCTGCACATCCCATAAGTAAGTGCAGGCAGAATCACAAGTGTGCTCTCATCTCTGGCTCAGTCACGCCAACCCATATTCCTTTCCTGGGAGGCCCCAGCTGGAAGCCACCTGCTTCCTCCCAGCCACTGGGACATGCTCAGCCCTCAGCGCAGGTGCGCCAGCTCCTCTCACTCACCCGAACTGTCGTTGCCCAGGCCCTGGCTCTCCTTGGCCCCATGCCCGTCCAGGACCCAGGGCTCCTCTCCTCGCTCCAGCTGGCAGATCACATTGGGCTTGGTTCCTGGAAGTCCTGCTCAGAGGAAGGAAGGTCTTTTGTCTAGAGCGACCCACCCAACCTGAGCAGCCGCAGGTGGGAGATAGCACCAGCCTCCCTCCGGAGCTGAGCACCCTGAGGAAACTCCAAGCGGCCCCTCCCGCCGCTCCTGTACGGCCCTGCCCTGGGAAGCTCACAGACACAGACTAGCCTGCTGAGGGGCCTTACCCAGGGAAACCACGTTCCCGTAGGTCTCCATCATCACGTGTCGGTAAAGGCCTCTCTGAGCAGGGCCCAGCTGGTCCCACTCCTCCTGGGAGAGCAGCACAGCCACATCCTCGAAGGTCACCTTCACCTGAAATGACAGGGGCTGCTGTAGGTCAGGCCACATCTACATGTCTAAGAAAGAGTGGGTGTGCCTAGCCAGTGTGGCTCAGTGGATAGAGCATCGGCCTGTGGACTGAAGGGTCCCAGGTTCAATTCTGGTCAAGGGCATGTGCCCGGGTTGCGGGCTCGATCCCCAGTAGGGGGTGTGAAGGAGGCAGCCGATCAGTGGTTCTCTCTCATCATTGATGTTTCTCTGTCTCTCCCTTCCTCTCTGAAATCAATAAAAATATATTAAAAAGAAAAAAAAAAAGTGGTTGCAAGCAACATGGGGTGAGGTATACCCCAAAATTGGGGGGAAGCCCTATGACACATGGGGATTCCCTGGGAGCTAATGGGGTGACAGGAAGAGATTATGGACTTCAGGGGACGTGCTGATACTCAGGCTGCCACTGGGAGCCCTGGGCGAGGGAGAGAATGCCTCAGGGGCAGCTCACCTGGGGTCCTGCTGCTGGTGGCAGGAGACTGGCCGCTGCCATCGCCCGGTTCCCTGGAGTGTCTTATGAAATGGAACTCGAAGAATCCTGTGGGGCTGAGAAAGAGGAGGGAGCACATGAAGAGCCTGGCCGTGCCCTGCAGAGTCTGATTTCTGGGGAGCCCTGCCCTCTGTGAGGTCTGACCTGACTCTTCAAGAGTCAAAGAACCACACCAATTTAAAACCACCCATGCAATTAAAAAAGTGCAATGCAAAAAACAAAAACAAAAAACAAAAACAAAACAAAACAAAGAACCACACCATTCCCAGGAGTGGACCCAGAAGGTAAAGACCCTGGGAAGCTGGGGACGCTTGTGCACCTGCGGACTCTGGGCCATCTGCCCCCCGTACCAGGCCTGGCCCACAGTCTGCTCACAAGGGCCTATGCAAGACCGACAGCATGTGCATGGGTGCCAGTGGTCCTCTGGTCTGGTGTGGGTGCCAGGCCAGGCTGCCCCAGAGACAACCCCCCAAGAGGAGAGGCTGGGAGGGATGGCTCTGCTCAAGGCCCACACTCCTGCAGGGACCCCACCCCCAGGCCCTGCACGCTTGGCTTGGCCATGATCCTCCATGGCGACTATTGACACCGCAGCTCTGCCTGGCTGTGCCTGGCAGCCCTGGTGCCTCGTGGGAAGTTGGGTTCTGATAAAGTGAGTCTGTAGAGAATCGGGAATTTGGTCTAAGCCTCTGACAGGGAGGCCAGGTTCCGGACAAGTGAAGCTGAGATCTCTGGACAAAAGGAGGGACCCGTGGATGTCCTGACAGGAATGGGGCTCACATTTTCCAGAGTGCTGACAGGGGTCTGCAACAGGACACAGAAGCCCAGCAGGCAGACCACACCGGGAACAACAGAGGCACCCATCTGGAGAATGCACTCTAGGCCACCTGGAGGGGGCGCCACAGCCCTGCTTTCTTTTCAATACATGATGTGGGTGCCTGTTTATCCTGACACCTTTCCAGAAGATACACACTGAACTCACGGCATCTGCCCCTCTATTCACCCAAAATGCCCATTACCCCCAAATGTGTGTGTGTAAGTGCAATGGAACTCTAATGGAATCCAATGACTCCTTTGTAGGACAAATTAAGAACATGGACAATACCTAAAAATGGGACTGCAGAGAAGCCAAGAGCTAGGAACTTAACTTTTTTTTATTATTTTGTTTTTTAAGCTAAGTTTTAGGAACTTAACATCCTTTTTGGAATTCTTTTTTTTTTTTTTTTTTAAGAGTTTAAAGCAAAAGTGAGTTTATTATTGAAGCATTGAGACCAATAGCAGGATACTCCACAGGCAGAGCAGCCATTTCTGATGACGGTCTTGATGCCAGCATGCCTGTCCTTCCAAAGTCACGTGACAAGCTGTGACAGACACCCTCCGAGTCCTGGGCTGGGCGGCTCTGAGAGCTCCCTACCTCCCCTTCCCCTCTCACCCCCAGGTTTTCATGCAGGAATGCCTTGCCCCATCATGTCCATGGAGAAACACCTTCAGAAGATGCAGCTCTGAGCCCAGTAAGTGACCACAAACAGACATGTGAGCCATGAGATTCCTTACACTACCAATCCATAACAGAAACATGGGGGAAAGACTCTAGTCACAAATGGCAAGGAACATGCTGCTGATCCTGCACACTGCACCCACAAAGCCTGGGCAAGAGCCAGATGGCCGGGATGAAGTGGCAGCTCAGAACCGCAGTGCAGGCCAGGCTCGGATTCATGTCGCTGTGGGAAGATGACTCAGTGCGTGGTGCCAGGACAAAGGGCTCCATGCTCTGAGAAAATGAAACCACCTTGCCGGGACCGGTTTGGCTCAGTGAATAGAACGTCGGCCTGTGGACTGAAAGGTCCTGGGCTCGATTCCGGGCAAGGGCATGTACCTTGGTTGCAGGCACATCCCCAGTGGGAGGTGTGCAAGAGGCAGCTGATCGATGATTCTCTCTCATCGATGTTTCTAACTCTATCCTTCTCTCTTCCTCTCTGTGAAAAATCAATAAAATAAATTAAAAAAAGAAAAGAAACCACCTTTACACAAACCTCAATGAATCTTGAAGAAAGTATAGCCAAGGCGAGAAAACAAACAAAAAATAGGACAAAACAGATAATTTCCTATGTTATACGGAAAGTCTAATTACTCACTAGGCTAATTAATGAATAGGAGATAACATTTCAAATTACATCATAAAATAACTAGAATAAAAATGCAGGTAAGTTTTCATTAATTTCAGTAGGAAGGGCTTTTCTAAATACCCAAAACAGAATGCCTGGGGTTGCAGATCTGCTCGTAAAATATTATGCACATCAAAACTGCCACAAAATCCAGAAGTGGGCCTAAAGATATGTAAGAATGTAATACACAATATCAGTGGTTTTCCAAATCAATGAGAATATGTATTATTCATGAAGTACACTTAGAAATAGCATGACTTGGGGGGAGGGGGGGTAGAGAATGAAGCTGTATTCCCAGGCCAACCAAAACAAATTCCAGATGGACCCAACATTTTACCAGGATCAGAGAAAAACAAGAGTGTATTGTAAAAATAACTGTGGATTGGATTGGGGAGAGCCCGTAAAACAACAAAACGCCTTAAAGGTAAGCATTTGACCATTAAACACAGGAGGTTTTTCCACCTAAAAGAGCCCCAAACCAGAACAGAGTGACCATTTGAGAAGAACGTTTTCAACGATTGTGGAAACTATGAACTGGCACATCACAAAGGAAACACAGAGGCCAGTCACACCAAAGTGTCCGCCTCATCCATCTCCAGACGGAAATTAATGTAAGACACTGACCTAGTGAGAATGCGGCACGTCGAGGAGGAGGCCCCGGCCTGGACCTCGTCCACCGGGAGGGCGGCCTGCAGGGGGTGGGGTCGCCACCGGTCCGGCTGGGAAGGCGGTCTCAGCAGGGAAAGCCCGAGACCCTCGCGCCGGAGCCTCCTTTCACATTAAAAACAAAAAAGCGGCCGAAACCGGTGTGGCTCAGTGCATAGAGCGGCGGCCTGCGGACTGAAAGGTCCCGGGTTCGATTCCGGTCAAAGGCATGTACCTTGGTGGTGGGCACATCCCCAGTATGGGTTGTGCAGGAGGCAGCTGATCGATGATTCTCATCTGTTTCTCTCTATCCCCCTCTCTTCCTCTCTGTAAAAAAATCAATAATAATATATATATGTGTTTTTTTTTTAAAGCGCAGGTAAGGTGGACACGGGAAGGACACAGAGCGAACCGGACAGGGACTCCTCCGCGCGCCGGGCCGCTGCTCGCGGAAGGACTTCCACTGTTTACATGGACGGCGTTTGTGCTTTTTGAGTATATGTGCTGCCGAAGAGAGCACAGGTTTGGGCTTTTCGGAAATTATTGCATATTACTGTCTACTACGACCGTAAGCAGGTGATAAACAAGGGGAAATCTGCAAACCACGTCAGAAATCGCTGGCCTCGTTCATTGGAAAAGGGAGTCAGTTACTAAGCAGCAGGAACAAGACGGCGCCGCGGGGAGGGGGTGAGAGGCGGCGCGAAGCGTCTTCGCCCCGGGCCCCGCAGGAGGCTTCCGGGGAGCGCGGCGCCCCCGAGGCCGACCCCTCTCCCCCCCCCCTCCCCGGGCCCGCTGCCCCCTTCCGACCGCCGGGAGGCCCGCCGTCCGCGGCAGAGGGGCCGGGAGAGGGCCTGACCGCGCAGGGGAGGGGAGGGCGCCGGGGCGGGGGCAGAGGCCGGGGTGGGGCTGTCTGGGGTCAGGGAAAGCGCGCGGGCTCCGGCGCGTTTTCGCAGGAGGGGGCCGCCGCGAAGGGAGGGGACAGCGCGGGGTCTTGGGGAAGCGCCGGGCTCGTGCGGGGACGGTGAGGGCAGAAGTCCCGGCTGGCCCGCGCCCACCGCCCTCACTCACCGTCCACACCGCAGCCTCACCCATCGAGGGGCGGCCGTCCGCTGCGCTCGGGAACAAAGGGGACGCCCCGCCTCGCGCGCGCTTCCGCCAATCCGCGAGGCCCCCGCCTCCATAGGCCCCGCCCCTTCTCCTGGACCACCAATCCCAGAGCGCGGCGTCTCCCAGGCCGGACGTCGGCCCCCTCCCGGCGCCTTTCTCCTGAGTGACAGCGAGGCGCGCGCCCCGGAGCCACCGATATCGGCGGAGGTCTCTGCGCCGCCTAGAGAGGCCACCTCGCGCGCGGGCCTCGTACTGACCGCACTTCCGGCGGCCTCCTCGGGTCTTCCGGCGCCCCCACCCCGCCCCCCTCCGCCTGCCTCCATCTCTGGGGACGAAGATACCGCGCTGGCGCCCGGCTTTTGGCCTGTGCGCTGGCGGGTCTCTACTCCGCTTGTGCGGGTTGCCGCTCCCTCCGTGGCGGAGCTTCTGTCCGCTGCTCCGGGACCCCGCGAGGGAGGGCCTGGCTGTGGTTGTGAAGGTGACAGACCTCCTCGCCGGTGCTTGCTTACGGATTGGGGCCCCGGAGGCGGTGGGCGGCGCCGCGGCGCCTGCGGGCACTGGGGAGAGGCGTCCCGAGGGGGAAGGTCCCGGCCACCTGGGAGGAGCCGTGGGGGTAACCCTCCATCTGGCACAGGTGTTGCGGCGCTCAGAGGTCTCAGGAGGAATTCAGCAGCGCAGGTCGGTGCTGGAGGGGTCGGTCTAGCCCATGTCGAGGCAGGTCAGTGGAGGATGTGCGCGATTAGGCAGCCGGGGACCCCGAACCGGTGTGCGCCAGCGTCCTCCTAACAGTCGTGGAAGCAGCTTTCTCCAGGGAACTCCGCTTATCACATCTCTCCACCCCCCACAGTCTCTACCGAGGACTGTGAAGCTGGGGGCCAAGGTCGTCTCAGACCCCATTCCCTGCTTTACACTTTGTCATGGCCTCGCTCACTAGATTTTAACTTCTCAAGCACAACCATTTCTTTCTGTCGTTTCCTGCTGTATCCCAGTGAGGGCCAGCAAGCACTCGCATATAAAAAAAAAAAAAAAAAAAAACATTGAATTCAGGCTGGAGGAGAAATGTGATGCCAGAGAGGAAAGAGGGAGCACCTGGGTTGGGAGATTGGAGCCTCCCAGGAGGCTGAGAGACCGAGTGATAGGTAACAGGGCAGCATGCTCTAGAGTGCTACCTCGTGAACACGGGTTGGGAGCTGTTGGGGTGAAGAGAACCTGTGTCTCTGAGTGAGCAGTGATGGGTTACCATTGATGGTCTCTGGGGCAGCCCATTCTGGCCCACGCCCAAGGCATTGACCTTTTGCAAGCCTCCTACAACCTCTTTCCTCAGTGTAAACAGAAGCCAAACCCTTATTTCCCCACCGCAGTTACAAACCTGACTACACTATCCATGTCCTCTCCTCCTGGAACAATGCAGGAGGGGCCTGTCCACCCATCCACCCTATGACACCACCATGCTGAGACCGGGCAGCTGGCAACCAGGGCCTCCTGGTAGCAAAAGTGTTGCTTTTTGATCAAGTCCCCCTTGCTCGGGGAGTGTGAACACGGCTCTGGGAAACTGAGGGCCGGTCTCCATCTAGGGCACCTAGCAGGTGCTTTATAAATGTCTGGTGAATGGGCCTGGGGGAAAACCCCAAGCCTGGGAGCTAGTAGGGATAACAGATGGGGCAAGGAGAGCTGTCCTCTGGGGAGCTGACGCCAGGATGTAAAGGACAGAACTGGAGGCAGGAAACAGCTGCATGTGTCATTGTATAGTGGCCCTGAGCAGGGGCTTGGGTCGCAGCAGAGCCATGAGGAAAAAGCATGGGATCAGACTACAGATAGGCACAAAGGAAAGGTAGCAGGAGTGGATAAGAAGGTGAGGGACTGCTGGTGTGAGTACACACCACACTGGGAAAGGGTGACAGCAGTTAGACCTGACATACTCTCAACCTGATTTAATGTAAACACAACATGGATTACAGCCACTGGCAAAGGACTCCCTCCTTGTGACTAATTACCAAACAAAAGAATTACTGTGGTTACCTTGAAGCAAATGCCTACCTTTTTTGTTACATTTGTTTACTGTAATAAATTCTTCATAAATATGCAGCCTCTATCTTTTTAAAAAATATTTTTTATTGATTTCAGAGAGGAAGGGAGAGAGAAACATCCATGCTGAGAGAGAATCATGGATAGGCTGCCTCTTGCATGCCCCCCACGGGGGACCAAGCCCGCAACTCAGGTATGTGCCCCTGACAGGGAACTGAACCCAGGACCCTTCAGTCCACAGGCTGAGGCTCTATCCACTGAACCAAACCCGCTAGGCCAGCCTCTATCATCTTTTCCCTACCAGAAACATGGCTCATAACATGTAAAGACAAAACGAAAAAGAACCAAAGGTCACCTCGGGAGGCTGCAATGGCAGGAGGGAGGCAGAGAAAGCGTGCGAACAACACCCCAGTGGAGGGTCCCAGACTTTGTGAGCAGATTGTGGGTGGAGGGCAGGGAGTGAGCCTCACGGCAGCTTCGGGTGGCTTCATTCCCTGGTGTGGGTCAGCTGGTGCTTGAGCAGCTTTGAGCGCTGGCTGAAGGCCTTCCCACAGGCAGTACAGTTGTAGGGCTTCACTCCAGTGTGAATCCTCTGGTGCTGGATAAGGACCGAGCGCTGACTGAAGGATTTCCCACACTCGATGCACTTGTAGGGCCTCTCTCCAGTGTGGATGATCTGATGTTGAATGAGATGTGAGCTCTGGCTGAAGCCCTTACCACATTCAATGCATGTGTATGGCTTCTCTCCAGTGTGAACTTTCTGGTGGTGAATGAGGTTTGAGCTTCGGTTAAAGGCTTTACCACACTGGTTGCACTCATGGGGTTTCAATCCATTATGGATTCGCTGATGCTGAATGAGAGTTGAGCTTTGGCTGAAGGTTTTTCCACATTCAGTACATTCATAGGGTTTCTCTCCAGTGTGAACTCGTTGGTGAAGGATTAGGTTAGAGCTGCGGCCAAAGGTCTTCCCACATTCCCGACACTCGTAGGGCTTGTCACCCGTGTGCACACCCTGGTGCTGAATGAGGGCAGAGCTGTGGCTAAAGGCCTTCCCGCAGACACCACACACATAGGGCTTTTCTCCTGTGTGGATTATCTGGTGCTTTCTGAGCACTGAGCTGTAACTAAAGGCTTTTCCACACACATCACACACATGAGGCTTCTCTCCAGTGTGAATTCTCCGATGTTGAATGAGGCTTGAACTCTGACTGAAGGCCTTTCCACAGTCACTGCATTTATAGGGCTTCTCCCCTGTGTGAACCCGGTGATGCTTAATGAGGTTGGAGACTCTGCTGAATGGCTTGCCGCACTCATTACACTCATAAGGTCTCTCTCCAGTGTGAACCCTCCTGTGCTTCCTCAGATGTGAGCTCTGGCTGAACGCCTTCCCACACTCTTTACACTCAAAAGGTTTCTCACCTGTGTGAATCCTGTGGTGTTTGATGAGGTTGGAGCTCCGCCTAAAGGCTTTCCCACAATCACTGCACACATAAGGCTTCTCCCCAGAATGAATTCTCTGGTGTTGGATGAGGTTGGAGCTTCGCCTAAAAGCCTTCCCACACTCACTGCATTCATAGGGCTTCTTGCTCATGTGAGACTTCTGGTGCTTCTTAAGGCTGGAATTCTGGCTGAAGGCTTTCCCACAGTCACTGCAAACATAAGGCTTCTCTCCACCATGGGTGACCTGATGCCTAATGAGGTTTGCGTGCACATGGAATGCTCTTCCACATTCGCTGCACTGGTAGGGCTCACTCACATGAGATCTCTGATGATTTTTAAGAGCTGAATTCTGGCTGAAGGCTTTTCTGCATTCACTGCCTATGATAGACTTCTGTCCCATGTGAATGATCTGATGCTGAATAAGATCAGTGTTTCCTCGGAAGGTTTTTCCACATTCATTACATATGAAGGTGCTTTCAGCTGTGTGGGGATCCTCATGGCTAGTTATGTCCATGCTGTGTTGGAAGCTTTGGCCACACGGATACAGATGTGGCCTCTCTTCCACAGAGATTCCTTGATATACTGCTGAGTGTGGGCTCTGACTAAAGCTGCTCTCAAAATCATCACAGTGCATCTCTCTCTCCCCTACGGGGTTGGTAAGGAGCACTGCCACTGGTGTGAGGTCCTCCTCTCCGCATAGGGACTGCACCTGACTAATGTCATCATGGACTCCCCAGTCTCTTTCTAATACGTCCTCACAGAGTTCTCCGAGCTCAGGTTCCAGGGAAACATCATTGGTACAGTTTTCTAATATTTCTGCCTGTGTGTCTAAATCCTCAGAAACGTCTTCTTTCTCAAGAAACTCCTTGTCCTCAATCCTGGTGTCCCAATCTGAAACGACAAACATAAAGTAACTTGGAAGGAAACAGGAAAATACAGTCTGGGAGTGTGGGACCCACCGGGGGTGTTAGTCCCAGATCTGTCGAGGAGAACAGGGAGGGGCAGAGAAGTTCCAAAGGGACAAGATAGTATGGCAAGGGAACACCAACCTTCAGCCGTCTGCCCCAGTACCCACATCTCAGGAAATCACCTTCAGTCTATAGGTTTAGGGCAAGCATGTCAATCTCAAAGGCAAACACGTTACAAGTAAACAAGGTTTAAGATTATGTGGGCTGAAAAAAAAACTTCAATTTTCATAAAACGTAGGTTTATTTCAATAGAGACATGCTAAAAACAAAGGGCTGAAATAAATGAGTAATCGTTAACAAAATAATATAACATTTTATGAAAAAATTTTTTCTTGAACATTAACTTATCAGACACTGAATAACTGCACAAATTAATAAGCGTTACACAAATAAAACTATTTTTCTTGTTCCCCAAAAGGGAAATATTTCCTGTTGTAAACACCAACAAGTTAGTCCAAAACTCAAAAGACATGGCAATCAGTCGCTAAAATATATGCTGCTAGCAATAGTGGAGAGAAATGGTGCGCCTGCACGTAAGGCATGTAAGGGAAATGAATGCAACATGATTATAGTAATCAATAATTAATTAATGTTGTGGTTCGCTATTAATAATTATGTATAGCCCGGCCAACGTGGCTCAGTGGTTGAGTGTTGACCTATGAACCAGGAGGTCACGTCTTGATCCCCAATGCGGGGTGTGCAGGAGGCAGCGGATCCATGATTTTCTCTCTCTCTTCCTCCCTGTCCCTTCCTTTCTGAAATCAATAAAGAAATATGTTTAAAAAATAATAATTATATATAAGGATATTGTATTGAATAGAAATTTAGTTATGAAACTTTTTTTTTTTAAATATATTTATTGATTTTTTTACAGAGAAGAAGGGAGAGAGATAGAGAGCTAGAAGTGTCGACGAGAGAGAAACATCGACCAGCCGCCTCCTGCACAACCCCTACCGGGGATGTGCCCGCAACCAATGTACATGCCCTTGACCGGAATCGAACCTGGGACCCTTCAGTCCACAGACCGACACTCTACCACTGAGCCAAACCGGTTTCGGCTAGTTATGAAACTTTTATTAAAACGTTTCTTACATACTGTTATATTGGCTGGACTGCAAAAACTATTCATTGTTGGCTGCATGCAGCCTGTGGGCCACAAGTTTGACATGCTTGGTTTAGGCCAAAGTCCCGATGCCCCTTGCCTGCCCTTCTCACCCACAGCAGGTCATCAACGAGTCCGGTTGACTGTATTTTGGCGTGTGTCCCAAACCCAGGCACTCCTCCCGCCCCGCTATACAGAGAAAATAGTACATGCCCTGCATGACATTAGTAAACATTCTACCCATTTTTCTTTTCCATGATGCATGCTGTAAGCTTCTTGGGCCTATCTGTTGTTCACTGAGTGCTAGCTAGTGGTTTCTGGGCTTTGCTGTGGGAAGTCACTATGTGGGGAAGTGGGCCCAGAGAAGCAAAAAAACTTTGTGGTGTGGACGCCAGTGCAATGTCAGATTCTGTGCTGTTCAACCGTGTCCTCCTGCCAGAGCCACCTTCACCTTCCCCTGCTAAAAACCTGCAAATGGGACTGTGTCAGCTGAACACTTCCTTGCTCTGTGACACTGTCTAGGTGGCTGTGCCCATCTTTCTGAAGATCCTATGGCACGCCAGGAGGCTTTGGGCACCTCTCTCTTGTCTCTTCATGCCTAAAGGAACAAGGAAACCCTCGTTCCCCTGAATTGCTCATTTGAATGAAGATGCTGAGTCTCTCATTCAAATTATGACACCCAGGCCATACTGCTGCTGTTTTCTGCCTGGACATTAAGCCACACCTCACGACTCTCACCTCCACCTGCCCATAGGCATCCTGGTGAAGGCAGACCACTTCATCCTCCTAGTCCCTCCCCACACTCACCCCAACTCTGCTCTTCCCAAGCATGGTAGATACGCTTCCCTATGGTCTGCCTTGCATGGAACACACCTCACTGGAAAGGCCTTCTCTGACCACCACTCCTTCTTGTTGTCTCCTGCACAGCCCAGACTATGCCCCAACAGGGCTCACATCCCAGGGCTGGGGCAACCCCTTGTCTGGCCACAGTCAGCAGTGCTGATTGGACAGGTAAAGGACACCCCTCTTGTATTTCCCAGCCTCCTTGGGCCCGTCACCTTCCATCCTGTCCTTCAATTCAGGTCACCACCACCTGGAACTTTAGGAACTTGCTACCACAATAGCACTGTCTCCCTGGCTTGTCTGGATGCTTCTGTTGTTCTCCATGCAGACCTGGCATTGCCACACACTCAGTCTGTCTGCCCAGGACCCCTATGCATCATCCAACCCATAGTCCAGACACACTATGCTGTGGCAACCCCAAGGCTGGGAGCCCCGAGGTTTCTAGGGAATGTCACATGCTACTGGCCCAGCCTCTCCCCTCTGACACACAGAAGACTGACCCACACTATCAGCCTAGCCTTCCTTGGCCACAGAGTTTCTGAGTAGGTTACTCCGCCCAGATGTCCCAAGTATAATAGTCCCACGTAGGAGTGTCCCCTTGCACAACAACCCTCATCATGTCCCAGTGAAGAAAGCTAGTACTGAGTAACCATCCTGATCACCACTGAGGGCCACAGAAGAGCAAAGCTAGTGAGCGGTTAGGAAGGACTCGGCAGGCTTTGAAGGGGATGGAAGCAGCTGGTCAGAGAGAAGGAAGACAGAGTAGGCCAAGACCTGTAGAGTTCTGAGGGAAAAGGACTATCACCATTGTTGTTTGGGCCAGTCAGGGATCAGCTGGCAACCATCACACTACACTCCTGTATGTCAGGCTGGGAAACCAAAGTGCCACACTCACTTTGGCAATCGGGCACCCGGGCAATCGGGGTGTCCCGTGGGCTCCAGTGGGGAATTTGGTCCCAGTACCTGGCTGCTGGTGGTGAGGGGGGGTGATTCCCAGCTCAGTGTCACTGCAGTCTAGTGGCTCACAGAATGCAGATGCAGGGTTGGTTGTGGTGGTAGCATCACTCACACAGGCCTGGGCTGAAGGGGTGCAAGGGGATGGTGCAGGAACTGAGTACTCCATTTCTGCCTCGTCAGGGTGAGCTCTGAGGCTGGGCATGACTGGGACCTGGAGGCAGAAAGGACACTGTTGATTTGCAGGAGGGCTAGCTCCAGGGACCCATCCTCCACCCCTGTAACCCCAAGGCCCGAGAGCCTGATGCTGAGTCTCGGGGATCACCACCACATTCCCTGATCCTGGATCAAATAGTGTCAGCCAGCCACAGGGAGGCAGATTCCTGAGCCAGGGCTCCAGGTGTGTAGGTAGGGTACACAGTGGCCTGTGTGCACACTGTGGAAGAGCCCAGGCCTGCCATGACAGGAAGAGAGCAGCCCCCACAGAGCCTTCACCCACTTTGGGCCCACCCTCCTTCCTGACAATGCCCCGAGGGTGGACCATTTGGCCCACTCAGGAGACCAGCAGCCCCAGTTTGGGTAGCTAGGGGCAGCCTGTGCTGCATACAGGTGCACGGTCGTCATGGTGGCATAACAGTGGTTAGTTCTGTCAGAGCTGTGCCCTCCCGGCAGCATCCACAATGGATATCCTCATCTCCTCCCTCCTAAGCCATCCTCTCTCTCCACCAGTGCCTCCCTCCAAGACTCTATATCTCTTTTTTGAGTTAGTGCTCCAGGGTTACTTTTGTGCCCACAACAACTCCCTAGGTTAATTTGTCCAGGCCTGAGGCATTAACAACCCTTATCACCCTAAACGGTTTGGCATCCCAGGTTCTAGGGCATGTACCTTGGTTGTGGGCACAACCCCAGGTGTGCAGGAGGCAGCTGATCCATGTTTCTCTCTCATCGATGTTTCTAACTCTCTATCCCTCTCCCTTCCTCTATTTTAAAAATCAATGAAATATATTTAAAGCAAACAAACAAAAACAACCCTTATCCTGTAAATACTCCCAAAATGTGATCATCTCTCCAACCCTAACTGTTCTCTCTGAGCAGGAAGACAAAACATTCCCCCCTGAATACACGACAGTGTCAGACGCAGGACACCAGGGCAGCCAGTCCAGGCCAACTTCCTTTCTGGCCTCTAGCCTTGGTCCCTCAAGTTCAGGAAGCACTCTGCCTCTAATTGTAACACAGACAACTAATGGAATCGCAGGAGGACACAGACAAAGTCCCTCCAGAAGGGCTCCAGTGGGGAACTCGGTCCCAGGACCTGGTTGCTGATGGTGAGCATCGTGTTTCCCAGCTCATTGTCACTGCAGTGACACTGATTCCCCACCCATCCTATTCACCATCTTTGTGCAAATCCACTGTGTCCAGCGGCTCACCGAGGAATTGGGCAACACCCCTTCCTTAGCCCGTTTTTCACACTGTACCATCAATGAGTACATTGACCCTTCTATCATTGCCTGCCAATCTATGGACTGGAATTAAAAAATTTTTTTTTTTTATTGTTTTGAGAGAGGAAGAAGTGGTGGGGGGAGAGAAACACTCATTTGTTGTTCCACTTATTTATGCATTCAATTGTTGATTCTTGGATGTGCTTTTACATACTAAGCCTTTTGTATCAATCAGGACAACGCTCTAATTGAGCTGCCTGCCCAAGTTGGATTTTTCATATTTGAAACATCTTTTCCGTGTTTTCCCAATCACCACCATATGCCAATCAGGACTTGTCTGGGATGTTGTGTAGATACAGGAGTGAGAGTTGACACGCAGGGACTCAGTGGGGAGACAGATCAGATAGCAAATGGATTGTTGAGATGGGCAAATGTTCTGGGCAGAGGCAGCAGGGGAAGGGCGGAGGCCTAGGGCTGGGGGCATTTAAACCAGGCGCAGAAGGGTTTTAGGCTAGACCTGCTTAGAAAGATGGAAAGAGTGCTCGCTTCGGCAGCACATATACTAGAAAGGTGGAAGGAGGCATGGGTGAGATGGGGTAGGGGTGTTCTAGGGGCTCAGAGGCAGGGTTCCCCGGGAGGCAGCCTGTAAGAAGCCTTGGCTGTCTGTGAAGGTGAGGCACCAGCCACATTTCTATGTTAAGAGACAGAACTAGGAAGATCAGGCTGGTAAAAGTGGTAAGCAGGAAGAGCACTGACTTAAGGCACCCGTCTGTGTGTCAGCAGAACAGAGCAGATGTCACTTTTATGGTGTGTTTGGGGGGGGGGGGGGGGGGGTGTCACGCTCCCTCTCCCAAGGGGAGACTCATTCATTTGCAATATTCAGGCAGTTCGTTTAATTTTAAAATTCTTGAAATCATTACCACTGCCACCAAATGGGCACAACTCTACGGCTCAAATTTCAGAGGCAGGAAAAGGCTTTAGGAGGTACCTCAGCGCCCTCCCCAGTTTTTCATGTACCCTTCCAGGTTATTCTAAGCTACATTTTGTCTTTTCATTGTAAATTGTAACAAACTGTCCTCATTTTAGATCTCGTTCTTCTCATCCCAGTGGGACCTTGGCCAGGAGGACATAGAGACCAAATCGGGGGTAGCAATAATGCCCATCCCACCCGCGTACACATCTGAATGCCTGGAATCTGTGGGGATACTACATTACACAGCAAAACAGACTCTGCAGAGGGAACTGTGGCTATGCGCCTGGGTTAGCCTCCTGAATTATAAGAAATGACATGTGTTGTCGCTGACACTGACACACAGGGGTCATGGGCCTCCAGGAGATAAAGGAGTCAGCAGGGAAACATGCACTCAGAGCAACAACCTCAAGAAACTGTATTCTTCCCATGAACTTGGAAGCAAGATCCCATGGTTCAGGGCTCAACCTGGCGGTGAACAGGGACAAGTGGAAGGACAAGCAGTCCCCAGTCCACGGCAGGCACCATCCACAGGAAGGGCGTGACCCACCCCTCACTGCACTCCCGAGAGAGCAAATCCCCCCGACTCCCCGGAGAGCGAATCCACCGCCGAGGAGGCCTCCAGGCAGTGGGTCCAGCGCCGCGCGACAGCCCCACCTCTCACCCGGCCCTGCGTCCCCACCGAGCCCCTTCCTCCCCGCAGCCCCGCGCTCCAGGCCGCACTCACCGCACAGCCGCCCCTGCACTCCGCGGCAGCTGCGCCGGGCGGCCCCCCGCCAGCCTCCGGGCCGGAGCGGGCCGGCCCCTGCGGTGCCCCCCAGAAAGCGGCCCCGGCCCTCCCGCCCCACGGCTCGGCAGCCTCCGCCCAGCCGCCCGCGGTGCCCACGCCCCCCTCCGGCCCGCGCTGGGTAGTCCGGGGCCGGCACACACCCCGTGGGCACGGACATCGCGCGGGAGGGTGGCCGGCTCGGAGCAGTTCTCGCCCTCGCGCGCTGGAGTCGCTCTGGGAAGGGGCGATGCTGCGGCCGCTAAGTGGCTCGGCCCGGAGGCGGACTCCGGAAGTCCCGGCCCAACTTCTTGTGGGAGGGACCCCCACCGGGCCGAGCCAGCGTCGCCGCTCTAGGCAGCTGGAAGCCTCAGCGACTCGGTGGTTCCCAGCCAGATAGCCACTGTTAGAACCGGTCCATGCAACTAATGGGGTGGTAACGAAATAGAAAAAACAAAACAAATCAAAAAAAAGATTAAAAATGCAGGTAGAATTTTATATACCTCTGTGTGGACTTTGATACGCAACTTCTAAAATCTTAACAGACTGTAACTTGATAAAAAAAGTAAGACTGCACATGAAAGACCTGAATCCGTCAATCCAATTATTACAACCAATAGATTGAAAAGGTAATCAGAATTTATACATCCCTATGTTCATAGCAGCACAATTTTTAAAAAAATATATATTTTTAATTGATTTCATAGAGGAGAGAGAGAGAAACATCAATGATGAGAGAAAATCACTGACCGGCTGTCTCCCGCAGGCCCCTCACTGGGAACCGAACGAGCCTGCAACACAGGCATGTGCTCTTGGTCAGAATTGAACACGAGACCCTTAAGTCCACAGGCCAACGCTTTATCCACTGAGCCAAACCAGCTATGGCAGCAGCTCAATTTTTGATAGCTAGTATCTTAAAACAGCCCAAGTGCCCATGTACAGATGAGTTGATAAAAAAGCTGTAGTACATTATTTTACACCATGAAATACTATGCAACAGTAAAAAAAAAAAAAAAAAGAAGAAGAAGAAGGGTCTCTTACCCTTTGAAACAGCATGGAGAAGCCTGGAGAGTATTACGCTAATTGAAATTATTGGAAGCTGCCCATTGCCTTCACCAGCAGAAAGAGGTGGATAAGGAGTCCGGAAGGCTGGTCAACCTTGAGGCTCTGGCAAGGGTCAAAGCCAAACTCCCACTGTAGGGTGGAGACAAAGGTAGCTGAAGCAACTCCACCATTTAGTCTCATGTAACTTCTTACTGATAGGATAATTTGCCTGTTAGTGGAAATTGCCTGCCTAAAGGCCATCAGTGGATCCCAAACCTGAATGAAAGGGATCTCAAGGCCAGAGCAAAGTGGAGTCCTCTCTTGGGCTTCCACCTGGCCAATTCCCAAGTTAGTATTTTCTTGTCTCTTTCATTTGTGTGCGGCCTCCTCCAGAACCCGACCCTGAACCTGAGCCCTGAACTACGCAGTACGTGTGGGGGTACATTTGCATTAAATAAGCGAGTCAGAGAAAGACAAGTATCACATGATGTTACTCATATGTGAAATCTAATGAATAAAATAAACTGATGAACAAAATAGATCTAGAGACATAGAAGCATAGAACAGACTGAGGAAGCTCAGAGGGAAGATGGGGTAGGGTGAGTGGCTGGGAAGAAATCAACCGAAAAACTTGTATGCATATATGCACAACCCATGGACAGACAACATGGTGGTGAAGGTCTGAGGTGGGGGGTGTGGGTGGGGATGGGCTAGAAGGGGTCATGGAGGGAAAGGGGGACATATGTAATATGTTCCACAAAAATATTAAAAACCAAAACAGGTATTTTTATTGAATTTTGTTAAATTTGTTTATAGGTTTATTTTGAGGAAAATTAATACAGTTATAATATCAAATTTTCCAATACATTAATATAGAATTTCTCTCTATTCATTCAAATTACCTATTTTTGCTGTTGTTAATCCTCACCCAAGAATATTTTTCCATTAATTTTTTCATATATATTTTATTGATTTTTTACAGGGAGGAAGAGAGAGGGATAGAGAGTTAGAAACATCTATGAGAGAGAAATATCCATCAACTGCCTCTTGCACACCCCCTACTGGGGATGTGCCCGCAACCCAGGTACATCCCCTTGACTGGAATCGAACCTGGGACCCTTCAGTCCACAGGCCGACACTGTATCCACTGAGCAACACCGGTTTCGGCTCCATGAATTTTTATTTCTCTCTTTTAAATATATATTTTATTTATTTTTTACAGAGAGGAAGAGAGAGGGATAGAGTTAGAAACATCGATGAGGGAGGAACATTGACCAGCTGCCTCCTGCACGCCCCCTACTGGGGATGTTCCCACAACCAAGGTATACGCCCTTGATCGGAATTGAACCTGAGACCCTTCAGTTCACAGGCCGACACTCTATCCACTGTTGGCCCATTCATTTTTAAAGGCGAAAGATTTATGCGATCTGAAGAGAAACCAGAGCATGGCCCATTCATTTTTAGAGTGAGTGGGAGGGAAGGAGAGAGAGAAATAGAGAGGGAGAGAGATGAAGACGGAGACATCGATTTCGGACACATGGTTTGCCTCCCCCACGTGCACTGTGTCCTGGGATAGAACCTGCAACCCAGGAACATGCCCTTGACCGGGAATCTTACCCACGACCCTCAGCTGCAAAGACAGATGCTCTAAGCATGGAGCAACAACCTCCAGGGTTCCAATTCAGTTTACTATCATGTGCTTGCCCGGGAAGTCTTGCTGACTCTCAGCCACCATTCACAGCGCTTCGCTGCTGGACAGCCCTTCACGCTGGTTCACCTGTTGCTGTTGCTCCACCGGAAGGTGAGCTTGGAGAGCCAGCGGGCCCCTCTCCGCTGTCATTTCACCCGAAACAGAGTCTGCACTCCGTTCATTCAACACTGTTTCCGAGTGCGTCACGCCTGCGGCCGCCCAGCGCGAGCCCCGCCTACTTCGCGGGTCCCGCCCACCGCGCAGGTCCCGCCCCACTTCCTGAGTCCCGCCCACCGCGCAGGTCCCGCCCACCGCGCAGGTCCATCCCATAGCGCGTCCCGCCCACCGTGCATGTCCCGCCCCACTTCCTGGGTTCCACCCATCGCGCGTGTCCGCCCACCGCGCAGGTTCCGCCCACCGCGCGGGCGGCACTGCAGGCTGTGTGTGGAGGAGGAGGAGGAGGAGCGGATCCTCCGCGGACTCCTGCTACGTAGGTTCCGGCGTAAGCGCCTGCAGCGCATGGCGGTGAGCGGTGCGGAGAGGAGGCGTGGGTGGCGGGGCCCCGGTCCGTGGGTTGCCCCGGCGTGAGCCTCTTGCTGTCCCCTTTTCTCTAGGCCCTCGAACATCCTGACCGGGAGACACCGGCGGCCCCCGCCCCAGGTACCGCCCGCGCCACGCAGCCCCTGGTTCCTCTGGCCGGCCCCCCCCCCCACTCCTTCCACTGTCGGTTTCACCGTCTGTCCCTGTTTAGGACACGCCGTGCGCAGTGACGTCATAGGATCATCTGTGCGCGGTGATGTCACAGGGCACCCCGCGCGCATTGACGACACCTCCAGGGTGCATCCCGTATGCGGTGATGGGGACGCGGCCTCCAGGAAGCAAAACAAGAAGAAAAGTCGGAAAGGGGCCTCGGTGTCGAATGGACCCGGGAAGGCCTGCGAGAAGCCGGCCCCGGAGCCCTCTCCGAGCCCGGAGGCCCAGGCAAGGCCGGGTGCATCCTGGGTGCGGGTCCCCGGGGTTTGCGGTGTTGGGGAGGGCTGAGAGGGCGGCGGGGACTCTCACCACCGCCGCCTCTGCCTCAGGCGGAGCAGCTGGCCCGTGAGCTGGCCTGGTGCGTGGAGCAGCTTGAACTAGGCCTCCGGATGCAGAGCCCCAGCCCGAAGCAGAGTGAGCGCTTTGGGAGGGATGGGGAGGCAGATTGGCAGGCCGGGCCTGCAGGGGCTGCCTGGGGCTAGGCGTGTGGTTTCTGTGTGGGCGGTGAGGACGTGCGGTGAGGATGGAGGAGGCCTCCATTCCTGCGTTCTCACCTGCAGAAGAGCAGGCTGTCGTGGCCATCCGGACCCTGCGCAGCGGGAGAACCCCTCTGCCCCGCAAGAGGCAGCTGATGCGCTCCTTGTTCGGGGATTACCGGGCGCAGATGGAAGCGGAGCGGCGTCAAGCCCTGCGGGCTCTCCAGACCGGTGAGGAGCGGGAAGGGCCGATCCTGCTAAAAGCCTAGGAGCCAAAGGAAGAATCCCAGAGCAGCAGGGCTGCCTAGGGGAGGCCTGTGCCTCCGGAGACAGATCTCAGGCCTCTGGGGGCGGTGAGGGTGGAGAGACTCTGCTCCATGGCCGGGGTGGTGTGAGATCTACCCTGTGACTTTGAGACAGAAATCCGTTCACTGACACAAAGTGCTTCTGGTTGAACGGGTCCCGTGGGCATGAGCTGCTGTTACCTGCTGACACTCTCCCCTCTCCCACAGCAGCCCGTTCAGCCCATGTGCAGCCTGTGGGTGAGGCCGCCAGGAAGAGGAGCCGAAGGGTCTGCAGGCCCCGCCTGGAAAGGGGACCTAAGGCCACCGCGGACGTTCCAGAGGAAGAGTTTAGGTTCAATTTCTTTTAGCCTCTCCTCCCCTCCTGCACCTGCCCCCTTCCCCCAGGGTGGAGGGGTTTGCCGGGAGTGCACTTAGTCAGAAGGATGTGGGGTTGGTCCGTCCCTGGACAGTCAGTTCACCTGGTGCCATGGCTGCTGGGCAGATGTAAGGCCAGCATATTGAATACTGTCTGACCACCACAGGCCCCATCGGTAGGTTTTCAGATCAGTGGTTCCTGGGGCTAGAAGACAGAAGTCCATTTAAAATGCCGAAACCAGTCTGGCTCAGTGGATAGGGCATCGGCTGGCATACTGTGATGTTCAGGTTCGATTCTGGTTGGGGCATGTACCTTGGCTATGGGCACATTTCCAGTGGTGGGTGTGCAAGAGGCAGCTGATCGATGTTTCTAACTCTCCCTTCTTCTCTGTAAAAAAAAAAAAAAATCAATAAAATATATATATTTTTGAAAAAAAGGCTTCTTCAGTAAACAAGGGTCAGCATGTGGCAGGAACATCTTGCTCAGTTTTCAGGGTTAAACTGTGGCTAAGGGTGAGGGGGAAGCATCATAATTGCACATTCGTGCTCACTTAGGAAAGGCATGCTGTTACACAGGATGGTCCTTAAGGAAAGAAAAAACTGTATAAAACAACAAAACAACAACAAAAATAAATAAAAATAAAGAAAGAAAAAACTGTACAAACAAAACAATAAAAATGGGTGACAGAGTGGGAATTGCCTGTGTTAGACGAAGCTCGGGTGAGGCCACGTCGTGCACTCAGTCCTGGTTCCTATCACGCTCAGTCCTCTGTGGTCTTCCTTGGGGCAGGGTGCTGTGCAACCAACCTTTGTTCCTGGCAACCAGGCCAGAGCCCCAGGGCTTGTGCTGCCCCGAGCCAGGCTTTGCAGTTTCTCAGTCAGTGGCTCCAATGCTGTCTCTGATGGTGTCTCTCCGATGTGCATCCCATACTCAGTAGGCACCTGGAACCCAGCAGCCTAGTCAGCAGGAGGCAGAGGAATTAGTGTCTCTTTCCGGAGGACCCTGTCCTGGGGCCGCCTGGCAGTTGCTGCAGGGTCACAGGCTGGGGTTGAGGGTTGGAGAGCAGAGTCCTTTCCAAAGAACTCAGAGCTTCCAGTGCCTGGTCAGTTCGCCTCCGATTCTCAAGGAAATGTTCTTTTTGTCTCTGTTTTGGAGCTTTGACTGCAGAAGAGACCATTCAAACCACCTATGCCTTCCGGCTGGTGTGGCTCCGTGGTTGATCTTCGACCTCTGATCCAAGAGATCCTGTGGTTCCAGTTCCGGTCATGGCACATGTCAGGTTGTGGGCTGCATCCCCAGGGTGGGGCGCGCAGGAGGCAGTTGATGGAAGGTTTTCTCTAATCATTGGTGTTTCTCTCTCCCTCCCTCTCCCTTCCCCTCTGAGATTCTTAACATATTAAAAAAAAAAAACTTTCTAAAAGTCCGGTAAGCAAAATGGCAAGTGCACATATGCGGATATATATGCTATTTGATACCTATGCTCTTTTGAATAAACAATCTTCAAAGCTTCATGTCATATTTTCTGAAGGCGTTAACATCATAGATATTTTAACACTTAAAAAAATGTCGAGTTTAGCTGGGACCGGTTTGGTTCAGTGGATAGAGCGTCGGCCTGCGGACTGAAAGGTCCCGGGTTCGATTCCCGGCAAGGGCATGTATCTTGGTTGCAGGCACATCCCCAGAGGGTGTGTGCAAGAGGCAGCTGATCGATGATTCTCTCTCATCGATGTTTCTAACTTTCTATCCCTTTCTCTTCATCTCTGTGAAAAATCAATAAAATATATTTAAAAATAAATAAATAAATAAAAATGTCGAGTTTAATGCCAAAAAGAAGAGCATTTGCGAGAAGTTTAAGGTAATTACTAATAACTCCGATCTATGGGGAAAAAAATCCCGTTATTAATCGATATACCTGGTAACACCACTTTTGTGATGGTATGTCGCCTTCTTGTGGACATCTTTGGAATTGCGTCATTTGTTTACACCTTTTTCTTTTTTTTTCCGAGCCACCCCAAAGCAAAAGTACAGTAGTGACAAGTATAGCACGGAGAAGTTCCTTCACGAGCAATCTGACATTAACCATGTGATACCCTGTGACCCCGCAAATAATTAATAATTTTTTTTCGCCCAATTACCAGGGGCAATTTCCTATAAACCAGGGCCTTCTCCTGCACAACCATCAGCATCGGGTGTCCACGCTGATGCCTATCTGCTGTCCATTTCTCTGACGGATTGCAATGTGGCCTGTTGTCCCAGAAATGCCCTTGGCAGGCGGCCAGAGACTCCGCTGACACCCGCTTCCTGTGAGAGACGCCCTTTGCATTGAGTCTTCACCTCTCCCGGTCCCCCTCCTGGAACCTGTCACTGACTCAAGTGCTTTCACACTTTGCTGACCCGGCAGATACTAATGTCGGGAATCAGGGACCCTGCAGGCTGCAGAGACGCCCCCCAGAACGCACCCAGAACCGGGGACAGAGCCAAGGGGCCCTGACCCCGAACCTGAAGAGATAGGGAGCTGGGGCGACTCCCCTCCGCAGGGGTGGATCAAACCCATGCAAATGCAGTGTGAACTGAACGCTAAGTTAATGCGGTGTTAACCCTGAGTTAACATAGTTAACAGCCCACAGCCAAGGAGTCTTTATCTCCCCGGCACAGCACAGCGATTCCACCTGGCTGCGCCTGGGCAGTGTGGCTCAGTGGTTGAGCTTTGACCTGTGAACCTGGAGGTCTCATATCTGATTCCTGGTTCCATGCCCGGGTTGGGGCCTCCATGCCTGATGTGGAGGTGCAGGAGGCAGCCGATTCTCACTGTGGGTGTGTATCCCTGTGGCTGAAATCCATGAAAACATGTTATTTTCTTTTTGGAGAGAAACGCAGTGGCAGCTGTGCCAGCTTGCAGGGCTGCGGTTGGGGACGGCCTGTCAGGTGAGGTGGTAGCGGCAGGATGCCTGGGAGGAGGCACTTGAGGAGGCAGAGGAATTATTGTCTCTCTCGGGAGGACCCTGTCCTGGGGCTGCCTGACTGTGGCTGCAGGGTCACAGGCTGGGGTTGATGGTTGGATAGCAGTCCCTCCCGAAGGACTCGGAGTTTTCAGTGGCTGGTAATTTTGGCTCCGATTCTCAAGTAAATGTTCTTGTCTCTCTTCTCTGGAGCTTTGACAGCACAGGAGACCATGCAAACCACTGATGACCTCTGGCCTGTGTGGCTCCGTGGTTGAGCTTCAACCTATGAACCAGGAGGTCGTGCAGTTCCATTCCCAGTCAGGGCACATGCCAGGTTATGGGCTGCATCCCCAGAGTGGGACGTGCAGGAGGTAGTCGATGGAAGGTTTTCTGTAATCATTGGTGTTTCTCTCTCTGTCCCTTCCTTTCCCTTCCCCTCTGAGATCCATAACATATTAAAAAGAACAAAGAAAAATAATTTTTTAAAAATATATTGTATTGTTTTTTAACAGAGAGGAAGGGAGAGAGATAGAGAGCTAGAAATGTCGACTAGAGAGAAACATCGACCAGCTTCCCCCTGCACAGCCCCCACCGGGGATGTGCCCGCAACCAAGGTACATGCTCTTGACTGGAATCGAACCCGTGACCTTCCAGTCTGCAGACCCACGCTCTACCACTGAGCCAAACTGCTTTCGGCAAAAAACAACTTTTTTTTTTTTTTTTTTTTTTAGACTATCTGGCTTATTGGGAAAAATTCATAATAAAAACTGTAACTGCTTATCCTGCAATTTACAAAATAATAATTGGATATATCAAATGAATTGGTTTTCGTTCTGTAAGTACAAATGGTAAAAAAAACAATAACCCATGTGATATATCATATATTTCCCATTCAGAGATATCTCTGAATTCACCTGTTGCATGCTTTATACCAGATATTTTAAATCAGTTTACCAAAGAAGACCATGTTTTTTACTATCTTTAAGTTTTTACTTACAGTTACAATCTATCAGAAGCTGTGTCTATGTGGGTAGAGCCTGTTCAACTGAGATGAGAAATTGAAGTCATTTCTTCTCCCAAGGTTGTTTTAATGTTCTTCTGTGATAGGAATGGCCTTCCTAGTGCTTTGCTACACAACCTAAGCATATCTGTCAGTCACCATGACTTAGACCCCGCCCATCTTTCAACGCAATTTACTCTGGTCTTTAACATATACACACAAAACAATACAGATTAACATATCATTTTCCCCACACCCCACCCCTACAAACCACTTTTAAAGAGAAAATTTCATCTTAGCATTTCCTTGCATAGAAGACCTTACTACTGCTACAGGCTTTGGCCATGAAAGAATACTGTCTTACATGACATATCAAGTTAATGTGAATCTTAGCAAAAAAATAAAATAAAAAAAAATCTATTAGTTAGGATATAAATTAGAAATTCTCACAAATGATATGCATTCAGGAAACTCTTTTGCCTTCCTTAACTAGCAGGAGGCTGGGAAAATATTTATCTTCTACATTTCTTTTAGAAGATTTGGTCCCTGACAATTTTTTTTTTTAAACCAATATTTCCTTTTCTTTAAATAGACCTAGTGTAATCCGGGACAAACAGACACTTGATAAGATTACTTAAATCTTTTTAAGCCTTCTTATTTTTTACCTCATAAAATGGTAAGTTTCATATTTGTATTCTTTTACAAATGCAGTATAAATTGTATAGACATATAGTAAGACAATATTGGCATATTCCAGAAAATTCGTGAAAAGTAGTTATGTTTCATTTAACTCTATAATAATTATATATATATATATATATATATATATATATATATATATATATATCTCGAATATGAAACTAGAACACCATGTAAGAAATAGTTTCTCACACATTATTGTAGTGCTTTGCGTAGTCTAATGACATGAACAGTACCCTGCTCCCCTGCCTGACAAATAGGTTCAAAGTATTCTGGGAAAAACAGTTTCTTCTTCTGGAATCCATCCCAGCAGAAGGAATCTGCCGCCGCCTTAGGCAGAGGAGTAGAAGTATCGAGGCTTGGCGTTGCCCAGGAGGTCATCTTCCTAATTGGGGAGGCAGCAGAAGAAGGAGCAGCCGATCAGGATGATCGTGGCCGCCCACCCAAAGCCGTATGTCCAGTTATATAATAGATGTATTTGACGGCGTGGTTGAGATGAACGGTGAAGGTCTGGGTGTACTTAACGGGGTAAATCACCAGGGAGATGATCTGGAACACAGCCGCCAGGGCCAAAATGACTCTCAGGAAGGCGAGCATCTGGGGTCCGCAGAGGGCGAAAAGGAGAGGATGAAGCAGATGCACAGGATGATGAAGCCGCAGAAGAGCATGGCCTCGGCGGCCCTTCCCCACGCGTATTCGATGAGGCTCTGGCAGCCATCCGCCTCGGACCCGCTGCCGCCGCCCTCGTGGAAGCATCGCCACTACAGCGAGGACGTCTGGATGTGGTCCCTGCACTGCAGTCAGCCGCGGCCGGCCAGCGCGATGATGTTGAAGGCGATGGCGCTGAGCAGGAACAGCGGCAGGATCCAGCGGGCGCGCTCGCAGGCCAGGCCGCAGCGCAGCATCGAAAAACCACTTCCTTTAAACCCAGTGAGCAAAATGGCAAGTGCACATATGCGGATATATATGCTATTTGATTTGATACCTATGCTATTTTGAATAAACAATCTTCAAAGCTTCATGTCTTATTTTCTGAAGGCGGTAATATCATAGATATTTTAATGCCTGAAAATGTCGAGTTTAATGCCAAAAAGAAGAGCATTTTCGGGAAGTTTCAGTTCATTACTAATAACTCCATCTATGGGGAAAAAATCCCATTATTAACCAAAATACCTGGTAACACCACTTTTGTGGTGTTATGTCGCCGTCTTGTGGACATCTCTGGAATTGCGTCGTTTGTTTACACTTTTTTTTATTTTATTGTTTAAGCCGTCCCAAAGCAAAACTACAGTAAAGTGACCAGAATAGCACAGAGACGTGTCTTCACGAGCAATCTTAAATTACCCGTGTGATGCCCTATTACCCCAGAAATATTATAATTTTTTTCTCCCACACACCTTGTGCAATTTCCTATAAATCAGGGCCTTCTCCTGCACAACCCTCAGCATCTGGGTGATGCGTGTCTGTTGTCCAGTCTTCTGACAGGATTGCAATGTGGCCCCATGTCCCAGGAATGCCCTCGGCTGGCGGCCAGAGACCTCGCTGACAACTCCTTCCAGTGAGAGGCACCCTTTGCATTGAGTCTTCACCTCTCCTGGTCCCCCTCCTGGAACCTGACACAGACTCGAGCGCTTTCACACTTTTCTGACCCAGCAGATACTAATGTCGGGAATCAGGGACCCTGCAGGCTGCAGAGACGCCCCCCAGAACGCACCCAGAACCGGGGACAGAGCCAAGGGGCCCTGACCTATGAAGCATAAGAGATAGGGAGCTGGGGCGACCCCCCTCCGCAGAGGTGGATCAAACCCATGCAAATGCAGTGTGAACTGAACGCTAAGTTAATGCGGTGTTAACCGTGAGTTAACATAGTTAACAGCCCACAGCCAAGGAGTCTTTATCTCCCGGGCACAGCACAGCGATTCCACCTGGCTGCGCCTGGGCAGTGTGGCTCAGTGGTCAAGCTTTGACCTGTGAACCATATCTGATTCCTGGTTCCATGCCTGGGTTGGGGCCTCCATGCCTGATGTGGAGGTGCAGGAGGCAGCCGATTCTCACTGTGGGTGTGTATCCCTGTGGCTGAAATCCATGAAAACATGTTATTTTCTTTTTGGAGAGAAACGCAGTGGCAGCTGTGCCAGCTTGCAGGGCTGCGGTTGGGGACGGCCTGTCAGGTGAGGTGGTAGAGGCAGGATGCCTGGGAGGAGGCACTTGAGGAGGCAGAGGAAATAGTGTCTCTCTCGGGAGGACCCTGTCCTCGGCCCACAGACCATGTCTGCAGGCTCACAGTCTGAGGGTGAGTATTTGAGAGCATAGTCCCTCCCAAAGGACCTGGAGCCTCGAGTGCCTGGTAAGTTCACCTCCAACTTTCAAGCAAATGTACCTTTGTCTCTGTATATTGGAGCTGTGACTACAGAGGAGACCATTAAAGCCACCGATGCCCTACGGCCAGCCCCTGTGGCTCAGTGGTTGAGTTTTGACCTATGAACCAGGAAGTTGTGCGGTTCCATTCCCGGTCATGGCACATGCCAGTTTGTGGGCTCCTTGAGAGAGGCAATATAGGGGTAGCATATTATTTGTGAGTGTTGTTTATGGTACACACATGCCCTTTTTTTTTTTTTTAAATGCAAATGTGTTCCAAAAAGATTGTGGTGAGTAGTTTGCTGTTGCAACATATTTTTATTTTTTTAGAATTATTTTATTGATTTTTTATAGAGAGGAAGCTAGAGAGATAGATAACTGGAAACGTCTATGAGAGAGAAACATCTACCAGCCGCCTCCTGCACACCCCCTTACCGGTGATGTGCCCACAACCAATGTACATGCCCCTGACCGGAATCGAAACTGGGACCCTTCAGTCCGCAGACCGATGCTCTACTGCTGAGCCAAACCGGTTTCAGCACAACATATTGTTTTTAAAAATGTATTGGAAATTTGTTTTCTTATTTGGTAAAGGAAGAGAGGAGGGAGAAATCTGGAATCCTTGATGAGGGAGAATTGGAACTCGTGATAATTCTTGCTGTGGGTTGTGCACCCCTTCTCTTCGATGGCCGTCAAGGGGTTATCTGTAGGTTGTTGTCTGGCAGTTCCCTGTGAGATGACTGATTGGCACCCTGAATGAGATTCCCCCCCCCCGCCCCCCCTCCTGAGTCCTTTTTGAAGGGAAGTGCAGAGTGTTGAGCTGTGTAAGTTGTACGTTGATGGTGGGATGAGTGAGCAGCAGTGGGATGGTGGTGCTGTTGAGTGTTAAAGATGTGCCATTGCAAGGCTTGCCTGTGAGGCTCCTTTAGTGTGAGTGAAGGTGTTGTCCTGTGGTGTTAGCAGCACGTGTGATGCCTAGATCTTTCAGTTGAATTTGTGATTTTTTTAAAGTGTGTTTGATGTGTCCTTTTCCGTCTGTGAAATATGGCAATGTAATCATTGGTGAATTTTGTGAATTGTGTGACATTGCAAGTTTAAAATGAGTAATTTTTTGAAATTACGTGCTGCAGCAAGAGAAGTGATGAAATCTGAAGGTTGTTCTTTTTGTTTATTTTGTTGCACTCCGTCCCTTTTTTAAAATAATAATTTTTAAAGGAACTCTATACTGGCATTGAAGCTATGTTTGTTGGAATTGAATGATGTAGGAGATGGGAGGGAGAGAGGAGAGAGAGAGAGAGAGAGAGAGAGAGAGAGAGAGAGAGAGAGAGAGAGAGAGAGAGAGAGAGAGAGAGATTTCTCTTTTCAACTTTCTCCCAGGAACCTCGGTGCGAGCCATGTCGTCTGTGTCCATGGTGCTGAGAGGTGTCTTATTGTTAATGCGTTTCTCGCGTTGGTCAGCAGGTGTCGCCAAGTCCTCGCTGATGACATGGTGCTGAGAGGTTTCTCGCTTTGAAGGCGTTTCCTCCGTTTGTCAGTAGATGTCGCCAAGTCCTCAGCGATGATACTTCTTGGTGCTCCTGTCCATGTTGCTGATAGGTGTCTGGTTGTGAAGGCGTTTCTTGCGTTGGTCATCAGGTGTCGCCAATGAGACATGTTGTGTGTTGTTTTGCTGGGGAGTTTTCCTTGTGATGTGTTGGGGCGATGTGTGCCTTTGTAGAGTGTGTTGTCAAGGGGTTATCCTTTTTTTGCGCCCCTCAGGTGAGGTGCCGTTCATGGCCAAGGTGTGTTGTTATTTGTGACGTCTCCTGAGGCGCGTGGTGACTCTGCGTTTTCTTTTTACTTATTTAATTTTTTTGTGTGTGGAAGTTGTGGTTGTGTGTAGCCAAGTGTTTTGGAATGGAGCCGAGTGTTCCTAAATGTTGTTCAGAGGCAGTTGTGAGGAGGTTTAATTTTTTATTTTAAATTTAAATGAAATAGTGTGACGTTGATTGTGATTCGTTGAGAATAGGATTGCATTGTTATGTGAAGAATGTTCCATTTTTACTGTGGAGTGAGTGTTGTTGTTGGGAGGCGATGTCCCTGAGGCATGTGAGGAGGCTCCGTTCCACTGTCCGAGGCTATGTGTGTCCGTGTCCCCTCTTCCCCCCATATTTGCCATTTTGAAGGCAGCCATCGGCAGGTGTTTGAGCCCCTTATGTGGAGTTTATGTTTCGGGGTATGTGTTGCCTGTAAGGTTTTTATGATGAAGTGGTTGTGTGCATTGGGCTTGCTGGCATCCCCCATGGGCAAAACCCCCTCCTCCAGGATGCGGTTTGAGTGTGCTTGATTCCCTGATGCCATGGAAGTGCGTTGAGCACTGTTTGTTGTGAAAAACCAGCTGGGGTGTTATTTGTGTGTTGAGTTCTGGTTGTGTTTCCCTTGTGGTTTGCAGGCCATTTTTTCTGGCCTTAGTGAGGGCAGTGGTGCCTGGCACGCTTGCAAATTGAAGCAAATTCTAGCGGCCCCCCGCCCCCCTGCCCCAAGGCTGCAGTTGAATGCAAAGGTTAAAATGCAAAGGAGTTACTAGATGTCTAAGTCCTGGGGCGGGCAATCTGTTCCCTGAGGACGAGTCATTTGCATCTTGATCGGGCCATTGTTGTTTTGCCTGTGGGAGGACCTAGTTGTGAAAGGTGGTATTGAGTTTGAAGTTCCGTTTTTGGTCCCCCTGCAGGCGCATCCCCCCCACCTCCCCGTGGGATCTGAAGTGTTTTCTTTGTTGTTGTGAATGGTTAGTGTAAAGTCGTCTGCAGCCCTCTAAATGTTTTCTTTTGTTTTTTTGTTTTTGCAAAATAGCAGTCACCCCACCGCCCAGAATTGTGTGGGTGGGTTGGGTTTCTTTCACGTCCTGCACGTCTGTGTCCTTGTTTGAATGAAATTGTGTGAAACCAGGTGTTGCAAAGTGGTATTTGTAGAGCACTGTGTCCACGCGTGGATATTGTTGTGCATCGTGTTTGCCGTGTGTTTGTTAACGTCGTGTCAAAGCTCCGTGTTAGCTAGGAGGTGTTAGGAGAGACATTTATTGGGGCAGTAGGTCCACTGTGTGAGGGGATTTTTATATTTTTATATTGAAGAAACGATGGCATGAGATTGTCTTATGTGTATGTCGGTATTTTTTGGCAATTTGTAGTTCCCATGTGTTGTTGGTGGTCCTTACAGTTCCTGTGTCTCTGCCGTCGTCCCAGTGGGTCCATGGCTGTTTTTAAGGGGGCATTTGGATCATTTCCTTGTTTGTGTGTGCCCTTTTCTAACTTTTGGTTCATGTGTAAATGTTGGTTTACCAGGAAAGTAGGTGTTGCCCCTTGAGGATGCTCTGAAAAGGCAGTGAGTTCTGGAAAGTCTCCCCAGAATGTCGATGAGTCTCCTGAATGTCAGAGTGTGTGTGCGTTTTCCTCTATTTATGATTTCTCCTATGGACTCCTCCAAAGTATAAGAAATTGTTCAAACCGGTTTGGCTGATTGTGTGGCTAGAGCACATGTGTCAAACACAAGGCCCGCGGGCCAAATCCAGCCCGCCAGGCCTTGCAATGTGGCCCGTACCGCGCTGTCATCACTGCACTCCGCTGTCAGTTTATGACATTGTCAGTTTATGACTGTTCAGTAAACCATTCGGCCTGCGATTTAGGCTGGATTTTAGATTTTGGCCCCTTCTCTGATTGAGTTCGACACCCCTAGGCTAGAGCGTCTGGCTGCGCAGTGAAAGGTTCCCGGTTCTTACCCGGTCAAGGGCATGTACGGTTGTTGCGGTCACATTTTCCGGTGTGTGTTGGGGGGGGCTTGCATGAGCAGCTGATTGATGTTTGTTTGTCATCCATGTTTCTAAATCTGTATCCCTGTCCCTTACTTTTGGAAAGAAAAAAATAAGAAGTCACCAACATATTCATTAAGAAACAAAGTGTGAGAAATTGTTTCAAGATTTGGGTTTGAGCCGAAACCCAATCGTTCAAACCGGTTTTGCTCAGGTTGCCGTTTGCGTGCCTTTTTTTGTTGGTCAAGTTTTGCTATGTATGGATTATTGGAATTTAAAAAAAGGCATACGAGGTTTTTCTTTCTTTTTCTTTCTGTTTTTGTCTTCTTGAGTGCAGAAGCGTTGTGGGGTTGTAGGTGAGGGGCTGGTATGGGACAAAGGAGCGGGGCGGTGTCCTCCCACGGGAAAGAGAAGCTGTGAGATGAATCAGGAAGGTGGTGGAGTGAAGTGTGGTTGTTGTAAAGTTCCAGCTGAGAGGTTTGAGACGCAGAAGCAAGACACAGAGTCCAGGCGATTTAAAAGGGGAGAGGCTTTCATCTGCGCTATCAGGCAAAGTTCGCTGGTCTGAGGGTGGGCCACTGTCACAGAAATGTCTTTATAATTTAGTCTTTAGGATTTATAATTTAGAACAAAGTTAATTTCCTGTGGTTTGAACCTTTAAAAGGTACTGCCTACCACTGCAATGGTGCAGTCGTGTGGAGACCACCTGCTTGTGTTGCTCTCGTTGCTGACCTGGCCAGATATTTCAATAAATCCTTGCCTGTTTTTTAAATTAATTATCAGTCTCCGGTGGTCTTATTTTGAACCCAGGGTTCAACCCCACAACACAGAGTCCGAGGACAGTGATTGGCATTGAGTCAGTAGGTGCAGGAGTTTTTAGTGTAGATGAAGTCTGTTCCTTTGTGATTGTCATGTAAGTTGTTTATCCAGGTAGGTGCGTAATTTATGTCCATCAGTGTTTTCTGTGTAAAGGACCCTTCACCTGGTGAGGGTGGAGCCACACGTGCGTGTGGTGGTGTGTTGTAAGTGTAAGCTCGCAAGCCTTGTGCTGTTGTGAGAAGTGAGGTGAGGCACGGTACCGGTTGAGGTGCCTCCTAGGTGAGGTTGTTTGTTGATGAGGTGGAGGCATTTTTGAGTCCTGAGACAGTGGTATGTGTTGTGTCAAGTTTTAATTTGTAAGTGTTGTCCATGTCCTTTGAAGTGTTATTCCTTATTTGTTGTCTCGGTTGGCCTGTTTGGTAGACAGCGGATGCATTTTTAATGTTAGATTGTCATGTGTGTGAGATTCTTGGTGTTGTGGTAATATGTGGATTTTTTAAATCAAATTTTCACGGTCTATGTTTTTTATTGTCTGTTCAGGCAATGAATTCCTTAGGTTTTGATGCCTTTGCTTGTATTGTGGAGTCAATTGTGGTTTTTAGTTGAGGACGATGTAGTGGCTTTGAAAGGAGAATTAAAAATTTTCTTTTTTTTGGCAGGGCATGGTAGTTTGCATATTTTTGCTAGAAGTGTCTCTGGAGGCTGTTATTGATATGCAGATGCTATTTCCCTCCCCAGGGCAATCCGGAAAGGGAGCCTTGATGGGCCATTATTAGGAAAGCATGGCGGATGCCTAATGCAAAAGGACTGGGGATGTTGAAAAGGCTGTAAGTTGTTTATGTTTGCATGATAATTGGGCTTTTGAAATGGGGAGGAAGTTTCCTGCTAGGCCTTGTGGGTGTGGATGATCTGTCTGTCCTGCTGGCCCTCGTTTTTCCTGGAGGTGTGTGTGTGTGTGTGTGTGTGTGTGTGTGTGGCCAGTGTGTTTCATTGTGTTGTGTTGTTGGTCATGAAGGAGCGTGGACGATGGTTTGCGTTGTGTGTGTTGTGGTAGGACATGTGTTTGTGGTTGAGGAGTGAGCGTAGGCAGGCCTAGGAGGAGGCAAGTAAGGTGTGAGTGTGTTGTGTAGATTTTGGATGGAAGCCGAATGTTGAGTGGTGGCGTTGGTGCAGTAGTTTTTGATGCTAATATTTGTGTAAGTGAGGTGGTGTTGGGAGGTGGAACCCTGGGTTCAAAATAAGACCACCGGAGGCTGATTAATTAATTAAAAAAAGCAGGCAAGGATTTATTGAACTGTCCAGGACAGCCACAAGAGCACCACATGCAGGTGGACTCCAAATGACTGCACCATTTTAGGGGTAGGCAGTCCCTTTTGAAGGTTCAAACCGCAGGAATTTTCCTTTGTTCTAAATTCTAAATCCTAAAGACTAAATTCTAAAGACTGGGGACAGCCCGCAGGGTTGGTTCCCAGTCACATCCTGCTGGACATTGGAATGTGTCCCTATCTTGCGATAGCCGATAACACAGAAGCAGAGCTCAGCGGTTAGTCTCTAAAGGTTATCTACAATTTCTATCCCTGAATCTACTGAGTCAGTGGGAATTAATCTCCTGTGGTCCTGTTCCCAGGCAAGGGAAAATTGCCTTAGCCTCCAGGTCTTCACCTGTAAGCTGAGGTAAGAACCATGTGTTTTAATCAGATGCAACAGCAACACTTAGCAGGGTTAAAATTCAAACAGCAGTTTTTACCAAAGTATGGTTGCCACTATATATCAGGTGGGATGGTTGGGAATGTGAGTGAGTGTCTCCGGGGATGTGTTTGGTGGGAATTGTGAGTATTGTGTTTGACCACAAAAGGTAAATTTCAGGAACCTATTTTGTGTCAGGCAATGTACTTGTGTCAATCTTGTAGGGGACCCGGGAGTGTAGGTTTTGATTTTAGTTTTTTTTCCATGTTGGAGAGTTTGTATTGCTGTATATTTTTGTTGTGCACCGAGGAATGCAAGATCACATGGAGGTTGTGAGGTTATTTTGCTGAATGTGTTTGTGTTTTAATTTTTCAGGAGGTAAGCTTGCAGGGAGGCAGGCAGGCAGGCAGGCAGGCAGGATTTGTGGTAAGGTTTCCTGTGCCAAAGTTTCAGAAAGCAGACATTGTCCCTGGTAATAATATGTAAAAAGAGCTGGGCAACCTTGATGGCTGTGAATAGTCGTAGCCATTAAGTCATTGTGTGGTTGAGATAGTGGTCTTTGAGGCCACTTGAATTTGTTAATGCTATGTAAATTGTTCTTATTTCCTGTTTCTGGAATTTGCCACCTAAGAGATATCTTTGTGTGAGAATGTCGCGGAAAGGAATGGTAAAAGGACACAACAGACAGTCGTGCTCCCTTAGGGGTGGAGTGCTGCGTGGCCCCCATTTTCCCAAAGAAGTCTTTGAAGTGTATTAATGTTAGTGTGTGTCCTTGTCTAGAAAGCGTACTGTGAGTGGGCCCTGAACCAGGCGTGTCGTGTAATGGGATCGTGCATCAAAGTGTCTACGTGAGAAGATCTAGTAGGGTGTGTAAGATTTGTGGCACTTTGCTTCTGTTTGCTTGCTGAGTTTGCTTGTGTTCATCTTCAGAGAGAGCATGTAAGAGCATGTTAGGTAGCGTGTGGAGTCTCTTATTGAAATGTTTTTTTTCATGTTGCATGTGTTTTATTGTTTAGGTGAGGTTGTTCTTGATGTGGTATGTAATTTTTGTGCTCCCCTTGCCTGTGTTTTGATTTGTTTTTGTTTGTATTTCAAGTAGGGACACGTTAGCATTGTGTTTTTAGATTTTTTGGTCCCTGTGTGAGCACGTGTGGCTATTTTTTCCATTGCTTCGTAGGGAGCGTGTAAAAAATGAGTGTGTTCGGGAGGTATGGGGAGGGAGGGAGGGAGAGAGAGAGAGAGAGAGAGAGAGAGAGAGAGAGAGAGATGAAATGTTGATGTGAGAGATAAATGAGTTTAGTTTAGTTTTTTATCTGTATAGATATAATTGTAGGCTGTTATTTTTACAATTGTAAGGTTTTTTTTTTTTTTTTTGTTTTTTTTTAAAGAAGGAGGGAGCCTGTCCTCGAACCCCTGGAAAAGGGGCTGCGTCCGCCGCCATCCACCCCCGGCTTTCCCCGGTCCCGGCGGGGTTCGCAGAGAGGAGGCAACGGTCGCCGGGCCGGGCGCGAGCGGGGTTCTCCCTCCTCCTTCCTTCACTCACATTTGTAAGGGTTTAATGTGGGATCCTGCCATTCCCCCGTCCCAGGACATTTATGTTTGTGTTGTTGTTGTCGTATTGTGTGGTGTTTTCCTCATGAAATGGTGGTTGTGTAGATGCTCAGCAGCTGCCTATGTGAAGTGTTCTTTGTGCAATTGCTCTTTGTAGAATTGTGAGTGTGTGTGTGTGAGTGTGTGTGTGTGTTAAATGTTTAGGATTGTTTAGTTAGGTTTTATTTGGGCCAAGGCGTTTTTCCCCTCTCTCCGGGGAGTGGCCTTTTCAGTGATTTCATAGTGACTACTCCCTTTGATCAAGAGTTCTTGTCCTCTGCGGTGAATCCATTGCATTGTCTCCGCCGGTACCGGAAATGGATGAAGAAGTCTCCACCCTAAAGTTCCCGCCAAAAGTTCTTTATGAAGCCATTGACTCCCGGCTTTGGCTGCCAGAGCCACTCAAGCTGAGCTGTGCGCTGTGTGGCTGGGGGAATCCATGCTTAAGCCTTGATGTCTTTGGCCCTGTGCATTCCTCGTTTTTCCACGTAAGATTCTCCTCCTCATGTTATTCATTGAAATGGGCTATGTGCATGTGTTTTAAGGAGCCGTTGCGGATTTTTTTTTCCCAGTGTGTGAATGGAGGCGGTTGCGGGCAGGGAGATCCAGCCCCGTGGTGTTTATTTTGTGCAGGTAGGTGAGGAAGGGTCTGTTTGTGTCTTTTGTTCGCTGTGTGTTGAATGTTTGTGTCATGTGTGGTGAAGTGTCCTCTGTTAGGTATTGTGGTTTGGTATTTGCATCCTAGTGAGGTACTTGTAAGTGAATTTACTGTCGGGTAATGTGAGCGTGTCCTTGTTTGTGGCTTCCCCACGTGCGGACCCATTGTGAGCCCGTGCCCATTTTGTCCTGTTTTCCACATGTAAGCAAGCTTGGTGGTTAGAGAGTGTTCCTGACGGCGTTAAAGTCATGTAATGAGTGGAGTTGATGAGTCCTTGCTCAGCTGGCATTGCCCTGTCGAGAGAAGTGTGTAGTGTGCCGATGTTTGTGCCAGCCAGAACAGCCCCGAACGCTGAGAAACAGTGGAAGGGGATCCCATGCTGATGTGTTTAGATTGTGTTCAGCAAAAGGGTGTTTTAGTGAACATGTTTGTTGAGTTCAATGCCATTTTTGTTTTTGTGGACGTGTATGTTTGCAAGGGAGAATCTCCCAGTTGTGTCCTTCCGTGCTTTGGTGTGTGTGAGAAGAGTGAAGAAGGTCCGTGTCGAATTTGTACGGCGGAGAGGAAGAGGTTTGGCCAGTCGTTTGTGTAGAGCGTGTTTATTTCGTTGGCGTTGTGGGCGTCAGTTTTCGGCATGAGGTGGGACGCGTGTGTCAGTTTAGAGAGCGTGTTGATTATTCCCCCACTAGGTATTTGCCCCGTAATTTTTTTAAGACGTCTTGCAGCCTAGGCAGAAGAATGCATCCATAGTGACATTGCATTTGTTCTTTTCTTAATTCTGAAAGATGTTATTTTTGCAATTGTTTTAGGGTTATGTGGTGTCCCTGTTGTTGTATGAGATGGCCAGGATGGTTTGAATTTTGAAAGATGATGCCATTTCGTTGTACTTTGATAGGTTTTTCATTAGTTGTGAGGCACAGGAGAGTGACCACCAAAATATGTTAAAGTGTATTTACCAGTGAGGAGCCCTGCTCATTGAGTAGGTAGAGAAATTGGAATTGAAGGATTGGGTAGAGGAGAAAGGAGCCAACCAGGCTATCTCCCCCAATGGAGGTGGAGAGAATGGACACCTGACGTGTGGCGTGTTTTTGAGGGGAGAAAGAGGAAAGGGTTGGACTTAGGGTTGAACAGGAAGTGATGGGTGTGTTTCAGGGCATTTCAGCATATGCTGACTGATGGTTGAATGTATTTGGGATGTGTCTGGGCGATGCCAGTCATGTCCTAAATGCCAGTCACGTCCTAACTGCGGCCCCCCATTTGCGGGGGGGATTATGTCACATTTCGTTGCCCATGTGGTTCCTGTTCCCCCCGGATGGTTAGCTTTTTTTTTGTATATTTTGAATTGTGTGTCTCACAGTACCCTAGGGTCTCATTGACGTCTTGTATGGTCGTGGATTGTGCTTGAAATGTGTCTTGTGTGCCGCTTTCTTGTTTACTTATTGTAGCCATAGGTGTTATTTCTAGTCCTTTATTCACAGTGTCACGTTAGTTATAGAAAACGTGTTTTGTTTGTCGTTTAAATAAAAATTGATTTCGTTGTTGTTGTCCTGAAATCTGCCAGAAGTTCCTTATTGGGTGTTTTTTAGAGTTTTTCCCATGAATGAACCACATGTGATAAACGGTGTAATAGTTTAGCAGCTATTGGTGTAGCCGTTAGCATTATTTTTTAGCAACAGGTCAGTCTGAAATGTTGTGTGTCGGTGACTGCTATTTCATTGCGGATTTTTTTTTTTAAAATCTAGGAAAGGTAACCAAGCAGAATGTCCTTTTCCTTGTTTGTTGTAGTCTCCCGAGTTCTCAAAGTGGTTTGGTATGGTTTCTTTGTGTTAGGAGCGCGATAGGGGGAAGTGGATATTGTGGTGTGTGTGCACATAGTCACCGTGCACGGTGGAGGATGTGGAATGTTTTTTTTCTGTTGAAGTAGTGAGCGATGTCCACGGGTGTATGAAAGTAAGGTGTCTTGATTTGATTAGTTTTTTGTCATGGAGTGTGTTTGTGTGTCCTGGGTGTTGTGTTCTGGAAGTGTGAAGATGTTACCTTTTGAGCAGATGCATGTGATAAAGCGAGTGCCACCTGTTGATTGTTTTATCTTGTGTGCACGTGATCCATAGTTTGGATTTCAGGACATGTTCTTTGCCCGTTTTGGAAATGTATTTTAGGCCATGTTTTTTGCCCGTGTTGGCAATGTATTTTTTCTCTTGTTAGCTGCTATGCAATGTTTTTAGAAGTATTGAGTGTGTATCACATCATGGGTGTTCCTGGCGGTTTCCCTGGTGTCTGCATAGTTTGTGATTAGTTGAGTTTGTCATGGATTTATTAAGTTTTTGGGCCATTTTTTTGAACTCTTTTATGAAAGTGAATGTGTATTTTTTGCAGAGCACCTGTTATTTTTTTAGACATGCATGCCGAGAGCATTGCATGCCTATAGCATTTGTGTGGTGTATGACTCGGTAGCCGTGTCGTATTTTTTCCCTGTGATGGCTCCAGCGGCGGATGAGGTGCCAGGTTTGTGTGTGGAGCGTGAACCCTAGCCGTGCGTTTTCCCTGTTTGTGTGTATGTGCGTAGTACGTCCGTGATCGAAGGAAAGCATGGTGATATTGTTGATGTCTTTGTTGTTATTATTTCATGTGACCTATGTTTTCTCTCCCTCAGAAGTGCCACTTTCTCCCAATAAAGGATGGCTATCCATCTTCCCGGACAAGTGAGCATGGGTGGGACATGGCTCTTTTTGTGCAAGGCCCGTGTAGTGACTGTGTGAAGCCTGAAAAGAATGAAGCTGCAGGTTGTCCATGGAAAAGGATTGTGCGTAGCAGCGTGAAGGTAATCGTAAGTGTTGTTGTATTCCGATATCTTGTGTTGTGGCACGTGTTTGTGTATAAATTTCTGGAGTTAGTTTGTGATTTTTGAAGTGTCGGATGGGGATGGTCATGGGAAGGGGTCCCGTGTGCATTTTTAAATTGTGACCGTCACAGCCACTGAATGGTGCCCCCGAGAGAAAGAGAAACCATATTTTCGTATGATGTGTCATCCTTTTTTTTTTTTTTTTTTTAAATGGTTCTTGTAATAATGATGGTTGTCCTTGGCCATTTTTCCTCCACGACCCTTGTCCATGTTTTTCAGTATCATGGATTTCAACGTTGCAGATTTAAGTTATTTTCAAGCAAGTTTTTGTTGTATGTTCATGTGTTTGTGTTTTCTGTCTCTTTTTCGTTCATGTTTGTATTTAAAAAATGTTTAGGATGCATTTTTAAGAAAATTTTTGAAAAGATACACGTGTGTAATGTATCTCTGTATTTTTTATTTATTTTAATTTCACTGTGATTGTGGAATGATATTTTTAGAAGCCACTGTTGATTTTTGGAGCGCTTGTGGAAGTTTATGGTTGATATATTTATTGATGCAATGTGTTCCAGATGGAGAGATTTCCATGGACAGAGGAGCAGCGTTAGCATCAGGACGAGGAAGGTTTAGGCCGCGCACCTGCGGTCTCCGTTGCTTAGGCAACGTCCCTGAGTATCCACTTGACCCTTGGCTTTGTATGCGGCCTCCGCTCCCTTCAACGCTGCCGTTGTTGATCATAGGATGAGCACAAGGTAACGTCAGTGTGTGTATGTCCATGAACCCTGATATTCTTTCTAAAACACATCACCGAGGCATGCCATTTTGCTCCGCCACGTTGTGCCATGTATGTCGACATTGGCAGGTTAAGTCATGTGAGGTTTTCATCTAAAGAAATGTTGATGGAAACCAACTTTAAGTAACCATCTTTTTTAAATTGTATTTTGAATCTATGTAGTATGTAATGTATGTCCCAAAGTGGCTATGGTTTTTCAGCGGCTATGCTTACTAGCATTGCTTGTGTGTGGTCATGTTCAAATGTCCTTTTTGAATGTGTTATGATGAGCTCTTGTACGTGTTCTAGTGGGCACTTGAGGCCACGGCCCCTCACTTGCCCATGCCCGTTGCAATCGTGAGGAGCATTCCCTTTTCCTATGTGTCTTGTTTTTCAGAAATGTGTGAATGCACCCGTGTATGGAATTCATCGTTTGGTGGGTGGGTGGCAGGGTCCGTTGAGTTTGTTTTCAGCCACAGTGCTTTAAGGTTTTAAGGGTTGACAGTGCAGGAGATGGACAGCTGTGAGAGGGCGTGGACTATGGTATGTGAGATTGGAATAGTGTTTTCCTGCAGCGTGCTATAAGCCATATGTTTTACAGTTTGGGGATTTTGTTATTTTTTCATGTACCCTATGTATTGTTGTCAGGTATGCCAGTATGCAATGTCTGAATGACAAGGTACATATAAGCGTGCAGCCTGCTGTTGGCCTTCTGTGCCGCCGAGTATTGGAATTGCAAGTTATCTCATCACGGAGTGCACTTCATCTCATGAGGGATCTCATTGAACAACACTATGCATAGCCCATTTATTCCACAAGTTTGAGTTTTATGCACAGCACCAGCTCGTTGCAGCACCGTGGTTTGCAATAGCCTTCCCACCCTTTCATTTTTTTTCATTTTTGCACCTTTTTTGGCCTCACTGTGTTCCCTTAAAGGTTTTATTTTTATTTCCCCATGTGAAAACCTCCTTGTGAGTTTTTTATATATGTTCATTAAAAAAAAGTTTTATTGATTTTTTTTTTTTATAGAGAGGAAGAGAGAGGAATCGATAGTTAGAAACATCGATTAGAGAGAAACATCGACCAGGTTCCTCTTGCACACCCCCTACCGGTGATGTTCCCGCAAGCAATGTACATGCCCCTGAGCGGAATCGAACCTGGGACCCTTCAGTCCCTAGGCTGACGCTCTATCTACTGATCCAAACCGGTTTCTGCTATATGTGCATTTTCTGAGCAGCATTTATTGTCCCTTTTAATCCCTGTGCCATCCACGTATGTCCACACCCCTCCTTGTTGCATGGCTCGGCATCTTTAAGTTTAATGTATAGTATGTGGATTGTCAGGTGCAGAGTTTTTGAATAAGTGCTAACTTGAAAACTTTATGCGATTCTGTGCATATCCTGCAAGCAACCCGTGTTTGTACTTCCCCTTTCCCTACCTTATTCCATCTCTATCAGACCCTTGCATATGGTGTAATTCCCTAGTTTTACATTCACATTCCCTGGCTGACCATTGTTTTTTTGTATTGCCATGTCAGGAATGCCTGTCCTTAGCAACCCTGGGAGCCTGTCCAGGTTATGTTCATTTCATGTGGTTATTTTTCCCAACTGCCTCTCACATCACGTGCAGTCACAGTTTGGTGGCTCCTGTTCCCGACTGCATTATCCTGTGCAGCACAGCCTGATGGTGACTGACCTGTATTTTCGTGGTGGGGAGGTCCCCAAAGATGTGCAAAAAAGGCCCTGGGATGTGTGTTTGGTCGTGTGGGTGTGCCGTGTAGCTTGGTAACCAAAGCTCTCCGTCTCCCTGACCGGTAGCTGATGTCTCTGTCCAGTAACTGAACGATGCCATTCCCGTACCATTGTTTCCACTGCAGCCTATCAGTGTGCGGTCAAGCGTCCACATGTGTATTTTTCCAAAGGTGCGTTGTCCGGCTTGCAATGTGCCAGCGCCGGTTTTTCCAAAAAGTAGCGCTCCTTTGCTCACCTCCTTGTGCCCTCACACCAAGGCCCACATGTGAAAGCCATCCTAGAATAGTTTCCGTTGTGTGCTGACTCATGCATGTCCAGCTCTAGTGTCTGGGAAATGCAGTAGATAGTGTCCTGTACCCACCCCTTTCCTGCTGGACAGTCTTTACTGCTTTAGCGTGCCTGTCAAAATATGGACCCGTTGTGAAACTGCTAAAGGGACAGTAATCCTGCATTCAGTTCATTTTAGGAGCAAGGGTTTGACATCTAGCGCCCAGGTTGTGTTTCCCTTCCCATGTGGAACACATAGGTTACTGTGATTGGTGCATTATTCCTGTTGCTGTCACGAACCCCTCCTTCCGTACCACCCAATCCCATGATGTGTTAAACATAGTGACGCACTCATGGAGGGTTTCACCTTCAATGTCTGAATTTTCAAGCCTAGAAACCATGCAGCTGTTATGGTATTGTAAGTCCTTTGGTTGGTGCAGCCAAGTAAGTGCAGCCCAATCTTGTTAGTCTATGCTGTTAATTATTGGATCCTGAGGTGTCCCGTCTTAGTTTCTTTCCACTTTTTCTCATGGGGATTTGCACTATGTATGGGCCATGTATCCCATACTTGGACTTAGATGACCTTGTGTCACCATATGTGAGTCTGCTGGTAGCAGTACCCTTGTTGGCCTCATCCAGGTCCCTAAAGGGCTGTTGCTTTGCCTGCCAAAACTTGTCTGCGATATTTTTGTATATGTGCATGAGCTGACGAACCATTGAATCCCTGTGCCATGTGTGCCCATATCACTCCCTGTTCCTCGGTCATATTGCTCCGAGCTCTTGGGGTGCTGCAATGTGGTGTGGATTAGTTGAGAAAGGGCCAAGTGCAGGCTACCATCCTTTGGATGTGCTGGTAGGCACCCCTTGCCTATCTAGTGCCCCTTCTCCTAATTTAGTCCATGGAAGTCTGTCCTGCTCACTAACAGGTTATTTGTTTTGCTGTGGAGAAGTCAGTACTCATTGGCTGAAAGACGGTATGTGCCCTTGTAGGTGTCTGCATTTACCATGGTTATAATCCCACCATGGCCATGTGGTAGTAACCCCAGGAGGTCCTCGAGCCTGTTTATTTTATGTAGTCATGGTATCTCCTACCCACAATGCGCATCTACAGAATTGTATTCGCGGCCCCACCCCACCCACTTTCTGCATCATCCTGGGTGGGTAGCACAGCCTGGCGGTGGCTGATCTATATCCTCATGGGGGAAGTCAATCTCTGTAATATGTATGGCCAAATCCCTTCGTGTTCCTTGGTCACACGTGTTTAAGCTCTTGTGGTGCTGTGGAGTATTTTCAAAAGGGTTCACTTGATACTTCAGTCCTGTTAGCCCCCCATCCGTGCATTTGTACTGCCCCTTTCCCTAATTGAGTCCATCAGGTACCATTTATTTGCTATATTTCTTGGGAGCAGTGTTTACTCATCACCTCAGATGGTGTGAGCCCTTGTGGATGGTATTTCATAGGGTTAAGTATCCGTATACTGTGGATGCTCATTATCATTTGTAATGGGATATCATGGTTGTCAGCAGTAAGCCCAGTAGCCCCTCCATCCTATTATTTTATTGTATGTATGCTGTGTAGTCACGCTGTTTATTGTATGCAGTTAGTCATAGCTGGTGGTGGCTGACCTGTATCCACACGGTGGGAGTTGCACAAGGCTGTGAAGCTGCCAGGCCTTGGGTCAGTGTATTTCGTGACCTGGGCGTGGTACCTAGTGTGGGACCCAAAGTCCTCTGCCTTCCTAGGCATGATTGATAGCTGTTGCAGCTATCCAGTATTTGAATCATGGCATGACTTTCCATTTTCACTTCAGCCTATCAGTGTGCGGTGAACAGCGCATGTTGTTTGACCAGCAATGCACGAGTATGCATCCGTCCCAATGTGTCAGGTTATTTTTCCAAAAGTAGTGCCCCTTTCCACCCCTTATGTTGCTGCCGTCACAGAAAGGCCACCATGTCTGAGCACTTGCAGAATCCTGGTTTTATTGTGTGATTCCTCATTCACGTCCAGTATTGGTCTCACATACACTCCCAACCCCGTCATTCCTGCCCGTGTAGTCCTTTTCAAAAGCGGTGCTCCCTGTAAATAACACTCGAACTCTTGTCATTTGAAGGCATGAGTCCCAGCACCGAAGTTCAGGGTGCCCACCTTGGTTCATCGTCCCCATCCCCAGGACAATGTTTTCCACTAAAGTGTCCCCCTCAGGCTTCTGCCATCACTCCTCCCCTTAGTTCACTTGCTGCTTGCACCCGCCTCATGAACTTTACTGTGACGTCAGTGTGTGTGGCCACATGCCTGTTTCCCAATTTTAAGAGCACCCTTGCCTGGACTAAACATTGGACAAGGTGTGTGGATTTAGACTTTGTCCAGTTTTGTTTTTTCCCTCGTTGTCCCACATTCATCCTGAAGGTTTGGGTAGCTAAGAGGCACACTTTCCAGTGTTCCTGGTTCGTGTTCCCTGGTGTCCTGCCCACCATTGTTTTTGTTATCGCCGTCAGCCGCGTTCCACTCTTTTCATGTTTCCCTTTGTTCGCAATCATGGTGTTTCCCATGGATGCCTTAGTCTTCCCACCCCACGGATGGAGACAGGTACATATGAGTGTCATCAGTGCTAGTGTATTCTCTCATTACCGTGGTCCCGCTTGCTCTGTTTTAATGAGTGTTTTTTGTGTCCAGCAGATACACAACCCCATCTGTTTTTGTGAGGACCCCCATGCTTTTTGTCTCAGTTGTCCAAGATATTCCTTTTGTCTGGCACCTCTGCCAGCTCATTGAATAGGCTTGCTACTGTCTGGCATGCATGCCAGCTCATTGTGTAGAACTGCTACCATCTGGCATGCATGCCAGCTCATTGTGTAGAACTGCTACTGTCTGGCATGCATGCCAGCTCATTGATTCTACCTGCTACTGTCTGGCATGCATGCCAGCTCATTGATTCTACCTGCTAGTGTCTGGCACCTTTGCCAGCTCATTGATTCTGCCTGCTAGTGTCTGGCATGCATGCCAGCTCATTGTGTAGAACTGCTACTGTCTGGCATGCATGCCAGCTCATTGATTCTACCTGCTAGTGTCTGGCACCTTTGCCAGCTCATTGATTCTGCCTGCTAGTGTCTGGCACCTTTGCCAGCTCATTGATTCTGCCTGCTAGTGTCTGGCACCTTTGCCAGCTCATTGATTCTGCCTGCTAGGGTCTGGCACCTTTGCCAGCTCATTGATTCTGCCTGCTACTGTCTGGCACCTTTGCCAGCTCATTGATTCTGCCTGCTACTGTCTGGCACCTTTGCCAGCTCATTGATTCTGCCTGCTAGTGTCTGGCACCTTTGCCAGCTCATTGATTCTGCCTGCTACCGTATGGCACCTTTGCCAGCTCATTGATTCTACCTGCTAGTGTCTGGCACCTTTGCCAGCTCATTGATTCTACCTGCTAGTGTCTGGCACCTTTGCCAGCTCATTGATTCTGCCTGCTAGTGTCTGGCATGCATGCCAGCTCATTGATTCTGCCTGCTACTGTCTGGCACCTTTGCCAGCTCATTGATTCTGCCTGCTAGTGTCTGGCACCTTTGCCAGCTCATTGATTCTGCCTGCTAGGGTCTGGCACCTTTGCCAGCTCATTGATTCTGCCTGCTACTGTCTGGCACCTTTGCCAGCTCATTGATTCTGCCTGCTAGTGTCTGGCATGCATGCCAGCTCATTGTGTAGAACTGCTACCGTCTGGCATGCATGCCAGCTCATTGATTCTACCTGCTAGTGTCTGGCACCTTTGCCAGCTCATTGATTCTGCCTGCTAGTGTCTGGCACCTTTGCCAGCTCATTGATTCTGCCTGCTAGTGTCTGGCATGCATGCCAGCTCATTGTGTAGAACTGCTACTGTCTGGCATGCATGCCAGCTCATTGTGTATAACTGCTACTGTCTGGCATGCATGCCAGCTCATTGTGTAGAACTGCTACTGTCTGGCATGCATGCCAGCTCATTGATTCTACCTGCTAGTGTCTGGCATCTTTGCCAGCTCATTGATTCTGCCTGCTAGTGTCTGGCATGCATGCCAGCTCATTGTGTAGAACTGCTACTGTCTGGCATGCATGCCAGCTCATTGATTCTACCTGCTACCGTCTGGCACCTTTGCCAGCTCATTGATTCTTCCTGCTACCGTATGGCACCTTTGCCAGCTCATTGATTCTGCCTGCTACCGTCTGGCACTATTGCCAGCTCATTGATTCTGCCTGCTAGGGTCTGGCACCTTTGCCAGCTCATTGATTCTACCTGCTAGTGTCTGGCACCTTTGCCAGCTCATTGATTCTGCCTGCTAGTGTCTGGCATGCATGCCAGCTCATTGTGTAGAACTGCTACTGTCTGGCATGCATGCCAGCTCATTGATTCTACCTGCTAGTGTCTGGCACCCTTGCCAGCTCATTGATTCTGCCGCTACCGTCTGGCACCTTTGCCAGCTCATTGATTCTGCCTGCTAGTGTCTGGCACTCTTGCCAGCTCATTGATTCTGCCTGCTAGTGTCTGGCACCTTTGCCAGCTCATTGATTCTTCCTGCTACCGTATGGCACCTTTGCCAGCTCATTGATTCTGCCTGCTACCGTCTGGCACTATTGCCAGCTCATTGATTCTGCCTGCTAGGGTCTGGCACCTTTGCCAGCTCATTGATTCTACCTGCTAGTGTCTGGCACCTTTGCCAGCTCATTGATTCTGCCTGCTAGTGTCTGGCATGCATGCCAGCTCATTGTGTAGAACTGCTACTGTCTGGCATGCATGCCAGCTCATTGATTCTACCTGCTAGTGTCTGGCACCCTTGCCAGCTCATTGATTCTGCCGCTACCGTCTGGCACCTTTGCCAGCTCATTGATTCTGCCTGCTAGTGTCTGGCACTCTTGCCAGCTCATTGATTCTGCCTGCTAGTGTCTGGCACCTTTGCCAGCTCATTGATTCTGCCTGCTAGTGTCTGGCATGCATGCCAGCTCATTGTGTAGAACTGCTACTGTCTGGCATGCATGCCAGCTCATTGATTCTACCTGCTAATGTCTGGCACCCTTGCCAGCTCATTGATTCTGCCTGCTAGTGTCTGGCATGCATGCCAGCTCATTGTGTAGAACTGCTACTGTCTGGCATGCATGCCAGCTCATTGATTCTACCTGCTAGTGTCTGGCACCTTTGCCAGCTCATTGATTCTGCCTGCTAGGGTCTGGCACCTTTGCCAGCTCATTGATTCTACCTGCTAGTGTCTGGCACCTTTGCCAGCTCATTGATTCTGCCTGCTAGTGTCTGGCATGCATGCCAGCTCATTGTTTAGAACTGCTACTGTCTGGCATGCATGCCAGCTCATTGATTCTACCTGCTAGTGTCTGGCACCCTTGCCAGCTCATTGATTCTGCCTGCTAGTGTCTGGCATGCATGCCAGCTCATTGTGTAGAACTGCTACTGTCTGGCATGCATGCCAGCTCATTGATTCTACCTGCTAGTGTCTGGCACCTTTGCCAGCTCATTGATTCTGCCTGCTAGTGTCTGGCACCTTTGCCAGCTCATTGATTCTACCTGCTAGTGTCTGGCACCTTTGCCAGCTCATTGATTCTGCCTGCTAGTGTCTGGCATGCATGCCAGCTCATTGTGTATAACTGCTACTGTCTGGCATGCATGCCAGCTCATTGATTCTACCTGCTAGTGTCTGGCACCCTTGCCAGCTCATTGATTCTGCCTGCTACCGTCTGGCATCCTTGTCAGCTCATTGATTCTGCCTGCTAGTGTCTGGCACCTTTGCCAGCTCATTGATTCTGCCTGCTACCGTCTGGCACCTTTGCCAGCTCATTGATTCTGCCTGCTACCGTCTGGCACTCTTGCCAGCTCATTGATTCTGCCTGCTACCGTCTGGCACCTTTGCCAGCTCATTATATGTTTGCCGTATCCACCCACCCATCCATCCACCCACCCGTACCTAGTCATCCAGCCATCCAGGTAGGCAGGCACGCACCCACCCTACCCCACCCCATCCACTCACCCACCTGTGCAACCTCCCTCGGCCCCCATTGTCTGAAATTCAATGTGTTTTTCTGTCCTTTCCCTTCCAGTGCCCACCCTGCAATGCACGGTGGTTCCCTCCCTTGTGTCATGTTCGAAGTCGCTCACGCACGAAGAAAACATGGACACTGACAGGGCGGTGGGGTCGGGGGCATGGGGACAGAAGGGTAGCAGTGGAGCAGTGTGATGGGGTCACGGTAGGTCCATGCAGGGTAAGGGGATTGGGGGGAGGTCATCCTTTGAGGGGCCGTGCAGGGGGTTTGTTTTTTTTGGTGTATGGCTCATTTCCTGAATTCCTGGGGAATGGGCATTACAAAGCAGTATCATACTGTCCTTCCCTCCCTGTACATGGCACCCCCCAGCTAGTGTGTTCAGTAGTGATTGCTGTGGTGTCCGAGTAAGGCGCAAGTACTTGGAATTTTCTCCTGTCATCCATCAGTCACTATCAGTCCCCATCAGTCCACAGTAGTCCTAAGTAGTCCCCAGCAGTCCACAGTAGTCCACAGTAGTCCCCAGCAGTCCTCAGTAGTCCACAGCAGTCCCCAGCAGTCCACAGTAGTCCTAAGCAGTCCCCAGCAGTCCACAGTAGTCCCCAGCAGTCCTCAGTATTCCACAGTAGTCCACAGCAGTCCTCAGTAGTCCTAAGTAGTTCCCAGCAGTCCCCAGTAGTCCACAGTAGTCCCCAGCAGTCCACAGTAGTCCAAAGCAGTCCCCAGCAGTCCTAAGCAGTCCCCAGCAGTCCACAGTAGTCCTAAGCAGTCCCCAGCAGTCCACAGTAGTCCCCAGCAGTCCTCAGTAGTCCACAGCAGTCCTCAGTAGTCTTCAGTAGTCCACAGTAGTCCCCAGCAGTCCACAGTAGTCCTAAGCAGTCCCCAGCAGTCCTAAGCAGTCCACAGTAGTCCTAAGCAGTCCCCAGCAGTCCACAGTAGTCCCCAGCAGTCCTCAGTAGTCCACAGCAGTCCTCAGTAGTCCACAGTAGTCCCCAGCAGTCCCCAGCAGTCCTCAGTAGTCCACAGCAGTCCCCAGTAGTCCACAGTAGTCCTAAGCAGTCCCCAGCAGTCCACAGTAGTCCCCAGCAGTCCTCAGTAGTCCACAGCAGTCCTCAGTAGTCCTCAGTAGTCCACAGTAGTCCCCAGCAGTCCACAGTAGTCCTAAGCAGTCCCCAGCAGTCCCCAGTAGTCCCCAGCAGTCCACAGTAGTCCCTAGCAGTCCACAGTTGTCCCCAGCAGTCCTCAGTAGTCCTCAGTAGTCCTCAGTAGTCCACAGTAGTCCCCAGCAGTCCACAGTAGTCCACAGCAGTCCACAGTAGTCCACAGTAGTCCCCAGCAGTCCACAGTAGTCCACAGCAGTCCACAGTAGTCCCCAGCAGTCCACAGTATTCCCCAGCAGTCCACAGTTGTCCCCAGCAGTCCTCAGTAGTCCACAGCAGTCCACAGTAGTCCTAAGCAGTCCCCAGCAGTCCACAGTAGTCCCCAGCAGTCCACAGTTGTCCCCAGCAGTCCTCAATAGTCCACAGTGTTCCCCAGCAGTCCACAGTTGTCCCCAGCAGTCCTCAGTAGTCCTCAGTAGTCCACAGCAGTCCTCAGTAGTCCTCAGTAGTCCACAGCAGTCCACAGTAGTCCTAAGCAGTCCACAGTAGTCCTAAGCAGTCCCCAGCAGTCCTCAGTAGTCCTAAGCAGTCCCCAGTAGTCCTAAGCAGTCCCCAGCAGTCCACAGTAGTCCCCAGCAGTCCACAGTTGTCCCCAGCAGTCCACAGTTGTCCCCAGCAGTCCTCAGTAGTCCACAGTAGTCCCCAGCAGTCCACAGTAGTCCTAAGCAGTCCCCAGCAGTCCCCAGTAGTATAGTCCACAGTAGTCCCCAGCAGTCCTCAGTAGTCCACAGGAGTCCTAAGCAGTCCCCAGCAGTCCCCAGCAGTCCCCAGTAGTCCCCAGCAGTCCCCAGCAGTCCTCAGTAGTCCACAGTAGTCCACACCAGTCCACAGTAGTCCACACCAGCCCACAGTAGTCCACAGTAGTCCACAGCAGTCCACAGTAGTCCACACCGGTCCACAGTAGTCCCCAGCAGTCCCCAGTAGTCCCCAGCAGTCCTCAGTAGTCCACAGTAGTCCCCAGCAGTCCACAGTAGTCCTAAGCAGTCCCCAGCAGTCCCCAGTAGTATAGTCCACAGTAGTCCCCAGCAGTCCCCAGCAGTCCTCAGTAGTCCACACCAGTCCACAGTAGTCCCCAGTAGTCCCCAGCAGTCCCCAGTAGTCCCCAGCAGTCCCCAGCAGTCCTCAGTAGTCCTCAGTAGTCCACAGTAGTCCACACCAGTCCACAGTAGTCCACAGTAGTCCACAGCAGTCCACAGTAGTCCACACCGGTCCACAGTAGTCCCCAGCAGTCCCCAGTAGTCCCCAGCAGTCCCCAGCAGTCCCCAGCAGTCCTCAGTAGTCCACAGTAGTCCCCAGCAGTCCCCAGTAGTCCTCAGTAGTCCACAGTAGTCCACACCAGTCCACAGTAGTGCACAGCAGTCCACAGTAGTCCACACCAGTCCACAGTAGTCCACAGTAGTCCACAGCAGTCCCCAGTAGTCCCCAGCAGTCCTCAGTAGTCCACAGTAGTCCCCAGCAGTCCACAGTAGTCCTAAGCAGTCCCCAGCAGTCCTCAGTAGTATAGTCCACAGTAGTCCACAGTAGTCCCCAGCAGTCCCCAGCAGTCCCCAGCAGTCCTCAGTAGTCCACAGTAGTCCACACCAGTCCACAGTAGTCCACAGTAGTCCACAGCAGTCCACAGTAGTCCACACCAGTCCTCAGTAGTCCACAGTAGTCCTCAGTAGTCCACAGCAGTCCTCAGTAGTCCACAGTAGTCCCCAGTAGTCCACAGTAGTCCTAAGTAGTTCCCAGCAGTCCCCAGTAATCCTAAGCAGTCCCCAGCAGTCCACAGTAGTCCACAGTAGTCCCCAGCAGTCCCAAGCAGTCCACAGTAGTCCTAAGCAGTCCCCAGCAGTCCACAGTAGTCCTAAGCAGTCCCCAGCAGTCCACAGTAGTCCTAAGCAGTCCCCAGCAGTCCACAGTAGTCCCCAGCAGTCCCCAGCGGTCCACAGTAGTCCACAGCAGTCCCCAGCAGTCCACAGTAGTCTTCAGTAGTACATAGTAATCCTAAGTAGTCCCCAGCAGTCCACATTAGTCTCCAGCAGTCTGTAGCAGTTTGCAGCAGTTCTCAGTAGTCCGCAGTCCACAGTAGTCCACATGAAGTCTCCAGCAGTTGGCAGCAGTCCTCAGTAGTCCTCTGCAGCAGTAGCATTGGCGGTGGCGGCGGCGACACATAGTGTCCGGCACTTGTTTTTCCTGTGTTTTGTTGAGGGGTTGCGTTACTGAGGTTTGCCTTCCATGGAATGCCCGGCATGTTCCTCAGAGCGCTGAAGCTTTGAAACGCGTGTGTTGTAAGCTTGGGAGATGTTGGCTGCACCATCTTTACGTCTAGTTTCCCAATGCTATGTGTTATGCTGAGACCTTAATCCCTTTTGTATTTCAGTCCAGTCCCCCACCAGGCACCAATTTACAGGCATGTTTCACGCTAGTCATTGTTCCCAGGAAAATTTCCAGGGAGGTTTTCTTCTTCGCCCCCCCCCCCCCTCCCCCACTTCACCATAGTCCTTTCCCCTGTTAGGGTCCCAAGCCCATCCCATCAGTCCAAGTAATGAAATCAGTGCACCTCCAATGGTGCATCACGGCCCTGTCCCCAATCTCAGAGGTGTTTGTATGTGTGCTGCCTGGAGGCCATGCTTTAGCCGTCCTTAGTGTTGACTCCCCTCCCCCACGCTCAGTGTCAGGTAGGCACGTGGTTCGTTTTGTGTTCCGGCACAGACACTCACCCGTCAGCGCAGGCAGCAGGTGTTGTTTTCCGAGCTTGCGGCGTGTCGTGCTTCATCTTCCTCTGTAGGGTGCATGTCCAGGGAAGTCACTCAGCATCAGTGGTGGATATGTCTTTTTCTTGTCAGCTATACGCCTTTGGGAAAGAAATGCATTATGATCAGTGGCTATGCGGTGTGAAGTATTTTTTGGTCCTAGCTGCTAACAGCTCCGCGATGACTCGCTGGCTATCTGCACTGGCGTTTCTGTGGTGCGGTCGAGCCCCAGAATGCATTGAAATCTGTGTCCAGGATAGATGCGAGAGCACCACACGCAGGCGGTGTCCACGCGACCGCGCCTCTTTAGGGGCAGGTAATTATTTTTAAAGTTTGTGAAAAGGAAAACCCGCATTCTGCAACCAAGTGGAATTTTTCTGCTGGTCTTCTTAGTTTTCTTTAGCCCGTTTGAGGAGTGATGAAGATCAACTTAGCTGTCTGAGCTTGTATGCCAGATAGCAGATATGCCCACCACCATGTCAAAACCATGCCAGGTGCACCTTGTCAATTGGGTAGACCAGCATTGTTTTTTCTGTAGGCCAGCAAGCAGAGAGATAACTATTAAGTGTCCATAAGGCTGGCTCTTAAGAAAAAGAAAAAAAAGAGAAAGTTGTGCCTGTAATCCTTTTCAGAACCTTCATCCGTCCTCCCTAAAGCCATCGTGCGCTGAACAAAGCAAGCGTCTCCAAATCGTCCCCCTGCACCGTCCTACCGCTCGGGAATTGCAACCGTTGAAAGCATAGGAATTTTCCATTGTTGTAAATTTGAGATCCTAAAGATTCTATTCCAAACACTGTGGTCATCCTGCAGGATCATTCCCAATGACATCCTGCCGGACACTGGAATGTTGGTCTATTTTGCAGAAGCAGAACTGAGCGGTTAATGTTTAAAGGGTACGGTCCCAGGCCTAGGAAAATTATGTTATGAGGTTTAAAATTGAAACATCATTTTTCGGCAAAGTATTTTTGCCACTGTATTTAAGTTTCCAAGTGAGGAACATGTGGCAGTGCTTTCTCCTCCCCTGTCTGTGAGAAGTGCTGTGCACGTGTAAGACTTGTCACATTTTTTTCTGTGTCCCTATGTCCCGTCACTCCTGTGGGTGATGTTATCAGAGGAAGCATGCAGTTAGGTGGGGGAGGTGAACACAGAACAGATTTCCTGGCTACAGTGCATAGTTGAGATGTGGAGCACAAGGCGGATGGTTGGCCATGGAGCCTTTATTGGTTTACCTTACCTGTCTGTGTATTCCTCCTCCAAGCAAGCCCTGGCTCCTGTTGACATTCGGTCGGGGCCGTCCTTTGGGTTCACTGTGTTTCCTGTCGTTTAAGTATAACGGCTTAGTTAATTTTCACTGTATTTCCTGTCATTGTCAATATTAATAATGTCATCATTGTCAGTATTCATATTATTCCTTTTTTTTTTTTAAGGGTGGTGTCACTGTAGTGTGCCTGCAGTTTGGAGGGATCTTGTGGCACGCTTTCCCCAGCGTGCCGCTTCAGGGTCGAGCTCCCGGAGGGAGGGATTGAATCCCGTTCCATGCCGTGTTTTCCCACCCATCGGTGTGAAACGGCCTCCGTCCGGCGGAGCCGGCCCGCTCGGAGGCCTTCCTTACGGGCTCTCCGAGCGAGAGCGTCACTTATCCCGCGTGAAGAGTTTCCCCGGGGGGGGGGGGGGGGAAGGGGGGAGCATGCTGTTGTTCGGGGATGCCCTCCCTGCTCTCCCAGACCTTCCGGTTCCCTTAAGGGCACCCGGGAGTCAGTCCCCCAGGGGGGAGTGTGTGGAAGTTCCTTCTGGGAGCAGGCCTAGTTCAGGTCTTATTCCTGTGTGCCTGGCTATCCTGCTGTCTCACATGGCCTGCACACATTTGTCTGTCTGCTTTTCCCCGTTCCTTGCTTTCTGCCCAATTATCTAACTCTGAAGCTTTCTCCAGGGAATTGTGGCATTGCACAGAGAAAAGGAAGGCAGTGCCTCCAGTAGGCAACTCACCCAGGTTCGCCGCAAGGGGCGGAGGGCAGCGGCGGAGCGCGGCGGGCTCCACGGTGGACCCGGCACCGAGTCCCAGTCCGCACGGCGCTGCCGGGTGAGCCGGGTCGGAGTCTTCCCTCAACTGCGGGGAGGAGAGCGGGGCGTGCTTTTTTCCGGTCCTTGTCCAGTGTCCTGAGCTTGTCCAAGGTGGCGTTTCCACAGCAGCAGGCAATCCCCACGGGGAGGAACGGGCACGGGAAAGGGGGCGGACACCTCGTGCCCGTCTCTTCTACCTCTTGTTGAAGGGGCCTGTTCATTAGCTGCCGCATTCGGGGGGCTTGTGCAGGGTTTCCGGTAGGGAAGGGCAGCCATTGGGTGCGGGGTCCGGTGATTGCTGGGTAATTTTTTCTCTTGCTGGGCGGGGTGCTGAGTGATTTTGCCACCTGATGGTGGGATCTAGGCTTACTAGCCGTATTAAAGAAAGATTCCACCTGCGCCTCTTTCTTTTCTTTTCTTTTCTTTTCTTTTCTTTTCTTTTCTTTTCTTTTCTTTTCTTTTCTTTTCTTTTCTTTTCTTTTCTTTTCTTTTCTTTTCTTTTCTTTCCTTTCCTTTCCTTTCCTTTCCTTTCCTTTCCTTTCCTTTCCTTTCCTTCCTTTCTTTCTTTCTTTCTTTCTTATCTTTTTAAATCTATATATATATATGTTTTACAGAGAGGAAAGGAGAGAGACAGCGAGGTATAGAGAGAAACATGGAGCAGCTGCCTGTTGCAAATCCCCTACCAGGGATGTGCCCTCAAGCAATGTACACTCCCCTTGTCTGGAATGGAACCTGTGACCTTTCAGTCCGTAGAGCGACACTCTGGCACTGAACCAAACCGTTTTCTGCTACCTGCGCCTTTTGTTCTGCAGGTTTTTCTGTCGTCAGAGTTTGTGAAAGAGGGAGGTGACCACTTGTGTGATATCTGAGTTGAACGTAGTTTGTTGAGAGTGGGAATTTCCCCCTTGTCGTAGGTCTCCGAATTCAATGAAGTGTGGTGACGGAGGGAAGTGGCCACTTTGTGTATAGAATTTGAACGCAGTGAAGTGTGTTGACAGAAGGCTATCGGTTAGGCCAGTCCTGAGGTTTGCATGCGTTAGTTCCAGGGCAGGTCCCCGTGTCGATGACAGGCACGTGAAGTTGACGATCCCATCCCTTTTTGCGTGTGTACGAGGAGCAAGGCTTGGTGCTCCGCCCGTGCCTGCCATGCTTTGTTTGTGCAGCGCCTGTTGCATTTCGTTACAGTTTTTTCTGCTTTGGCCGTCGCGCTTGTTTTTTTGTCTGCCATTTGTGCGCCGACGTACGTGCCTTTCTTGTCGTCCCGTTTCTTGCGTTTGATTGATGGGCATGTGCCGAAAGGCCACAGTTTGAAAATGACAGGTGTGAGGTGGTTGTGTTTTGACTATCTTTTTTTCCTTGTCATAACTGTTGTTGTCATCTTGCACGCGTTGCTTGTATTTATGGGAGTGTTGTTGTATGGTTGTGTTGTGGGCTTTAGGGATAGTATCCTCCTTCATTTTGTGTCTGTAGGGATAGTATCCTCCTTCATTTTGTGTCTGTCTGATGTTGGATGCTGCATAATTATTATTGTTTTTTAACTTTTTTTTCTTTGCATGTAATGTTTTTTTTGAAGGGTGGGAGTGAGGTTAGGGTAAAGGTTATGTATGTTTGGGATTCGTCGGCGTTGCCCGTTGTAGTGCGACGGCCCGTGTTTCCACCCCCGAGTCTGCCACTCGGTGACTGGTGTTTGTTGTCCAGTGCCCGGTCATTTACCTCAGTTTCCAGATGCAGATGTGAGTTTCAGTTGTTAACGTGTGCGTGTTGTCCCGGTTTTATGTGTTTAGCTTGCTTTTAGTCTGTTTTTTTGGGTGTTTTTTGTTTGGTTGCTTTTTTCCTGTGCGGTGTCTCCACGAAGCCATGGCATCACGTCCTCGGCAAAGGTATGGTTTATGATGTTGTAGCGCCTAGGACTCCCAGTCCTGTATTTTCCTTTATTTCTCGTGTTGGCCTTTGGCGTACGATGCGGTTTGTTTACGGTGACTTTGAGTTTTTATGGTGTGTTTGTTCTGTGTCCATTGTGTAGCGTCTGTGATTGTTGACTCTTTTTTTTTTTTTAAAAAAAATATATATATATTTTTAGTACATTTTATTGATTTTTTACCGAGAGGAGGAGAGAGGGGTAGAGAGCTAGAAACGTTGATGATTAAGAAATATCAATCATCTTCCTCTTGCACACCCCTACCGGGGATGTGCCCGCAACCAATATACATGCTTTTGGCCGGAATGGAACCCGGGACCTTTTAGTCCGCAGACCGACGCTCTACCACTGAGGCAAACGGGTTTTGTCTGATGTTTGATTCTTTTCTTTATGTGTCTGGCCATGTGATTTATTGTTATGCTCTGGTTTTGGTATTTCGTAAAGTAATAGTTTTCCGGGGCATGCAATTTTTCTTCATGCACGTGATGTGTGCTGTGTGTCTTTTTCTGGCTCTGGCTTCTGTGCTTGTATGGAGGGCAGCTTATCGGTGAGGAGTTTGATGTAATTCTGTCATCTGCATTTCTGTCCAAACGGATGATGTTGTGTCGTAAGAGCTGCAAGCATCCTGAAGCAGTCCCCAAATGGTGTTTAATTGCAGGGAATGTTTCTTGTATGTTCCGTTCTGTTATTGTTTTAGAATTGGCTCGTTCGTTTAGTGCAATAGTTATCTGTCTTTATAGCATCCAGTATTCCATGTGTGTGTCTGTTGTTTTGAGGAACGGGCGTGTGGTTTGCACGGTGGGTATGTGGCCGCTTTATTCCCGTGTATATAGCGTTTCATGTCCTGTTATCTTGTATTTTGTTTATTCACGGCAGTAACCTATTTTCTTGTTTTTCAGGTGATTGTTTGCCTATTCCGTCTTGTACGTCCTCACCGTGGATGTCGCCTTTGGCTCGGCAGAAGTCCCTCCTCAGCGGTGTCTTTGCACCGACCTCCCTAGCATCGGACTAAGTCTCGAATGAATCTGCGTTTTGTGCCACAGACACGTGTCACCGTGACTCTTCCTTCAAAGGGCCGTGTGTGTGGCAGGTGTGCATCTGTGTTTTGGACAACAGAGACTGTTTGTGACGGTGCCTGTGTGGTCAGTCGTTTGAACCGCCTAAGGGTGGGCCCAGTCCCTGCGTTTTTGGAGCGAATGGCGTGGTTTAAAATGTAACTAATGTTCACTCACATGATGTTACAAGGGGTCATTTGTTACGTGAAAATGCTTGTAGGTGCCTGTGAAGAAGAGAAGATAGAAAGTCATCGTTGGAGACTACGATCCTGCATCCTTGGAATCACCTGTTCACATCATTTGTCTGTCAGCATTTTTTTTTGTTTTTTGTAATTGGATGAAATCATGCTATGTGATTTTTGTGTATGGTGTGTATTCATCCTGTGTACTTTTGCTGTTTGTACTTACTGTGTGTATTTTATACGTCTATGGTGTGGGAATGTCATTGAATTTTTTGTAATAGTTAATTGAAAAACAGTCGTATGACACTGCATGTGGCATATCTGTTGTCAATGTGTGATTGTTAGTTGCATGTTATTGTGGTTTCCATTTACAACATGTACAATAGATTGGATAGCCATCTCTCCTTGTGTGCTTGTGTGAGTGAGTGTGTGTGTGTGTGTGTGTTTGTGTGTTTGTGTGTTTGTGTGCCTGCCTGCCTGCCTGCCTGCCTGCCTGCCTGTGTGTTCACATAAGTCCCGTTTTTTGTTGTTTCAGTATTGCACCTCTTAGGGTTGTTGTTGTTGTTGCAATGTACACATGTTCCTCTCTGCTTGGTAGTTGTGATTGTTCCCTGTCTATTTTCTCTGGGACAGTATTTAACTGCAACAGCTGGGTTAGTGTTTATCTGTGTTTCTGGTTTGTAGTGCGCCTGAAAAAAAAATGCATTTGTAGTTTGTGTTTGTGTATTGTTGTGACACAATGTAGGATATTTATACCATAAAACTGACAACATAGTGTGTGAAGCTGTGTGTGTGTGTGTGTGTGTGTGTGTGTGTGTGATGGTGAAGTTTGTCCATCTTCACTAAGCAGGGTGTTGTATTGTTGAATAGTTTTGTGTAAATTTTCTGTGTATCAAAAGTTTGATGAATCATTTTTCCCCAGCTTCCAATCACCTGTTTCTCAATGAGCCTACTTCTTATATGTATTTCACATCTTCCATCCATGCATTAATTAATTAATTAATTAACCCATTCTACTTTTGGTCATCTATGTTGTTTTCTTTTTTTCTTCAGTTGAAGTATCATCTTTCTGCGTTATTTACTATGTATGATGCATGAAGCAGATATGAGTGACCGTAGTGTTAATAGTTTTGGTATAGGTAGGTAATATTTCAGGTGTTGCCATGTAAAATGTATTTTTTGAGTCGCATCCAACCGTTCAAACGTATATCCACGCCAGGGCCCCGGTAGGTAGTTGAATCAGTTTGAGGTAGGGAGTTTGTAATTGAGTGGCAAGCCCTGAAAAGTTGCTCTTATTTTCAGTTAAGTTGTCATCCATCCAAAGAAGCGTGAGAAAGTTTTGTGGGTAGGTTGTGCAGGTTTGGTAGGTAGGCCGTTTGAGTGTAAGGACTTTGTGAGGTTCTACCAGATTTCCATCAGATTATTTGCCATCCAATGCATCATGCATTGCTATGCGGCGGGGAAGCTGATTTTTATGGTTTTGAAAGCGTACACGGAGCGCCTCGTGTCACGCCAGCAGTTTTCAGTGCGATGGTGTTTTTTCAAAGTTGCAGTCAACCCCCTCTACAGACCTCCGGTAAATATACACATTGTCACTCATTCACTGTTTTTTCCCCACCGCTGGTGTTAGTGAGGGTTGGCTGATGTGTTTGGTAGCAAAACTTTTTGTTTTCTACTTTCTGAAGTCTTGTGTTCATCGCCCCCCCCCCCCCCCCCCACGATGGCTGTTAGAAATTAGTTGTGAGAAGTTTGTTGTAGGTGTATATTTCCGTCTTTCAGTGTGACTGCCGCTGCCAATGTAGAAGGCAGATGGTAATTTATTGGTTGTCCATGGAATAGGTAAAGCAGGTATACCTGCAAAGATTTCATGATGAGATTTTAGTTTTAGTAGTGAGTTTTATTGGCCTGCGGTGAGGTGAGTTGATTTCAATCGTTGCATTGAGTAGGCAGTACAGTCATTTAAAAAAAAATGTTATTCCATAGTTCACCGCTTGTGGATTTTTTTTTAAGCGGTGTTCTGTGTTGTCCTTGTGTTGTTCCTTCTATCCCCCTTTTTAACAGAAAAGCACAGCATTCCTGTTGATTGCAATAAGACCCTAATGAAGACTGTTCTTGTCAGGTTTGAAAATGTATGCAGTTGTATTTGTATTTGTCTGTGGTAGTGTATTCCAGCATAGTTTAGTTGCATATAGTTCGTGAGTATTGCCATACCTGTCTTTGGTTGGTCCTCACCTGAAGTGAAGTTGTCTCCTCTCCTCTCCTCTCCTCTCCTCTCCTCTCCTCTCCTCTCCTCTCCCCTCTCCTTCCCTCCCTCCCCTCCCCGCTCATTTTAGTGTCTGCACCCCCATGGTGTTCCTGTTAATGTGCATCCGTTAGTGTGGTTGAACGTGGCGAATATGTAATGTTCAAAAAGCATGGTCGCCTGTTTAGTGTTGTTTACTCACCATCACCAGTATCATCAGTGCTGCCGTGGCCTCTGTGTTCTGCGTTCTTGCGGTCTTTCCCTGTGCACGTCGCCCGCTCCTTCCCAGCTATCGGGAGGACGCGCCGTAGACGCCAGCCGTGTGTCGTCCTCTGGGCCCGTAGCTCCTTCCCTCCTGCACCTCCCCAGCTCCCGCCGTGGCGCTTGGCCGGCAGAGTCGTGTCTTGGCGCTCCTATGGATTCTTTCGTGTGGCATAGGTCACGTTCACACTGGTTTGTTGTGGAACATGTGTAGCATTGGTAGTAAGAGACGGGTAATGTCAGTGTCACAGTATCATGTCTGTATAAGTCTTCTGTAGCGTGTATCTCCCTGTGTATAGTCTTCCTTTTTTGATGGTGCAAGGATCTTTATGGTCTTGCAGCCATGTCCTACAGGAGATGTCAGTTGTTATGTTCTCAGGTCGTGTTGTTCCCTCATCCCCGGCTCACAGTTTCCTTTAGCCCAACCGAACAATCGTGAAGACGAAGCGTGGCAGCAATTATGTAAGTAATCAGACAGCCTCGCGTCAGCATAGGGATAGCATAGTTTTCGTGTTCTCCTGTAGCCGTTTGATACCGCACCGTGTCATTGTTTTCTATCTCCCCTTCCCTTGCGCTCCACACCTTTTTTCCTGAGTCTTCTCTTGCATTTGAGATGAGTGGACAATGTGCACGCCTCCCGTGTGCTTTCCTATCCGCCACAGGGGCTTTATGTCCAGCAGCTGTGTATCGCAGTTTCAGTTGAGAAGAACCTTCTGTCATTAAGAAGCGCAGCCGGTTTTGTTTGTAGGGTGTGTCTTTTATAGCCGGAGTTAAGGACATGTCCTGTCCCCACCCCATCTCGTCTCCTTTTTCCAGCCACAAGCTGCCACCATGGATTGATTGTTGATTGTAGGAAGCCTGTTGTTTGTATTGCTTTTCAATGTTCATGTATTCTTACTTGTATTCTTTAATGTGGAATGTGTATCATTGTATTATGCATGTAAGAATTTCCCAGAGTCTATGTGTATTGTAAAAGTAGCGTAGCATAGCACAGATATGTCTTTCTTTCTGTTGCGCAAACGAACACTAATTAGGATCTCTTGTAGTTATTTTTTGGATGGATGGCTGTGTATTCATAGGAGCTCCATGGTAATGGTCTTTGTTGCTGGGTAGTCAGTTGCTGTTGATTTTGAATCATGCAGGTAGGTATTGTTATGTAGAAATGTGTACGGCTAGCTATAATTTTTACTTTCAAGAGCTACTGTTACTGTATCAGAAGCATTCCAAGCTTGTTTTTCATATTGTACTTATTAACCTAGTCTCAGTGTCCACGCTTGCTCATGTGGGGAGGCGTAGTTACCGGGCACCGTTATCGGAACGAGCATACGTTGCAGACCAAGAATGTATAGGTTGCCTTTGAGGCAGTTTCCCGATTCTTACCCCCCTCCTTTAGGAGTTTATTTTGTCATCGATAGGTATGTTTTGTGATCGATAGGTATCTTTTCTCATGTTGTTGAAGCTCTATTATGTTAGTTTTGAAATAGATTTAAGTTATAGTCTGTCATCAATCATCATCAATCCCCGTGTTTTGAGAGTGATGTCTAGTTCTAGCTCAGCCAAAGGACAATATCATTGTAAAAAGTGGTTGTCGTAGTTGCACGATGTTGTAGATTTTAAGTCCGATGCCGCACTCGGTGTGTATTCCCGATCTGTTTGTACCCTCCCTCCCTGTCAGGTTACTAAATGTGAAAATGCTTTTATGTGTCGGTCATTTGTTTTTTGATTACTGCCAGTATCTGTTGGCAAGGAGCAGTACACGAATGAGGGGGTTTTGCTGAGAAAAACGACAGGCAAGAACAGTTGTGGCTGTGAGGACAGAGAAGGAGTTATGTAGTACCTTGGTTATCTCTCAAACTTTGTTATATAGTTCTGTCACAGGAAGCGTTTCCTTCAGGGAAGTATCGCAAGCAAAGTTTGTTTGCAAGGCCACGAGGTTTGTCGACCTTATCACCGTGCCAGTTTCGTTGCAGAAACCATGCTGTCTTGTTATCATTCTATAGGTTAAAGAATAGTTGTCTTTTGTGTAACCCATGGAATAAGCCCATATTTCTGCAGTTAAGAACGTATCAGCATTAAGAAAGGCATTAATTTCCCACTTCTGCTAATACAAAGGGTACTTGGAGAGCTGTGCATTATACCAATTGTTGCATTCTCTCCCGTAGGACCCCTGTATTCAGGGCAGCTTCCTACAAGTCTCAGGTTTTAGATCTTTGTTTCAGTTGCTTCACTGTTGCAGTCAGGCGCTGCCATAGTTTGGACAGGTGCCGCTGCATTGTGTGTAGCTCTGGGTAAATTGAAATACCCAAGAATTCTGTCTTCATAGATGTGCCAGAGACTTCCGCCTCCCTCCCTCCCTCCCTCCCTCCCTCCTTGTGTAGTTATTCCTCCATCAGTTATTATTGCTGTCTGTGTTTTGTGAGTGGCCTATTTTTACTGCTTTTATGTATCGTAGACTTTCTTCCAGTTTTTGTTGTTTAATGGTTGGCTCCCGATTGAGTCCTACGTATGGAATAGTTGCTCAAAAATGTTAAGACGTGCAGTGTTATTTTCAGCGATATGTGTAGCTGTTTCCTCCCAACCTGAGAGGTGACTACTAGATCTTGTGCAGTCCTGAACTGTGGTGACATTCCTTGTAGTGTTTTCAAGCTGAGGTCCACAAAGGGTTATTTCACAGCATGGTATGTTAAGTTGTATGTAATTTCCATGCCTTGCCATCATCCCCGTTCCCACGAGCCAATCCTTCTCACTATTATGTAAACAAGATATGCTTGAAACGCCACGGTTGCAATTTCAATGTGAGAGTCATTAAGGTACGTGCAAGTGTCTGAGTATTTTTTGTCCTCGTGGAGTTGTAGTTGAGTCAGTTCAGCTTAACGTTGTCGATCGTGTCGCGGTTAGTGTTGTAATCCTTTGGTGTCCGTGTAATATCTGGCTCGCTTTAATGGGGAATTTTTTTTGGAAAGGGATTCTGCATAGTCCATTTATTTAAGAATGTGTAGTTAGATGTTTAGCATCAGATTGTGACAGCATTCCTGCCTTCCAGGCACTATCGTGCGAGCAGGTTGCTTTTAGGCAGGTCTCGCGGCGGCGGCCTCAGACCGGGAGCCTGGTTCGTTCCCTTAAGTATTGTTGTTTATCACGTCAAATTTCCTTGTTTTTCCCCCCACATGTTTTAAAGAGCAGAGCAGAGCCACCTTTACCTGCATTGGGAATCCCATTGTCACTCTCCTACTCCTCCCCTCCCTATTCCATGTTGTGCTGAATGCACTTGTACGCTTGCAGTCATGGGTGTGTATTCTGGAGGTTTCAAAGGCCTTTAGTTACAATGTCTTGTGGCGGTTTAGCTAAGTGCAAATCTTTGTCTTTGATTTTTCAATAAGGAGAACGTGTCAGCTATTGATTTGCAATCCTCCTACCCACCTTTCCTGGTGTATTTAAGTTAGTCATTGTAGTCATTGAGTCCATGTTAGTCCTGCCTGTCTTTTTTCCAGGAGCTTTCACTGTTTTTGCAGTTGTTGTGTAGCTGTGAGTAGGTACCAGTATTTTATTTTATTTTATTGATTTTTAACAGAGAGGAAGGGAGAGAGATAGAGAGCTAGAAACGTCGATGAGAGAGAAACATCAGCCAGCTGCCTCTTGAACAACCCCTACCGGGGATGTGCCAACAACCAATGTACATGCCGTTGACCGGAATCGAACCCGGGACCTTTCAGTCCGCAGACCGACGGTCTCCCACTGAGCCAAACCGGCTTTGACCCAGTATTTCATTTTTAGGCAATGCACGCATTAGTAGTTTTTGCATTCATTAGTTATATTTTCTTATTTTTTGTTTTTAGTAGTGACCACTACCTTATGATTCATTGTAGCATGCTATCTTATTTTTATGTAAATTTTGCTTTTCTAAATCACGTTTCCTCCGTTCACTATGGGCCGCAGAGTGAGAGCTTAGTAGCCCGTTTCATGGGTTCTATAAAGCCGGGCAGCTTCTAGTAGGGGCCTGCCCGTGGCAGTCAGCGTAGTCGGTCGTGTGGTTGTGCTGTCATTTACGGTAGTATAAGCACCTCCATCTCCCCAGGGCTGATGTTTAGATGTGTCTTTTTAGCACCTGAATTAGTCTTTTATGTTTACCCTTCTGTATGTAGCCTGTTGTGAGAATAGTGGCCATTTGGTTATCTTGTACAGCAATGCCTGTCTTCTCTTTATGCAGCAATGTTATAGGGTTTGTACCTCCAAACGTATTGCCCCCCGCCCCTTGTTGTGGTTGCCGCACAGCAACATCAGTTGTCAGAATTATAACTTACACACTTGAACAGTGCCATAAGTTTGTGCTTGTTGTATGTTTGCTTGTGTCCAGTATTGATGTATGGAGTTGGCCCACATCACCCCCCCCCCCCCCACCTTGTAGTCCTCATTAGTTGTAGTGTGGTCTTCCTATTGTGTTTCTTATTTAAGACCATTAAGGGATGTTAGTTATGTTCTGCAGGGTAACTGCAGTAGTGAATTTGTCATTCAATGTTTGGTGTATTGTGTTAGGTTCATTGTGTCCAGTAGAGTGAACATCGCATTCTCCCCCCCCTTTCCATTCCCCTTTTAATGAGTTTCTCAATACAATCAAGAATTCATGGATGGGTTTTATTGAAGCATCTGCATTTTAAGCCATTACCATCTCAAAGGTGGTGTGTCTTTGCAGATGTTCCCTTCCCCCTGCCCAGTTTTATATGTGTATTTCAAGGATGTCATTTTTTTTTTAAATGTGGACTTCATGGTTGTTTGGCAGCATCAACCATGTGAGGCACTCCTTATTGTTTAATGTGCTTATGTTTTTCTGTATGCATGTTACACGTGCACTTTATCATCCCACCCCACCCATTTTTCTGGCTGCATCATTGTGTGTGGGCCACACAGACTGTCGCCTAGCATTGGCACCAAAGTTGTCCACCTTCCTGGGCAGCAGCTGAATCATCTCGTTACCCTCTCCAAATTTATTGTAGCCTTTTTTTTGTTCAGCAGTGTTTCTCTGTGCAGTTTGCATGTCAATGCATGGTTTTGGCATCTGCAAGCTTAATGTAAAGTATGTGCAGTGTGTGGTGTTGTTAAGTGCTAACTTTAATTTCTCAAATAATCCTGTGTACAAACTCCAAGGAAGCTTTTTTACTGCCCCTTTCCGTCATTCATTACATGACATCTATGTTTGTTGATTAATATGTTATTTTTTTCTTCTTGTTGGGCAGGAGCAAGTACTTCATATGGTGGCATTTCCTAGTGTCTACATTTCCTGTATATATCCACATTTATTTTCAGTATCTTTGTGTGGTGGTAGGATCAGCAACCTTGGCTGCCACTCCAGGTTATGTTTGTTTCATGCATTTATTTATTTATTTTTTAAAAAAGACATGTTATTTATTTTGTATAGAGAGGGAGGTAGATAGTCAGAAACATGAATGAGAGAGTGTCATTGATCAGCTCCCTATTATATACCTTCCTACTGGGGTTGTATCCATAAGCAAGGTACATGCCCTCCTTGACTAGAATGTATTCTGGGAGCCCCCACACTTCCGGTCCTCAAGCCAGCACTCTGTTTGTTGACCCAAACTTGTTTTTTCCATGCAGTTATTTTTGCTGACTGACTCCCATAGCATGTGCACTCACAGGAATTCAATACCTTCATTTCCTGTGACTGCATCATACTGGTCATTGTATCCTGATGATGAGTGAACTGTATTCTCATGGGGAGGGGTCATTGAATATGTATAAAATGTGTGGGTTGTGTATTTTTCCCCCCCCTCCACCGTGCTGTCTACCTTGGGAAGAAAAGCCTTCTATCTATCTATCTATCTATCTATCTATCTATCTATCTATCCATCCATCCATCCATCCATCCATCCATCCATCCATCCAGGCCTGACTGGTAGGTGGTGTTGCTGTGCAGTATCTGAAATATGTCATCACTGGAAGGCTGGCCAATCAGTGTTTGGTCAACTGTCCATATGTGTACTTTTCACAGGAATTTTTGCCATTTATTTTCCAATCTTCCAGGTCCTGTTTTTCTAAAAACGTTGCTTGTGGTGCTATTATGAAAAGGTACACATGTGAAAGACATTATTGAATTGTATCTTGTGTCCTGGATGGTGCATGTCTTTGTCTGGGATGGTGTTGGGGAAATTCTGTAGATTGTGGTCTGACAGTAATCATCCACTGAGGGCATTTAAGAAATGGGGTAAATATCAATTTCTCAGGTTGTCTGAAGCTTCCCATGTGGAACACAGAGGTTATCTTTATCCATTCTTCCTGTTCATGTGATGATTTAATTCTTTCATATTTGAAAATACCATGTGATCAATATGGTGAAGTGTGAAAGGATGGTTGTACCTTTGTGGTCCAACTTCTAAACCATGCAAATCTTACAGCTGTTATGGAAGAGTGTGTGAATGTTTCAGGTAAGTAATGGTGTAGACTGTTCTAGGCAGTCTAGGATTTGTAATGTTGGTATCAGAAGGATCTCACCACCATGTTCAGTTGGATTCACGGGGATCTACTGGAAATGTAATATTCATATTTTTTAAAAAACACATTTAATAGATATTTCATGGAGAGTAGGGAGAGAGATAGGGAGCTAGAAACGCTGATGAGAGAGGCCCCCCCACCCCCTGGATGTGCCTGCAAGCAATGTGCATGCGCTTCACTGGAATCAAACCTGGGAACTTTCATTATGGAGACTGACGCTTTGCCAGTGAGCCAAACTGGTTGTTTGTAATATGCATAGTATTGATTACACAGCTCGCACTCAGATATGCACTTAGAGATGGTTCCCGATAGTACTTTGACTGGCAATCTACATGATTTGCCTGTCAGCAGTTTTTGTTTTTGTTTTTTTTTTGCCACAGAATGCTCACTAAAGGGCTGTTTTTTCATTTTAAATTTGTGTGCATGTTGTGTGGCAAAGTATTACTGTATGGCTCCCATGTCTTTCATGTGTTTTGGTGCTGTAGTGTGTTGTGGGTTAATTGAGAAAGTAACTGTCACACTTCATTCAGTCCTGTGGATTTTCTGGTACTAACCCCCCCCCCCCCCCCCAACTCCCTCTACTGTCACTTTGTAGAGTTGCCTTTAGTATGCCCTTTGTAATGACAGGTCATTTGCAATTTCGCTAGGGAGCATCAGTCTTCACCCCAGAGATGGTGTGTGCTCTTTATTGCTTATGGTGGAATTTTCTAGGATCACAGCCCCCATTCAGTGTATCCTTATTATTTCCATGGACATAATTTCCGTGTGTCAGCAACCACAGGAGTTGCTCCCAGCCTGTTTTATGCATTGACTTATGCTGCCTCCCACCCAGCAACCCAACCACCACACCATGTACATTCACATGAGTTTAGTTATGTCCCCGCCCCCCCCCCCCCCCCCAACCATGGGCTGCTGCAATGTTTTTTTTTTTGCTGATCTGTATTTACATGGTGGAGGAGCACAAGGCTGTGAAGCTGCCAGGTTTTGGGTAAGTGTATTTTACTGTGTCCGCCCCCCTCTCCCCCAAATCAGTGATTGTGAACAAAAGCCCCCAGTCCCCCTAGGCAGGCGGTAATGAAACCTGCTTTTGCTGTCCAGTAGGTGAATTATGGCACAACTCCACATGCCAGTGTGCACTGAGCTGTGTATGTGATTTTTACCACCAATGCACAGCTACATTCACATTACAGATGTTACTTCAAAAGTAGCTCCCCCTTTCACCCCTTGTGGTGCTGTTCTCACACCAAGGCCCACACAACACGTGCAGCCCCTCAAAAAACACTTGCATGCTGGCTCATATGTCCAGGCATGCATGGCGTCTCTGATGCTGTCCCACCGTGCATCCCTTTAGAAAATCTGGGGTCATTACTTGTAAGGCTGATGAGTGTTTTATGCCCCCCCCCCCCCCACGCGAAGGGATGCCAAATTTCAGGGTTGGTTGTCATCCGGTCGTAAGATAGGCTTCACAGTGTGGTTCACAGCGCCCAGTGTGGGTGATGCTTTCTACCCACTTGTGTCTGTCATGTTCTTGACAGAATATCCCGTAGGCACCCTCCCCCCCCTCGCCACGCTCCATGGACTTTGCATTCCCATTCTGACATCACTCTTGTCTGGAATAAAAAGTTGTGAAATGTGTGCATGCTTTTATTTCTCCCCCCCCCCCCCCCCCCGCAAGTCTTGTGTGCTCTCATCTCAGTTTCCCCGAATGTTTGGGGAAGAGAGGTGCCCTGGATTTTCTTATCTAGTGTCACTCACCAAGAGTGTTTCATTTACATCATGGTCACTCCCCCCCCCCCCCTTTCAGGTCTCATATTTCCTTTTGTGCATAATCATTGTCATCGCAGGGCAAGATTTAATTGAAGCTGCCCTTTTTTACCCCATGGATGATAGGCACATGAGTAGTATGAGTGATTTGTGCCCTGTTCCCGTAGTTTGGCCAACTTTGTTTTCACCAACACTCCCAGTTTTTAGCAGGCAGGCAACCACCCACCCACCCACCCACTTTTTTTGGTGAGGAAGCCCCTGCTGTTGTGAGCTGCAAAAGGTATTTCCTGTATGAGTGTGTCTGGTGCTTTTGCCAGCTCTTAATATAGTGCTTCTGTAAAGATTGTTTCTGTCTGGCATTTCTGCCAGCTCATTATTTCCTTCTGGCAGAGATGTCAACACATTATATGTTGTCCCCATGTACCCAGACATCCATCTAACCACCCAGGTAACTGGCCCCCCCCTCCCCCCCGGACTTTCCCACCCAGTTAACCACACCCACTCAATCATCCACTGACCTATTTGCGCATCCTGAGACCCCGCATGGCTAGAAATGTTATGTTGTATTTCCTTTTCCTTACATTGCCCACCCTGCAATGTATGGTCGGTGAGGTACCCTGTACCATGTTTGGTGTTCCTCATTTATGAAGAAAGCACTGAAACGCCATAGGGTTTGGGGGTAGAAAAACAGAAGGGCACATGTGGCATAAAGTCTCATGTGGTGTGGTGGTTCTTTTGTTTTGTGGGCATTTTCCTCTCCCTCCAGGGTGGTACCCTTTGTTCTGTGTTCATGAGTGTTTCGTTATCAGCAGACACCCAGGCCATCCATGTATTTTTGTGAGGAAGCCCAAAGCCCATGCTGCTTTGTTGATTTCCCTCATGTTTCTTCTGTCTGGCATTTCTGCCAGCTCATAGAAAATTTTGTTGTCTTCTGACATCCATGTGAGCTCATTATGCCGATCTTGTTTCTGTCTGACATGGATGTCAGTTTATTATGTTGGCCCCATGTACCCAGGCATCCAGCTGTCCAGCCAGTTAACTGCCCTCCACCCCGCTCCAATCCAAACCCACTTAGGCAGCCATCCAGCTAGAAGATAGACAGCCACCCACTCAATTATCCATGGACCTATCTGTGCAGCCTCAATGAGACCCCATTGCTTGAAGTTCAATGTGGTGTCTTTCCTTTCCCTTCCAGTGCCCTCCCTGCAATGAATGGCGGTTACCTCTCCTGTGCCATGTTCGGTGTCGCTCATTCCTGAAGAAACCACTCAAACGTCGGAGGGGTTCGGGGCAGGAAAACACCAGGGCACACACATGTGATGGAAAGTCTAAGGGAGGTCTCAGGAAGGTGCATGAAGGACAAGGGGTTGGGGTGAGCTTAGTCATTCTGGGGTTGTGTAGGGTGTCTGGTTTTTTTGACCTATGGCTCATTTCCTGAGCTACTGGGGAATGGGCATTACAAAGTAGGGCATCACTCTACCACCTGGGTGCTACAAAGTATTACATCGCAGTCCCTCCCTCCCTCCCTCCCTCCCTCCCTCCCTCCCTCCCTCCCTCCCTCCCTCCTTGTCCATGGCACCCACCAGCCAGGGTGTTCAGTGATGATTGCTGTGGTTTCTGAGCCAGGTGCGCCTCCATCCACGGAAATTTCTCAAGTAGTTCAGCAGTCCCCAGTGGTAGCAGCAGCAGCAGCAGCAGCAGCCGCAGCAGCAGCAGCAGCGAAGATACCATCTTCTGTAATTTTTTTTTGTGAATTGTAGAGAGAGGGGTTGCGTTAGTGAGGTTGCTTTCCATGCTTTGTTCCTCATAGTTTTTAAGCCAACCAGTGAAACGTGTTTTTTGCAAGCTTGGGAGAGAGGCAGCCATTGCACACCCTTCACCTAGTTTCCTAATCCCATCTCTTTTCCTGAGTTCTTAAGCTCTTTTGCCCTTTATTGCAATGCCCCAATACTCACCAATTTACTGGTTTCTTGCACGTGCCAAATTCTTCCCAGGTTTCCTGCCAGGGATGTCTTCCTCCTCCTTCTCCACTGAACTGTTTATGTGAGTACTGAAACTTTCTAGCTACTTCCCAGCAATGCCAGACAATTTTTTTACTGAATGCTTTGGTTTTTCCCTTCTAGCGCCCCATCCACATCACATCATCCTACCAAGAAACTTGCAGCACCGACCTCCCGTGCTCTGAGGTGTTTGCATGTCTCCTGCCTTTTGGGCATGCTTTAGCTCTCAGTGTAGCTTGCCCTCCCCCATCTGCAGTGAGAGAGAGTAAGTGCATGCACTCACCTGTTAGTGCAGGTGGTGGAGAGGTCCTGGTTTCCAAGTGAGTGATGTGTTGTGGTTCATTCCCTTCTCCTGGGTGAATTTCCAGGGAAGGCATTAGGCACGAGCCTTGTTCGGCAACAATGTTTTTTCCTCATGGGGCATCCGCCTGTTTTAAAGAGATGCATTGCCATCAATGTCTGCGGTGTATCAAGTAATTTTAGTTGATGTCTCCTGACAGGCATCCGCACTCTGTTTTTCAAACCAGGAACATGTGTCATTCCAGCATTCCCTATTTCTGAGCAGTGATCTTTCATCAGTTTTCCTGGTAACAGGCGGCATCTTCTGCATTATTTTATTTCTTTTCTGCTATGTTCCGTCATGCAGGGGTGGGGTGTGGGGATGTTAGCAGAGGGAGCATGCAGTTAGGTGGGGTATGTGTACACGCAATGGATTTCATGCAGGAGGAGGTGCAAAGTTAGGGTGAGGAGCACAAGGTGGAGGGATGGCGATAGAGACCTTTTGCTTACCCGTTTGTGGAGTCGAGTCCTCCTTCCTCGGTGCTACTATGGAAGTTCTTTGTCTTCCATAAGTCCTCATTTGTTTCCCTTGCACGTTAGCGTTCAACTTCATTTTGTGTGTCTTTCGTGGCTAGTCTTCCTCATTGCATTTGTGTGCAAGCAATGATTTTGTGTTTCTCAGCCAAGGCTTGCCTAATTTTCACATACACTGCCTTACTTTGATGGTGCTATGTATTCTGTTCTTTAAGTGTCGTGGCTCAGGAATTCTTAACTTTCTTTTAAATTTCATTACTGTTGTTAATATCGCTATCATCATCATCATCATCATCATCATCATCATTATTTTCATAAGTCTCATAATTTTTGTTATTTGACTTTTGGGGTAATGTTATGTTCCTATTTTTTCTAAGTATCTTGTGGCATGCATGCTTTCCCCAGTGTGCTGCTTCAGGGTCCAGCTCCGGGAGGGTGTTGCCCTTCCCTGCAATAATTTACCCCTGGTACATGCCGTGTTTTCTCGCCCAGCAGTGTGAAACGGCCTCCGTTTGTTGGAGCTGGCCTGCGAGGAGGCCTTATGGGCGCTCCGAGCGAGACCGTCACTTATCCCGCGTGACCAATTTCCCCATGGGGAGCCATGCTGTACCTTAGGGATGCCCTCCATCCTCTCCTATACCTTTTGTGTGCCTTAAGGTCACCTGGGAGTCCCCCAGCAGGGAGTGTGTGGGAGTTCCTCCTGGGAGTAGGGCTAGTGCATGTCTCATCTACAGGTGCCTGGCTTCCTTGCTCACAGGCTCATGCATTCCTTCCCATTCATCATCCACAGCTATGCCCCCACACTTTTGTCCCGCTGGTTTTCCCCATCACTGTTCATGTCAGCTCCCTTCAGCCCTATTATCCAAGTTTGAAGGTAGCGACAGAGAATTTTAGCATTGAAGAGGAAAACGGAATGCAGTGCCTCCGTTAGGCAACTCACCCAAGTTCACCTGAAGGGGCGGCGGGCAGTCGGCGGGGCGCAACGGGCCACCATGCTGGATCCTGGCACCGAGTCCCACTCCGCGTGGTGCCCCTGGGTGAGTTGCTCCGGAGTCTGCCCTCAACTGTGGTGAGCTGAGCGGGACATGCTTTACCTTCCTTGTTCACCTCACTTTCCTGAGTTTCTCCAAGACGGTGTTTCCACATCAGGTAGTAATCCCAATGAGTAGGCGGTGTTTCCACATCAGCAAGTAATCCCAATGAGTACCAGCGTGGTACTTGGAAAAGGGAATGCAGGTTCGCGCCCTTCTCTTATATCTGCTCTTCATAGAGCAAGGGCGTCACTGGCTCCCCTGCCGTTCATTTGATGCCGCATTCGCTGGGTTGGGCTGTGTCTCCGGTAGGGAAGGACAGGCATTGGGTGTAGAGCAAGGTGATTGATGGATATTGTTTTCTGCCGCAGGGAGGGACGCTGTGTGCTCGGCCTACCTGAGGGCCGGAGATGGAGGTGTTTTCCTTAACAAAGGGCGATTCCTTTTGCGACTTTTGTTTTGCACAGTTCTGTCTGCAGGGTTTCAGAAAGAGTGAGCTCACCACTTGTCTGTTTTATCAGGATTCAATGGAATTCGTTGAGTGTGTGAAGTTGCCCCTTGTGTAAGGTTTCTGAATTCAATGAGCTTTGGCGAGAGAGGGAAGTCACCACTCGTAGGATTTTGAATGTAGTAAGGTGTGTTGACAGAAGGCAATTGATCGCCTCAGCTGAGGCCTGAGGTTCACACTTGAAAGTGCAGGGCGGGTCTATGTCCTTACAACGGGCATGCAGCGTATAACATCTCTTTGTTCGTGTTTATGCGGAGCAAGCAGTCGTGCACCCCCCTCTCCCCATCTGTGTCTGCCATTCATCCTTGTTTCAGCCCCTCAGGAACTGGGATTTTAGCATTCCCGCCACACCACGTAGGGTGTGAGCATCTCCCTTGCATTCTTGGCTATTGAGGTTAGTAGCTCGGGGAGCCTGGGGAGGCTGCCCTGTTTTTTTCCCTCCCCCCCCACAGTGTGTGGCCAGTCTTGACTTTTTGCTAAAGTTTTAGCTCCTTTGCCTGCTGTTCTCCTTTTAGTGTCTGCCAGTTTTGTGGGTTGATGTTTAGTGAGTTTGTGTATCTCATTTTTCAGTGTGATTGCTTTTTTATTTCTTGCTGCGTTTTCTCTTTTACTTGCAGGCATCATTGCTCCTAGATTGTTATGTCTGTTCTTGACTGTGACTGTTGCGTTTTCTGTGCGATCCTTTGCTACCATCCTGTGGTCAATGTTAGAATAGTCGCTTCTATATTTCTTAATTTCCCTTGTGAGTGTTTGATGTGTGATAGAGTGTTTTAGATTCGTGGACACCTCCTGAATTTTAATCGATTTTTCTTCTGCGTTTTTGTTCTGCGTTTTTCTTCTGCGTTGGTTATATGCTGGCTATTGTTGCGATGAGGTATTTTACATTGCTATGTGTTTTGAGGAAGCATTCTGAAACTCTCAGGTGGTAGTTGCTTCAGTGTTGGCTGCTGCGGTTGCTGGACATAAATGTTGCTGTGATTGCTGGATAGATATGAATGTTGCTGGCATGTTGCACGTGTTCTTCAGGAAACATTAGTAATGTTTGGAAATGTGACAGTGGGCCACCTCTGCCCAAGAGGTAAGGACTCTGGAGACAGACCTGGCCAGGGGGGGGAAAGTTAAAAAAAATATAATAAGGTCAGTTGTAACTCAGTGTCAGGAATTCCTTTGTAGTAAGATATGCAGGCATCCTTCCAGACCTGGCTAGGAGATTGGCGTCATCAAAACAGCAGCATTCTGCACTTCTGTTTGAAGTCAGAACAGACATTCTGCTTGAGGCAAAAACAGGCCAGGTTGTGTGAACGACCTGAGAACTAGCTCAGGAAGGCCAGGTCTTTGTGCTGAGGGGCCAATCTGGGAGTGGCATGCCAACGGTGGGAGGGGTGGGGAAAAAGAGGGATAAGAGGAGGGATTGCCCTTCCATCGGGGCTCACACCTGGGTGTTTGCTGGCTGCTGCGTCAGCCAAGGTTTGAGCCCGGATTCGAATGCTTAATCAAATTGGCTCCGGTGGTTCATCTCTTGGGGACTCGCTTCGTAACACTGTATTTTTCATTCGGGTCATTTCATTGCTTTTGAGTCTTCTGCTGCGTTTTTCCTTTATTTGCAGGCACCATTGCTCCGAGATTCTGCTGTCTTCATGTTACTGTTGCGTTTTTTGTGCTATCCTCTGCTACCATCTTGTGGTCGATGTTAAAGTAGTCGCTTCTGTGTTTCATAGCTGTCGTTGTGAGCATTTGATATGCGATAGAGTGCTCTAGCCTCGTGGACTTCTCTTGGATTGTAAGCCATTTCATATCGGTTTTTTCCTTTGCGCTAGTTACGTGTTATTTAACGTTTCTGTGAGGTTTTCCAGATTGCAATTTGTCTGAAAGAAGCATTCTAAAAATCCCAGGTGGGAGTTGCTTCTGTTTTGACTGCTGTGGTTGCTGGGCAGATATGTTGCTGACATGTGCACGCGCTTGGAGTTTTCTGGGTGTCTTTGTTCTGCCTCTATTATGTGGCGTCTCTCTGATTGTTCGCTCTTGCATTTATCTGTCTTCCGGTTGGATTTCTTGTCATGCTCTGGGGCTGGGATTCCTTAAAGTGCTAGTTTTAAAGGCTGTGCAATTTCTCGTCCTGTGGTCTGGTTTGTGTGCTCGGTCCTTTCCTTGGGATGTACTCAGGATGCAGTCCATGAAACTTACCGGTGTGTGTGCTGTGTATGTTTCAGGATAATTGTAGTCAACATCACGACCGAGCAGTCTTTTGCTTTGTTTTTGTGAGATTGGTCTCTGTTATGTGTTGGTAGTTTTTTTAGTTTTGAGCCACATTGGTTTCCATTCCAATATTAATTGCAGCCTGTGAGTGTTCACTTTGTATGTCTTTGAAGAGCTGAGGGAGGCCTTGATCGCTACTTAGTGTCGAATGAATGTCTGCAGCAGAGTATCGTGTGAGTAATGTGTCCCTGCTACCTTTCCCGATAGGAGAGTTGCATTTTTGGAGGCTGCCAGTAGATTTGTTTCTGTTCGTCAGTCCTTCTGTCTTATGCTTCATCATTTAAGACACTGTGGCTATGGATTTCCTGGTTTCTGGAGATGGGTGAAGCGGGACATAGGTGGATAGATCTGAGTGCTGTATGTATTAGATGGCTCCTGTACGTTTCATGCACGTAGCCATTCTTAAAACTTGGTCTGTGTGTCCCGATTCCATTACATTCCAGGATCCCTCAGTCCGCAGGCTGGCACTTTTTATGCCAAGTCGCGCCGTGTAGCTGGGGTTCCAGTACATTGTCTTTTAAAAATAGGTGGGTGCAACTGTCCTTCATGAGCATTATCAGGTGGCATAAGGGCTAAGCTGGAAATCTTTTTCCTGAGGGAGGTGTGCATTCCGGTTCGGACGAGGGGCGGGGCAGGATTGCACTTTGGAGCCCGTGTTGCACTCCGGGGCGTGGCCTCTCTGTGCGTTCCCGCCAAAGCACGCGCGCGGGAACTGCGGAGAGAGGCGGCGGGAACTGAGCCTGAGGGAGTGACTGAAGGTCTGGGACTCATTTGTGGAGGTGGGTCTACTGCAGCCGTTCATGGACGAGTTGTGCCGTGTCCGTCCTGAGGCGAGTGGTCGGCCGCGCGTGGCTTGTCCTTGAGGAGTAAGGCGAGCGCCTGAGGGAGAGGCAGCGGAAAGGGGCTGAGGCTGAGGTGAGGTGAGGTGAGGTGAGCCCCGTGGAGGCCGTGAGGAGGGGCCGCTGTGTGAGTCGTGAGGCGTGAGTCCTGAGGTGGCATAGCGGTGGGGGCTGTAGGTCAGGCTGCTCTGGCTCTGCTCCCCTTCCAGCCGCAGCAGCGTGGTTGTTCCCGGGACTCGGTTGGTTGCATAGCAGACAAGGCTATTTCTTTTATTTTCTGCTTTTGGTGTCTCTGTCGTCTTGGTGCTTCCTGCGTCCTCTGTATCCTGTCAGCTCTGTGAACCTGAAAAGGGGGATAGTGTAAGTCCCTTAAGATTGTTATTTCTGATTCTGGGTGCAGGTTTTTTTTTCCTTTCTAAAGGTGGGGATGCTTTAGAAAGGCACCACATGTGCTTCTAAGGCATTTCTCTGCAAAATTCCTGATGGAAATGCACTCTGCTTGACTGTTGTTGTTTATGTCCATTTATGCCGTTTGATTTTGAGTGTCTTGTTTAATATTGCTCTGGTTTCCTTATTGCTGCTTATTATGTATCTCCCATTCCTTTACTGTGTGTCTTTGTCCGCTTCAGTGCAGCGCCGTTTTTAGATTCTGTGCATACTATGAGGGAGATGAATTGTTTTCTGACTGGCAGGTCCCTTTTAATTCCTTTGCTGTCAATGAGGGAGATGAATTGATTTCTGTCGCACGTTTTGTGTCTGTTCTGTGAATGCATTGGCAGTTATTGTGATATTCAGGCTTCACTCCCAGGTACAGGTCGCATGTCTGGCATGCCATGTTTCTATTTTTGATTTATTTTTCTGTTGGTGTTTGTTTTCTGTTCCATCCATTTCCATATTTTCAGGCCATGGTGCTGCTTTGTGTTTCACTTGGTGGTTAATGTGTTAATTACTCTGTTTATTTACTTGCATGTGTTTTTGTGTCTTTATTAGTTGATTGATTTAATGAATTTTTACTGGTGTTTCCTGACATTGCGTTACAGAGAGGGCAGGCGAGTCACGTACAGGGAGAAGCGTCCCTGAGAAATAACGAGCGAGTAGCTTTCTTGTGCATGCCTCCCATTGGGGATGTGCCAGAAAGGGAAGTTCATGCGTTTAAGCACAGTCCTGCCGGGTATTCCTCCGTCCGGAGGCTCATGCTCTCTACAATGATTTGAACTTATTAGGGGCTGGTTGTCAAAGTTACGAGTTATCAGAACAGTGTCTTAGTTGCTTTTTTTCTTTTCAGGTGTAAGGTTTGCAAAATTCCACTTGTTGCCCTTTTCTTCTTGGTAGATACACCTGCACAGGTTGCTGTGTTTGGTGAAAAAGCCCTGTGACAGGATTTTCCTGTTTTGTAGTTTTGAGATTGCCAAAAAAAAGCGTTTACGTGATGATTGTTCTTTCGATTTGTCCCCCCTCAGTATCACCTATTTAACAGCCTTAATCCAACGCCGTCACTGTTCTCAAGTACGCAAACGTTTCTGTTCGCAATGTCACCATTCTTCCGTGTGTGACTTTTCCTAGTGCTTCTGTTATATGTGCTGAATTTCTTTCTATGTTGCTCGTGTTACTTTTGTACTTGACCTAGAGATTTCAGTGTAAAGCGCATGATGTGAATGGCTGTTTTTCCCCTTTTCCACAGTTTTGAAGAGAGGGCTTGGCTGCCTTTATCCTCGATCTGCAAACCGCTTGCTGTGGTTCCGCCGACATGTGATGGGAGACTGCCAGCAAAGGTAAGCATCAGTTTTTTAAATCTGGGATCCCTTTAGGAATGTTGAAGTACTCGTTCATGCCCTGTTTCGCCGTTACTGGGTAGAGCGTGCATTTGGACATCCCTCTTACCATGCAGGATTGACTGCTTGCTCCAACTGATTGCCTGCTGTCCCGATTGTTCTTGTCCGCTTCTGGCTGCCATGTCTATCGCCCCATACCTTTTCCCGTGCATGCTAGCCTGATTGATTTCTAAGTGCTCCTGTGCTAGCCTGTTTAGACTTAGATTTTATGCTGTGCTGTCCTGTCAATCCATAATTGTCCCTTCCAACATGGAGCATTGTCTCTGGCTGCCGTCCTGTGCAGGTCAGGTGCCTTTTCAGCCTCCATCCCCTGTTGGCCATTTTGTGTTGGCTATGTCTTCTCCCTACAGACACCGGGTCTTTGACCACATGGTGCCATCCATGTTGTGTGCTGTAGCAATAGTCTATGTGTATGCTGTTCTTACATTTCCTGTCATGCAGGCCTGTGTACAGTTTGGGGCCAGCTGGTTTTTCCTGAAGGGAGTCCCGGATCAGGGTGGGGGTCCAGCGGTGCCTTGTGCTAGCTTTTGGGAGTTGCCCTTGGTGTTTTGCAAGCCAACCACAGCCACAGGCCAGCCACAGGCACACCAGCTGGTGACCCAAGTGTAGCCCCTGGTATGCTCATTTTATTTTTTTTTTTATGATTGAATAGTTGTGTCATTCTCCTTGCTTCCTGGATACTGTACCTCAATATTGTTCTTTTGCATTTTCAATATGTGCAGTTTTCTGTTTTAGGGTTGTCTTGGATGTGTGGTAAGCTTGGCTTGCTCTATTGAAAGCCTGCTCTCTGTGTTTCTGTCTGTGGCTGCAGTCATTGTGGTTGAGGTTGGTTTGCTTTCTGTCTCTGAGTGGCTGGTTGTTGTGGTGGCTGGATGTGGATGTGTGGATGCTTGGTTCTGCTGCTTTGTGTGGCTGGTGAGAGTGCTTGCTTGGTGTGGTTGTTGGGTATGGCTTGTGGCATGCCTGGTGTTGGGCTTGCTTAAGCTCTGTGCTGGTTTATTTAAAAGTTACTCTTTGATAGGATAGGATCAGTTATGGTTCTGCATGTCATTTCATGAGTGTCTGTGGTTGTAGTTTATTTTCTTTTCTTTCATAAAACTTTTCCTGGGTTCTGTTTGGACCTGATTGTACCTATGTGCTCAGATTCTGGTGTGTACGATGTGGACTGAGGAATCTGCTATATTTATTTCAGTCTCTGGCATCTGCTTCATGGCTTTTTGGCTGCCCGAATGCTTCAGTTGGGGGAATGCCTTTGGATGTGAGTGCTGGTGACTGACATTCTTTTTTTTTTTTTTTTTTTTTTTTTTTTTTTGCTTTGCTTTGCTTGTTGTAGGGTGGAAGTTCTGCAGTCCAGTGTGTGTTCGTGTGTCTGTGTGTGTGTGTGTGTATGTGTATGTGTCTTTCTCTTGCGGTGTAGATTAGGTTTTTGGCACCTATTTTTTTGGGAAAGATGCTCATTGTGTTTTGTTACACACTAATGGTGGTCTCTATTGGTGGTGTTTGTGTAGCGTTTAGAAATTATGGCAGATTTTGAGGGCTTAGTTGTGTTATGAGCAAGGTGAGAAAATTCCTTGGAAGGTGAAATTGTATGTCTGGCACTGAGTGTGTCTCTTCATTAAGAGGCCGAAGTAATGACTTATGAACATGTGTCTTCTGCTGCCTTGCATGCTTTTCAGCCTCTGGGTTATGAGATGCAGATCATGTCTGTGTAGGTTTTCTTTGGGTCAAGCCCTTTCACAATGGTTTTTGATAGAGTGATGATGGATGCAGAGTGCCCATCTTCACTGTGTGCTAGTTGCCATGTGCATCGTGAATCAGATAGGTGGTGGTTGCTTTCTTGAGAATATTTCGATGACAGCTTATGTTAATTCAAAGCCATTGAAGGTCACCGCCTGCCAGATCGAGCTTCACTCGGAAAAGATTATGCAGGGGTCATCTATAAGGTCCGCGGTCCCCGGTTTCATTGAAGTCAAGGGCAGGTGCCATTGAAGTGGGCTCTATCTGTATCAGGTCACGTGCAGGTTGAAGGAGAGTCATGACTTTCTCTCATTACTAAGACCCCTGTGTCTCTCCCTCATTTTCTCTTTCTTTTCCTTAATCTTTTTATCTTTTCTTCCTTAAATTACTTTCTTTCACTTCTCATCTTTATCTTTCTGTCTTTCTCTCTTTAACTCTCCATCCATCTTTCTTTTTTTCTATTTTTCTCTATCTGTCTC